>NC_056735.1:825944214-826264214 GCF_019279795.1 Protopterus annectens
TCACATTCAGCATTCAGTAATGTTTGCATGTATATTTTTTTCTGTATGCATGTCACCCATTTCAGTGGCACACGGACTCATGAAGCAATGAAGGCAGGGTAGGAACCAGACCTGCATGGGATGCAAATCCCCAAAAAGTCAAAATCCCCCAAGAAGATTATCTTTTTAGTTTTGAACAGATAATTTAGTAGTGACAGTTACCTTACTAGTTTGTTTTTGTAATGTGGAAAGTGTTGGGAACTCCATCAGAAAACCAGAAATATTGTCTGGAAGCTCCAAACACAGTCCTAGAATCAGAAAAAAAAAACACAGTGAACAAAGAGGGTCCCAATGGTTAAAAATAACCCCTTTAGAATACTGATGAAGTTCCCGGTTTATTTGGGAAGAAAGCGCTCAGTAGTTCATCTGGTCACTGTTTACTTTTGGTTTATTAAATGAGTTATTTTTACCTATTGGTCCACACTGCACCTACTCTTTTACATTACAGTCACAGGATCAGACAACACCATGTTAATAACTAAGCAGATAAATATCAAAAGGAAACAGAAACTCGCGGTCAGATTCTCAGAAACAAGTGTTGAAAAATTGCTTTATTTATTAAATAAATAAAACAAATACACACTGCAACATGGCACTTTAAACAGGACTAGCTTTGTGCTTTCAGACAAAATGTCTAGTCTTTCATCAGACATCAAGACTAGATTGCAGAACACATTAATTAAAAAAGTAATTAAAAATATCAAGACCAGTGCAATCATCATGTTGGAAAATTGGTATAATGGTTAAGGTGTTTATCTTATAGGTCACAAGGTGCTGGGTTTGATTCTCACATGGGGTAATTAGCTAGACTTAAAATGGCCTCATAAATTAGCTTAGTACTAATCTATCATATAAACCAAGAATGAAACTTGTACTGAAATAATTAAATGCACACATTCTTACAGTTCTTTTACAGCCCTCTTTCTTAAGTAGGGCTTTAATGTAATATTATCAATCAAACTTCGCCAAAGACAGACTGACTGAGAAATAAATTATGGGCCCAAGAACTGCTGCACTATCATGCCATTCATACATTATAGCTTGCTGTCTATCTAACTGTCTGTTTACCCATGTATCAGTAGTGATATGAGAATACCATACCATACAATGACTGGAATAATAAGGGGGAGATGATACAATAGGACACCAGATGGACAAAATTATATTTTTACTTGGATTAATAATAGTTAATGTGAAGATTTAAACAGGGAATTCCACTCTGAAATTATGATCTTGCCTCTTTGTACCTCATAATTATATGTATGCCCCACTATATGAGTTCCACTGAAAGAAATTTGGAAGTATCACAGTGTGCATATATGATGTAACCTGTAATCAGAAATGATGCTTGTGGTAAACAAAACTGAATAAAGAATTGAGAGATAAACTGTAGGAGATGGATAATCTCCTCCCTCAGTGCCACATGAAACGGCAGTGGGTGACAGTGAACTGTTAGCAGAATAGTGTATAAATGAACAAACAGGCATTCCTTATTCCTTACTAAGTACAAGTTCTGAGTGGGCTACAACAACTTTCAGCTACTGTTTTTTTTTTTTTTTTT
Organism: Protopterus annectens; assembly: GCF_019279795.1. Lineage (NCBI taxonomy): Eukaryota > Metazoa > Chordata > Ceratodontiformes > Protopteridae > Protopterus > Protopterus annectens. Next base: position 825,945,815 of record NC_056735.1, read on the forward strand.
TTTTTGCCCACATGTGGCAGACCATTGGCTGCCACTGGTACCTCACCTCAATATTAAGCATTATTTGGCCTTCTTTGCATGTCCATTTCTCTAACACCAGTGCACTTTTTTTTTTTTTTGCTGTTAGTTGCCCTGATCTGATGGGTTAGCAAACAAAGACTTCATCACTAGAAAGTCAGCTGACTAATGGTTACAGAATGTTGTCTGTATTCTGTGGGAAAACTGCTGTACCCTCTGTGAGCTCTACATCTACTAACAAGGAACTCCTTCTTGACCATCTCATAAGTGTTCAGAGTGACACTAAGAAATAAAAGTAACTGTGGAAAAAGCACAGAAATATAAATTATAATACACTACTTGAGCAATATTCTGAAATGTTTATTGAAATGGCTAGCATTTTCATTTGTTTTTGTGGATTCTTTGCTGCTTCATAGAGCTCACACTCTACTTCTAAACTCATGAGGCAAATATTTGCTTAGTCTATTATATGGCTTTGTCACTTTTATACTGAGGTAATTTTAAAGTGTGACTTGTTACTTGCGCTGTAGTGCACAGCTGTTCCAGCAGAAATAAATGTAAATGTTTCCTCCTCTAACATGCTACACTTGCATCACAGTACAAAGTTCATGCTACAGAAAATGTCAAGTTCAGACAGTACTGTCAGTTGTAGGAGACTTCATAAAAATAAATACTGTGAAATCCGCTTTAAGATGAGATTACAGTTATGGCAGAATGCAGCTATGTACAGATTTCGGTGCCAGAAATGGAAATATACTACAAGTTTTACAAAGCTTGCTGTTTACTAATAACCCACAGTGAGTATTTTTGGGGAAGGTATGTTTTATGCTTGTACATAATAAACAGTTGTTTTTTTTCTTTGTATGTTTTTATGCTGGTGGATAAAATGTTATTTCATTTAACTGAAAAATGAACAATCTGGTGCAGGAAATAAAACGAATGATACCTCAGCTCGGACTGTAAAATGTTTAATAACACATAACAGATAATAGGTTAAGTGCTTTCATCTGGCTGGCAGACTTCTTCTTCTATATATATCTTCTTTCTAACCTTTAATGCAGAAGAAAATAACATCCTGTTGAGTTAAATATAGAAAATAATAGATTGCAAATTGGTGGCTGAAGCCAGAAAACAGTACGATACAGACAATATGTTTAATGATTTTGTGTCTTTTGTTAAACAATTGTTTCATCTGTTTTCAACTCCAAGCTTCATTTGATATGATGATGACACTTCACTATGTGATAAGATTGGTAGGGTATGATATGAGGTTTGATTTGAGAATCAACCGGCTGGACAGGAGATACTCTATGACATCTAATTCCTCAGAAAAGACTAAATTGTTTGATTTTAGTTACCACTGTAGATGATATCCTACATGTTTGTGCTTGAGTGCATCGATATTTAGCACAGTACAAGGTGAGCATGGCTATATGATTTTGTCACTGGTAGGTTTGCGCATTACTGGAAATATTGTAGTCTATACAAACAGGGTAACTGTATTACAAGCTTCAGACATTGTAACATATGAAGACTACAAGGACTTCTTTAGTCAGTTTACTGGGCACCTGTATACTGTGCTTTATTTAACACATAAAACTGCATTCACACTATAGTGAATACGGAAGTTGTGTTTAGACCCTGCAAGTATTAAACCTGTATTTTATGTTTATTTGACTCATTCCTAACTACCATTTGCTTAATTTTGTAGCTAACATTGTCAAGTTTATATCAAGTTTTCACCAGTGCTGTACAGTTAGGTACTGATCCTTACAAATTAAGATCACTAATGTCCTGGGCATTACTGCTTTCAGTATACCTGATGTTAAAATATATTTAAAATTTGTCTTCTTATTTAGAGTTTGATGGTAAAATAAAAAAAAAAAACAGTTCATAATGTAGGAAATTATGGTACTGCCCACAAGTGTGACAGCTGGACTCTTGTTTGCCATAACAGTGACTTGGCTATAAATACCAAACATGGACTTAGCTATACATACTAAATGCCAGAACACTAGATCTGGAAGTTGTGTGTGTGTGTGTGTGTGTGTGTGTGTGTGTGTGTGTGTGTGTGTGTGTTGGGGGGGGGGGGGTGTAGGAGGAAATCTGCCTACTCGGCCAGAGGTTCTGAGTTTAATGTATGTGTGGTTCTAGCTGGGTTGATGACCCAGAGTGATAAACTTTATTTCACAGAGCACTGTAATCATTAATTCACTATTATTGCTTACAAAAAAGCAAACCAATGGCATGGAAGTTCCTCCATATTGCCATGGCAACATCCATCCTACAGCCTTCACATGTAGGATCTGTATTTCATATCATACCTCATTAATATTGTTGTGAAACCCATAAAGATCACATTCCCTTAGAGTGCATCTCTTGACATAAATGCAGACTCTGTGCACCTTCATTACACGTGATGCCAGAGATGACGTGATGCTAGTCACCTTCATTACACGTGATGCCAGAGATGGCTTGCTGCCAGTAATGACATATAATGTCAGGGTTAACATGTGATGCACGTCATGGTACTAGAATGACAAATAAGTGCAAACTTGGTTGCATTTGTGGACCTTGTTTTCCTGACGGGTTGGTGATTCTTTTCAATTCCACTAAACAAGGGAGAACATGATTGCTAACAAAACGGGAACACATTGTGGAAAATAATTTGCTAAAGCAGCACATCTTCCTTTGTGTTTTATATTTAATGGCATCAGAATACGTTTACTATAACTTAGATTGTGTGACACTTATTGTTGCTATCCTACATGGTTACTACTAGAAACAAGAGTTGTAAACACTACGTGTAATTCAAATATAATCAGACTTGCCATACAAGGTAATATCAAGACCATCTTATTTCTTGATGCTGTAATTAATTAAACATAACTTGTTCTGTATATCACTGAGTAAACATTGCTATTAGAACTAAATCAGTTGTTATTGATAATGACTGAATTTAAACTACAAATAACTAAGGACAGTGCTGGACTGTAGCAGCTGCTAATTACCAACACAGATGAGAGAAACACCCTATAATGGACAATGGCCAGCAGCAGTTCCTTCATTTATGGTCTAACTATAGTAGGGTTGTCAGGAGATGATATTTTATGCTGGTAAAACTTTCAGGGAATGTTCAAAGCTCATTTAAACAATTTTCTGATGAAGCAAGGATACAGTTTTTGTATCCTCACTCCAAGTTCATTTTAAAGTGCTTGTGTCATTTTGGGAAAAATTTTATTTTTCTACATCAACTTCATATTGGCATGAGGATGCTAAGAATTCATAAAACTCCATTTCTTCACTTGATCCATCACATTCTCCAGTAATTTAATTTCTTACTCATGAATAGTAGTTGCTGAAGCTTTTTACTTCCCCCCAACATTACCCTTAGTTTACACAGCTGATAATTTTCATGCTGACTCTGCAGTGTATCTTGCAAATTTTAAACAAAGCTAATATTTTAAAAATGTTTATATATTATCAATGCCTAGTATTTGCTATTGTTTTTCATTTGTCTTGCATCTTAATAGATTCCTTTGGAGGTTAACTATAGAAGGTAGAAGTTTTGCTAAAGTTATATCATGGAAACACAAAAATGACACTAGAATTAGATTATAATCAGAGCTAATGACAGTATCATACATAAAAAAGTAAAGTAAGCAAGCAAACATATGAAACCTAATTATGATTAACAACTTCGTATGCATCCCTGCCTTCCCTGCTATTAAAATAAACTTTATCCTGTGGGCATCCTTAATTAAAATCTGAGGTCAAACCTGTACTACACCAGGACACCTATGTCTATGTCCCCTTTAGAGAGAATTAGATAAAGAATCTATGAAGTTGTACCAACCATCCAGGTTCACAGGAATGCCATAAAATGATAAATGCATTTAATTGGGCAAATCACTAGCACAATCTTCCTATCATAGGTTCATAGGTTTGTACCAGGCTAATGGCCCTGGAGCATTTACAAGCCTAGTCCATAGGATATCCCTGGCATCGTGCCATCTGACCTTAGTTCCCAGTGCCTCTGTCGGGTAGAGTCACTGGAGTGATCCCCAGGGTGAATTTTACATTTCCCATCCACTCATCAAGATTTCTCTTGAAGAGGGCTAGTGAGGCGCTCCGCTTGACATGTATGGGAAGTCTATTCCATAGCATGGGCAGCCTCTAGGTTAATTAACATACCATTTGAATAGTGAAACAAGCCATCATTTTCAAAACATTGTATCCTGAGAAGGAGACTTAGTAAGCCACACTTATCCTGCCTATGTCTGACTGTTGGTTGCAGTCTCTTACCCCTTCTTGCTCCCTACGGCAAACGATTAATTGTACAGAGCAAGACAACTTAATAATGAGGAAATAAGTAAGAATAACACACTATACAGATGGTCCTACATATCCCCAAAAATACTGTTGCTACTCCTCTCTTCATCTGTGTCTATCTCTCTATGCTCATCTCTTCTGTTCAGTAAGTTGTCACTGTCCTTCAATTGTCTTATTTAAAGTGGGTGAAGTAGGAGTACCTTTGTGGCATGATGGTATATTACTGAGATCTATAAACAGATTGTTGCATACTTTCAAGGGTCCTTATCCAGGCACTAAGCTAACTAAGCTACACTGTTTTATGTGTAGCTGCTGCCTACATATTGTTATAAGCCAACACTCTCCTGCTTCTGTCATAAGCTACTTGGTCCCTGCCTTCCTCTCATCCTGTTTATGTATCTTCTCTCTTCAGTGTCATTAGCCTTCCCCCTCTGCATTTGCACAATGTCAGGTGCACAACATCAACTGCAACTGAGGCTAAATGAAAGTACACAGCTTATGGCAAAAATTTGTGAATGTTTGCCTCTGGCCACATTACAGGGTTCACTTCATGCTGCTGCACGTATGTGTTTACCCAGGTTCATCTAATTTTGAACAAGCTGAAGAGCTGAATATGAAGCATACATTTGTCCTGACGTCACTGAAGAGTCATACATAAATTCTCATTCCCTGCAATCTGCTGTCAAATGGGAATTTTGTGACGTGTGACTTTCTATATAACGTGGTAACATAATACTCAGGTATGTAGGTCTTTCTTGGAATACTCTCAAGGTTCAAATTCAGATGTATGCAAAACTGCTTTTGAATGCATTCTATGACTCGTGGGTGTAAATGGTGGCTACACCTTTTCCTAATACACCATTATCCTGCTGCTATATTAATGTGCCTGTTCCCTATAGTGAAGCCTGTCTTGTACAAATCTTGCCTGAATAATTATGCTGATAAAGCAAACAGTAACACAACACAAATATGTACAAAAACATGAACTAATGTGTTAATATGTCTGTATTGTGTATTCCTGTCACCAACTGACCACCTCTTCCCAGTACTTCTGTGTCATGCAATAAAACTCTTTGGTTTCAAGCTGTCTCCATAAGACAATGCCACTAGTAATAACATGTCTGATCCTTCATATGTTTCATAACACACCTGTAGCATTCATATAACGACTGACAATTGAACTGTCGTGACAAATGTGTAAATCATGAGATATGAAGCATGACCAACACATATATGTTCTGTATTCCATCAGATAAACATACCCTTCATTATGAGTTACAGCTCAAACATAATGAACAAGGCTGTACACAAAATCAGACTATCATTCATTCGTCAAAGTTCTTTGCTTGTCCAGCCATTCATTTAAATGCATTTATTGTCTTTTTGGGGTACCACCTGAAGGTCTTGGTAAACACCACTGCTATATAGCTACACAGGTACAAAGAAGACAAATTCATTACCTATAATCATTGTCTATCAATACTAAATATACATCTAAGGTCTATAGACTTTTATCATGTGACTTTGAATGTATATATACAATGTGACTATGAATCTATAAATATATAACATACCAAAGATGCTTCTGTTGAAGCAAATAGGGTTAGTGCTATCTTTTCCTGATATAATGATATATATATATATATATATATATATATATATATATATATATATATATATATATATAATTATATATATTTTATATATATATATATCTATATATATATATATATATAGATATATTTATTTATTATATATTTTAGTTAGATAGATGTACAGCAGCTGATAAAATTACCAGCTATAACAACATCAAGAATATCAATGTTACGTCAAAACAAAAAATGTTAGCAGATTCGGCAAATTACTATAGAACAGAGTAAACCAAATGCAAAAGTATATGCAGGGTTGCAAGCCACCCAACCCCCCCAATCCCCCCACACTCCTTGCCAATTATACATACTAACTCCAAGATCACACAGTCCCTTGGGCAAGGGCATATTCCCCTATCCAGTGATCTTGATCTCATACAACTATCAATTATCATTTGTATTGACAAAATGGTGTCAAACAAACTGATGGTGAATCGGGTGGCCATTCAACCAATTGACCCCAACCCATGTATATATCTGTATAGATATAGAAATAGATATATATTGATATAGCTATAGATATATATTGATATAGCTATAGATATAGATTTATAGCTATAAATAGAGTGATATAATGATAATAATATTCTTGTTTGTATTCATGCAATGTTGTTTTTTCTGTTTCCGTCTTTTGTTATTGAATGAGCACTGAAATAAATTGCATATGGTGACTGCAGTTGTTTCACGGATGTCTATGCAGGCCATGTCTACAGCTCCTTTCTTTTCTTACTTAACCTATCAAAGAGTTATATTATCTAGAGAGGTATAACACTTTTAAGTTTGTAATAAGATGCTTTACTGCAATGGTTTATTATTTCTGATTATCTAGCGATAACTATATTGTTATTTTGAGTTATCAAATATTTTACCTTCAGTGTCTGGAGTGTTGAATATTTTTACAAATAATGGCTTCATAGGGGGACTGAGAGATGGAGGGCAGTCACATTAGGAGATCACAATTTGCTAGCCGCCTGCTCCATTACCTATCCCTAAAATCACATACTGAAGCTAGTTTACTAAGGCATAAGCAAACTAACTAATGAAAACAATACCCTGACTGACCTCTCCATACTAGTTAAAGTAGCTGCAGTACTATGCATATGGGTAGCAACTATAGGAAGTTCAGTTTAGACTAAATGAACTACTGCTCCACGTTGCAATTGTGCTTGCAACCTATAGTACCGGTTGTACAGCTACAGCCATCAGATATTTGTCAAAATAATTGGGCTTGAAGGAATCCACAACAGCAAATGTAGCATATATCTGAATCAAAAGTATGAACAAGGTTCTGCAATAGAGTTGCCTCACAGTTAGGAAGTTGCTTATACAGTAACACAATTAAAGTCAAGTCACATTCATCTTCAGTATCTAAAATATACCTTTTGTTGTCACTGCAGGTTAGGCCTGCAACTGTGTTAACAATCTCTCTCTCTCTCTCTATTTATTTATACGCACACACACACACACACACACACACACACACACACACACACACACACACACACACACACACACACACAACACACACACACATACACATACACTTCCCCCTTAAATACACACACACACACACACACACACACACACACACACACACACACACACACACACACACACACACACACACACTCACACTCACCCCCTCACATAGGTGTACTTAAAATAATCTAAATACATAAAAATCAAAAGTAAAAATGCTGACACATTATTACACATGCTTCAAGACCCTTAAACTGTGCAAGGTATATTTAATATCCCTGACACTATTTTTGTAAGTCATACATGGAAGAACACAATGAAAATCATGATGTTCATCATGTTTCACTGTTGCAGTCATTACAATTGGGTTGTCTTGCTGGCAGGCTACCCGCAGTTGGCCTGAATTCCAAAGTCTAGGTGCGGCATCGGTTGCTGTCGCCTCCTTCCTGACGTCAGTTCACCAGGGGTATAAAAGATGCAGCCGTTGCCATTTTCTTCAGTCTTTCTTGCAGCACGGTGCCTGAAGCAAAAGCAGTTCACAAGTGCTGGTCGGCCGACTCCTGAGATTTTTGTGTTCGAATTTCAGATCCGAAGTCTTCATTTAAAGCTAAGTACCCCGTTGGGGAAACTTTTTTCTTGCTCCAGACCGACGTCAGAAAAAGTTAATAATTGTATTTCTTGTGGGAAGCAAATACCTCATAAGGATTTTCATTCTTACTGTATTCCATGCCTAGATCCTGACCACGACATTGCTAGTTGTCGGTTTTGTGCTAGATTTAACCAACGCACTATTAAGCGTCGGTACGATTTTACATTTCATTACTTTGGCAGACGATTTAATTATATAATGCTGTTGGAACAGCTGACTACCGGAGTTTACAAAAAACGCAAAGAAAAAGAAAAGGACAGGCATCCAAGGTCCAAAACTGATGACGAGGCTTCTCGAGGCCAGTCGCCGGTTCGCCAGTTCTCAGTGAGGCACTTTCGCAGCCCATGATGACCGCTATTTTAGAGCCGCAGGCCAATACCGACTCCCATGCGGAGTCAACTAGGCCTCAAGGTATTGGACCTTCGGAAACCATTCCCTCAGATGGGTCCGGAGACGCTGAGCAGGCATCGGCTTCTGAGGGCGTTTTCAGGCCTACACAATTATATGTTAAAACGACTTCAGCTTCAAAGGCAAAGACTAAAGCAGCTTTAAAGACAAAGAAACAAGTACAACAGCCCCATGGACAGGCCTCCATGCCTAAAAACAGATGCTGAAAATGGCCGAAGACCTGATTACTTTGATCAGGGGTTCTCATCCCCCTCCTGACAAGAGGCCTAGGCAAGATTTAGAATATGAATCTTCAGATCAGGTTTCCATTTTATCTGTTTCCTCTTCTGATCAGCAATACTGTCTTCCTCCTTATGAGGATTCTGATGCTGAAGAATCTATCCCCTCAGCTTCTCCACCTGAGGATTATTCTTTTGGCGAAACACTGCATACCATGAGGGAGCATTTCCACTGGGAGAGCCAAGATTATTCAGAATCTAAGAAAAGGCTCAGAGACTTTATTTTACTGCCTCAGCACAGGCCCCTTGATATTCCACCTGTGCTAGACATTGTAGATGATGTATTTTCAGATTCCAATCTGACTCCTGACTCCTTACCTCCAGCTCCTGTTACGCCAGACAGATACTACAGGGTTCCAGACTCCCACAAATTTATTTTTAAAAACCCTGCTGCTGACCCAGAAACTATCACTCAGGGTCCCAAGGGGGTCAAGGCTTCCACTGCAAAAAACCCTATCCCCTCTGACAGAGATTCCAGGGCACTGGACAGATGGGGAAAAAAGATTTACACCTCTGCCACCTTGACTATAAGGGCTTTAAATTGTCAGTTTCATATGCTTAAATATCAGCAATACATAATGTCACTGCTTAAACAGAAAATGTTGACAAAATTCTGAATGTGCAGAGAATAAAGAAATGCAGGATTTATTGCATGCAGCTGAACAAGTTGGAAAGCATACTTTACAATGTGGTTTGATTCTTTAGAGGCCTCCTGCAGAGCCACTGTTACGGGTTCTGTCATTAGGAGGCATGCTTGGTTAAAGGAACAGAATCTGTCTGATCATGTTAAAGCAAAATTATTAGATGCTCCATTACAGCATGATACCTTGTTTGGTGTTAAAGTAGAAGAGATGTTGAAGAAAATGGAGGACAAAGCCAAGTCTATGCAAACAGTCAAGTATTTCTTACAGGTACAGCCTCCAAGATTTAGCAGACACTGGCCTACAAAGAAATGGTCCTTTCCAGTGTCAGACAGGCCACAAAGAGTCAGATACAGACGCCATAGAGGCAGATCCCAGCCCCAAGGCTCATGCAGGTCTAAATGGGGTGCTTCTACCTCCAAAAGCGGAGAATACAAATCACAGCCATACAGAAAGCAGACCCAATGACTTCCCCTGCCAGCGCCAAGCACTTATCTACTGGCAGCTCCTTTAGGGGGAAAACTAGCACTTTTTTCTCAAAACTGGCACCAAATCACCCAGGACAAATGGGTCTTGAACATAGTGTCACAAGGTTACAGGTTCCACTTCCACACCCTGCCAAGGGCAAACGGTATGCCAGACCTGCCAAAAAATCAATGGGCAGAGGCACAAAAGCAAGTTTCATCCCTCATGGACATGAGGGCCATTCAGCAAGTACCTCAGCAAGAGCAGGGGCAAGGATTTTACTCAAGATTTTTCTTGGTGCCCAGAAAGGACAAAGCCTGGAGGCCAATACTGGACCTATCTATTCTAAACACATACCTGGATATTCCAAAATTCAAAATGTTGACTCTGCAGCAGCTTCTGCCCATGCTGGGCAAGAAGGCTTGGCTTGTAACTTTAGACCTAAAAGAGGCATACCTGCATGTCCCAATAAGACAATCATGCAGAAGATACCTCAAATTCATAGCTGGCTCAATGCACTGCCCTTTGGCTTATCTACTGCACCCAGGGTCTTCACAAAATGCCTGGCACCAGTAATTGCATTTTGCAGACAAAGAGGAATACAAATATATCCTTACTTGGACGACTGCCTTATTCAAGCAGAGAACAAGGACATACTACTACAGTTTGTAAAAAGATTATTAACATGCCTAGGGTATACAGTAAACGAGAAGAAATCAAAACTTGTACCCTCTCAAGAGATAATATTCCTGGGTGCAAGCTTAAATACAACTGCCCAGATGGCTTATCTCATGCCAGACAAACAAAGGCAACTGACTGTTTATTTCAAAAGGTTAGCAACAAACACCCAGTTAACTGCAAGAAAAATCCTGCAGGCTTTGGGCTTCATAGCATCCTGCATTCTGCTAATTCCATATGCAAGACTGCATATGAGGAAACTACAATGGTATCTAAAAAGTGTTTGGACTCAACATTGCCACAGCCTGGAAACAATAATTACACTCATTCCCTGCCTACAACAGGAATTTTTATGGTGGGCAAAGGCCTGTCACCACAACAAGGGGCAGTCATTCACCATGCCCCCAACCAGGCAAACATTGACAACAGATGCATCAGAGTATGCCTGGGGGGCCCACATGGCAGGAAGATGTATTCAGGGCTCATGGTCCGCAATCCAAATGCATCTACATATCAATCAAAAAGAGATGCTAGCTGTTCAAAATGCCCTGACAGCCTTCAAGGATCTACTTCATCCAGGACAACTACTGATAAAGACGGACAATACTACAGTCATGTGGTACATAAACAAGCAGGGAGGCACACATTCCTACCCCCTTTGCAGACTAGCCATGACTTTGTGGGACACAGCATTGACTTACCAAGTACATCTGCAAGCACAATTCCTGCCAGGAAAGATAAATACTCAGACAGATGAACTAAGCAGAAACCTCATGGATCCCCACGAGTGGAAATTGGATCCACAGGTCTTCAATATGATAACAAGGAATTGGATCTATTTGCCTCCCCTCACAACTGCCAACTACAGAGATTCTGCACAAGGACTTATCACAAGCAAACATGGAAAGTGGTTGCTCTATCTTTCAGCTGGAAAAACTTAACAGTATATGCCTTTCCACCACTGCCTCTCCTCCCCAAGGTACTCCTAAAGGTCAGACAAGAGAAGCCAAAAATGATACTGATTGCCCCAGACTGGTCCCGCCAGCACTGGTACCCAATCCTAAGGAACTCGACTCAATGCTCAGCATGGACATTACCTCAGATTCCTCACATACTGACCCAACAAAACAATCAGATCCTGCACAACCAACTCAGGACCTTAAATCTGTACTTTTTTGTAAATAGCAATTAGTGCACCAGATTGGTTAGAGATAAAGGTGAGTCCCCATGAGTATGCAGACTATTTTGTGGTGCACCAGATTAAACTAAACCAGCTTTCATTGTTTAATGTCACACTAACTTATTTCTCCATTTGCACAGATGTTTGACTCCCTTCTTGTAAAGGCAGTGAGGAAATGTGTTCTTTGATATCTTTTTCATTCTGAGTATATAATAGTGATGTAGGATTTACACACAGTTATGTTTATGAAGCTCAAATATTTGCAGAAGTTATTTTATTCTTTGACAAGATTTCCACTGTCAAAACCATACAAGCACACGCCTTTTGTTATACTAGTGCCATGTCTGACAACTGAGTTATCAAATAAAGCAATAATCTTTAGTGAGAAAATATAGTGCCCAGGTAAAAGGCCTATGCCAGTAATAAAAATGGTATACTCACATTTTAAGTCCATCTGTGGTGGGATCAAAGGTCTATTTTGTAACATGGATGGAGAATTGCAAATATCAAAAAAATTTACATTTGAATAATTGCATTGGGTTATATCACTCAAAGATCTCATGGATATTTTTACGTTCAGATTTGCTTCAATATTTCTGATATATGACTGTACCAACACTAGCTTCCAGTATGTGAACAATAAGAAGTACTGTACTGTAGTGCAGGCAGATCAGGCCTGTCCAGCTATACCACCATATTTTTGTTGACTTCCAGACTCTTTAAGTTCTAAACTTCACATAATCTTAGTATTTATAATTCTGATATAAAAGAGAGGAGGTTTGAAATTAGTAATGAAATGCTTCTGAAAAACTACATTTACTTTAATTAATGATCCTGTAAAATTAGCTGATTTTCAAATTCTTGCAATGGTATAGTTATAAAGCAAAATGTCTTCAACAGAATTTAATGATTTTGTGTTGCTGTTGACAATCTGGAAGTTGATTTAAGTCTTAAATGCACTGCTCTGTAGTTCCTGCAGTGGTGATAATTTCCCTGAGTTTTGATGGAGGGGATTCATAGCACTGGAGAAAACTTTTCTTTCCCCTTTAATTGTATTGACGTATGAGTTGATTGTAAATTGAGGTTATCCCTCAGGAAATCATGATGCATTTCTTTATTTTCACTGATCATTTTCAAAAATGTATTTTTAAGCATGTGCAGGGCTGTCAGTTTTGCTTGTGGTAGTGTTGTGTGTGAGAGATGGCTTCTGTTTTCAAAAATTTGACATAGTCGAGATGGGGGTAATGTCATTCCAATTTATACAGCAGATGACAAAGATGCACTAAGGGTGAACCATATACTCTATGAATATGTGCCAGTGTGCTGTTTTTCTTAATTTAAAGTTTGTTCTAGTGTTCTTTTTCTGTAATGATACTACATTTCTCATTTATACATTCTTGTTATCTGTGTCCAGTTTTGATATGTCTTTTTCTTTTGTCCCTTCATCTATAACTAAGCCTAGAATTCACAACTCATTTTCTGTGTTAGGCACTGGTGTCATTGATCCAGAAGTATTTGTTAGGGATCATAGGAAAGAGCTGTTAGAAAGCATGGAGACTGTATCATATAGTGAGGCAGTATATATGTGGAATCTAATTTTTGCTGTAGATCAGTGTGAAGCATTCGGTGATATGTGTATCCCCTTCAATTACAAGGCAGTTATTAGTAGCAGTGAGCACGCCAGGGTTTAATGAAGACCATGATTCCACTGCATGAAAACATGTTTTCCTCCAAAGGTGTACAAAATGTCTGTCTGGACGACTAGTGTATTTACCTTAGCCTTTGTTATTTTAATAAACCAAGGCAAACAGTTTGCATTCTACATATAAGCAAAAATGAGTCAGAAAAGATTTTGCTTTTATTAATTTTGATTATTGGTGTGCAGCTTAGAATTCATTATTAGAAATAAAACGTTTTTATTGAAGTAGTCAATGAAATATATACTTTAGCAAATGAAACTGACATTGTGCATTTTGACCCTGATTTATTTGATGATTCCCTCTTTATAATAATCTTTCCAATCAACACGTGCAGTGCAGTGCTACAAATGCAGAATGTCTAAAGAAATGTTTGTTTAGAAAGCTCACTCTGTAAGTAGATTAATCTTTAATTATAGTGCTCAGACATGCTTGTAGGAATTCAGTAAGTCATCTAAGACTGTTTGCCTTTACATGTCAGGTAAGGTTCATGTGGTACTGAGGTCTGCTTTCAGAAGTGTTCTAGGTATACCAGACTTATTAACTTACTTTTCAAAGTCATGAAATGCAGAGGGGAATTGTATTATGTTGCACCTAGTCATGAAGGACACATTTCCTGCATGTCATTAACCTTTATGAGTAACCTTTTGTGATAACTATTAACTAACTAATACATATTAGGTGGGTTTCATAGTGTATAAATCTAAAATATAAAAATGATGACTAAAAATGAACATTTTAGTTAAAAACATAATGATGTAATATATAGCTGTCATCTGGTAGTCCAGATATGGAAAGAAGAATACTGTTGTTTCTTAACAACATTAACGACTCTGCAGTTCTTTTTACATGACATTGTGGAATATTAGAACATTGCAAGTTATTTTTGGCCAGCATTAGTGTACTGTATACTAGCTACTTGTTAATGACTGAAATATGTTTCTCTGAAAACACATTTTGGGCTACCCTAACCATTTCATACAATGCAGTGAGATAGTTGAAGCAGTATAACAAATCTGAATATTGAAATAAAGTAGATAATAGCAATATTAATATTTACACACATGCATATCCCTGCATTGCTCAACACAGCAACTATCAAGAAAAACTCACAATGAAGAAGATATAGTTTGTGAAATGAACTCCCCTGAAGAAAGATGATAGAAAGTCTGAATGTAGATATACATTAAAGAAATTTTCTTCAGTAAAGAATCCTCAAATAAGTCAACGGGTGCATCTTTTTCTTTTAGACATACTGCCGGTAACGAGGGCTTAACATGTCTTATATAAAATAGTAGGTATAAATCAATTTCTTTCATCATTGTTTAATTTGAAATTCTACGTAGCCACAATGAGAAGTTTATCTATTTGTCTATCTATCTATCTATCTATCTATCTATCTATCTATCTATCTATCTATCTATCTATCTATCTATCTATTTATCTATCTATCTATCTATCTAAATCTTTGTTTGCTTAGCTGTCCATTTATTTTGTTGATGGGGTAGTTCCACTAGGCATGACTATTTTCAAAGAATCTAAGGTGGCACTGATACAAACTATGGGGAAATTGACTAAGAGATTCAGGAAGAAATTTTAACTATGCTTGTTCATGTGATCTCAGTACTAATCTCTATAGCCTTTTTGTGTTAAGTTAAAGGGCAACTATTTTTTTAATTGATTATAACATGTTCTTGCATTTGGGAGTTAAAACTGTGTTATTCTCTTAAAAGAACCCATTGGAGTTCAAATAAAGGGGTTTATATCACAAGACTGAAACATGACAACATCGAACGCAAGAACATCGAACTGGTAACCGTGAAAATCCAAAACTCCAAAAGCTGAGAACAGCAATTTTTTCCCTGGGAAACAAATCACTGTTCAAGCACAAAACACAAACACTACAAACTATGTCTACTGTGGGGGGCTTCACCCCCAACACCCCCCTAATTAAATATACTAACTTTGAGATCGCACCACAGTGGAGGAAGTAGCGAAGCAGTGGAAACGGCCCACCAAATTCTTTCCCTGGAAAAGAATTCGATGTTCTCAGCTTTCAGAGTTTTGGGTTTTCGCAGTTACCAGTTTGATGTTCCTGCGTTCAATGTTGTCATGTTTCGATCTTGTGATATAACCCCAAATAAAGTACCTCATGATTCCCAGAAATGCACACAGTGTGCTTATGGAAACCTATATTTTGCTCGGCACCACACAGCTACCTCAGATATGTCTGTTTTTTATAATCCTGCCTGTGTTCTAATTTTCCTAAAACAAACATTCGTCAAAAGATAAAACATTGCATATCAAAAAATTATGAAAGTTGCTACATTTCAAATCACATTGTCTATTCAAACAAGCCCCCCCACCTCCCAAAAAAGAAGAAATCAAATACTCCTTTCAGATATAATATTCTTTTTGCCAAAATTACCTCCCAGATTATAATCTTAAAATACACAGTATTCTCTTTCTGGCAGTAATATTAATTCCATACATGAAATACCCTGTCACCTCACAGAAAAAAAAATCTAACAATCCTAAACCTTTCAGCCACAAATTAGTGACTCACATTCAGTAACCTAATCCATCCCAGTACATATAGCATATGTCTGATCCAGCTACAAGTAAAGCAAAATACTATTAAATCATGCACAAATGAAAAGTACACACTCCACTTTATATTACAATTGCTACCCAGACACTTTACACTTTGATGATATACTACCTATACCTTGTCCTTCATGTTCTGTACTCCAAAATAACATCATTAGCAAACCTAAAAATCATGTGCTCCTAATGTCAGAAACATATCATATGAACCACGTCTGCTTGATACTTATTATAGCATATACTCACCAAGTTTAGCAGTTATAACAGACTCAAGGATTAAAAATAATGACCCTGACTAATGTCACTTCTGTACTCATTATGAATCCATTTTAACTCTAGATGAAGAGGCTTTACTACCCATGTATTACCTAAACTTCATCTCTAATCTTTTAGTTAACTAATCTTGAGATCCTGCAACCTAACTGGATTACAGCTAATATTAGAGAGGACAGTGTTGCATTACTTACTGTTACTGCAACTTGCCTTCTACTTCCCACCACAGTTAAGGTACATCCTTACACTTGCATACATACTTACATACCTTACACAGATAAGTTACATACTCCTTTCAATTCTTTGTAAAAATGTTTAGAGAAAGACACATCTTAAATATCTCAAGAGTCATTAACTCCAGCCTTCTTAGACAGTACCAAAATGACTTCTGTGACATCCCTCCTCTGGTCCAGTAATCAAGGAGCCTTAATCCTCACCACTGACATAGGTGAGGGATGTTCACTTGGAACAAAAATAGATACGCATAGTATTTCCAGATGCAGCTCTCTGTACCAATCACAATTTCCCTTAAGAGCACATAGGGAACACACTCCTATCCTGAGACTGGGATTCCTGTCCCTCTCGCACCAGGCCCAAAATAAAACTCTACACTGATGGCATCTGTAGAGTTGAGTCCTCAGCCAAATGTTCCAAGTCAAGTCCTCCACCACCCTCTCTGTGAAAACAGTGCTCTGTGTCCCTGCTCCAAGTATCTGACATGCACACACTCTTTGAGATTTGATTTTTACACACACACACACACACACACACACACACACACACACACACACACACACACACACACACACACACACACACACACACAAACATATCCCTGGTATAGGCTGGCACAGATTTACCAGTTATGCCCCCTCTGCCCAGACTATAAGGTATATACTGCCACCAGAACACTCTAAGGATTTTACAAGGGTACCCAATCACACTGAGTGAAATGAATACTAATACAAATGGTACTGTTTTACCAATGCAGCAATGAAGTCAGGAGAGGCAGCAGTGTCACCAAATAAATATAAATACTCTCAAAGTTTAAAATATTCTCTAAAATACCAGCTACAATGAAAAGTGTAAATATTTGTAATAATAAATAGTGAAGAACATGAAAATACTAAATATCTTTTTACAATAAACACCAGAATTTCAATCACAGGAAATAGTAACAATATCACAGATGGACAGATTCACACAGATACAGATAAACATTATTTAACTAATCTCACTATATTTTCCTGACCAATGTAAATAATTACTATTCCCTGATTACTTACTAAAGCAAGGCAAGATGAAGTGGGTGAGTGATTCTTCTTTGTTAGGTTTCAAAAACAGACTGCTGAGAGCTAAGTAACATCTCTCACTAATAATAAAATATTTCCATGCTGGCTATGGAATGACATCACATCTGGTCATCTGACTCTGGTTCCCACACTACCCCCTAGAAACTTAAGCAGAATCTAGGACATATTTGTCATGATGCACACACAAAGCTTTGCTAAGATGTGTTGTAGCATCTGGATGCTATAAAGTCATTTCAAAAACTTCCAGCCTTCCAGTGTAGCAATTAGTTCACCCCTAAGGACAATACAATATGATTCCTAGTCCTAGTTTTTACAGACATTTTACATTTTACAGACAGGCTGCAATCAGAACTGTAAGATACAATCTTTATTGCTTAAACCAAATAATTTAATTGCAGACTATTTTTCAAAGTTAGCTGGACTAAGATTAACCTCTTCTCTTCCAATATCCTCTGTTACAATATATTCTTTCTGACATATAGCTGTATTTATTTTCTGTCCAGCAGAACCCACTGTTGGTACATTTTTAACACAAGAAGCTTTAGAAATATATTTTCAACACAAGCACCTGTACAAATCAGTTTGATATACAAATGGCATATAATTCTTTACAAAACTTCAGCTAGCTATGCTGGCATATTTTACACATCCACTGCCCTACTTCTGCATGCATAGCTGGCAATACCTCACATCATGACAACATCATTGGAATACTGGATGTTCTGGATGTTCTAGGGGTTGATCAAAATGCAAAGATACCAACTAGGTCTAACAGAATTTCAAATAAACAGTCTCTGCTACACCTCTTAATTAAAAAATTTCCCCACAAAATCCTTCCGTTCTAATAGACCTCAACAAATAATAATATTCAACATCTCAATGCCATGGCCTATACCTTGACAAAATTAAGAGCTCTTTAGTTGTGCTTTGTCATTCATTGATTAGACTCCTAGCTATCAAAACAGTAAAATCAATACTGCAGTCACCCTTCTTTCCAGGTGACCTTCTTTTCAACCATCAGTAAATTCTGAAAATATATGGCAATTATTGGCTAAAGAACAATTTATCTTTGCTACTTAAAATCAGAAATTAATTATGGCTGTAATATAAAGCCAGTCTTACATAAAGAAGTTGAGACAACTTAATTGTTCCTTCTTATTCTGCAATGGAAACCACTCATTGCCATAAATATGGTATTCTGCAACAAACTGTTGATGCTTCTCGACCAGCCACTGAACTTTTGGAAAGAAATGAGCTCCATAACTGGCAGAATAGTTAAACACCAATCCCTGCTGAATCCCACTTTAGTTTAGACCACAAATAGATCATCCTCTGCAGAACGATTCTGTTAGAATTTCACAAACTTCCCGTGATCATTCAACCATTTACATTTTACCTGTATTCTCTAGTGAATTCTGAGGAAGACTATTCTTCTCACAAGTTTGCTTCAAAAAGAAGAATGTTAAGGAAGTTGCTAAAGTAGTCAGGCAACAATCCAGTTATAGTCCACCTTGATTAGAATTCACCAAACTACCTGGAAATCTTATCTTTCAACCCTTCCAGTCTTACTACATAGATAATGGAAAACAGGTGTCACCTGACCAATCCCAAAAGAAAAGGAAAACTTCTCGCACTACCATTAATATTTTGGCAATCACACTTCTCCACTTACTAGAAAATGTATTCAAGACGTCTGCTCATACAAAAATCTAAAAATAAAAAGATGGAGAGTATGCTGCCTACTTAGAACAAGTAATGGTCAGACAGACGTATGCCCCATAACTGCATGCAGTCTCCTTAAACCTGATAAATACCTTCTAATATGAGTTATGTTTATAGACATTAAAAAGATATTGAGCATAGTTAACCACCAGCTTTTAAATGTATCTTTTCATATGGCAAATTCCGGAACTTTGTATAATAGACAAGATCCATGTCTCTATAGATGAACATTTTCAATTAAGACTGGCTCTTCAATAAGCAGCACAGTGGCTTTGTGGTTAATATCTTTGCTGCTCTTTGCACATATCTTGAAAGCAGTTTAGTAGAAAAAAAGCACTTCTCTTTCGCTTCAGTGGATTAGTAAAAATTCCTGTTAGTTCATCGAAATCATGCTTTTATATGTATTTGTTCACTGTAAAATAACTGCTCAAACTGATCTAACGCTGCTTTCCAGAAGAGTCCTTGAATATGGCTCGCTGATTATTTGTAAGAAAACCAAATCAGCTTTGTTCTGAAATCAGTAAAGATAGTTGTCTTCCTGACAAAGAGCGTGCTGAGTTATCATTGGGATAATTTTGATTAATCTGAAACTTTAACCATAGATAGTCACTATATTGTAAAACAAACAAGTCTTATTCCCATCCACCCTGGAGCATAAAATCACTATCCAGTAAGGCAGTCAGACTAATGTAGGCACAAAGTGTGCAACATTTATCTGCCATCTTTGAAGTTTGAATTCTGACCTCCAGCCACTGTCTCTGTCGGGTTTGGCATATTGTCTCTGTTGGTTTTCTCTGTTACTGTGGTGTTCATCTACCTCCAGGAAATGTGCCAATTAATTGGATTTATTGTTTATATATATATATATATATATATATATATAAATATATATATATATATATATATATATATATATATATATATATATATATATATATATAGGCCTAATAGGCCTACATTGGAAGCTTAAAGTTTTAAAGCTTTAAAGTTCATATGGTCGAGATCATATGATCGAAGTTTTGACTGTTGTAAATGGAGATTGTCGTACAGTGCAGAACTTGTAATTTACCATTCTATTCACTGCAGTGCAATCTCAAAGTTGGTATATTTAATTAGCGGGGGGGGGGGGGTGTGCAGAGCAGATTGCCCCCTGCATAAACGTAAAAAAAATTGTTTATTCTTTTTTTAATTGAAGTTTCAAACTTTCAATACTTCGATGTTATGGTCTCAACCATATGAAGTTTGAAGTTTTGAAAGTTCAAGCTTCCAAACTAGATTTGTATATATATATATATATATATATATATATATATATATATATATATATATATATTAGTTACAGGTAAATGAAGGTTGATCTACCTCACAGTATGACTTGCAACACCCAGCCAAAAAGAAAAGATCCACAGAGCAATGTACATGATCCAAAACATAACCTTGCAACAGGCGCATTTAAAATCAATCTTTCTTTTTGCAGTGGCAATCCCCCTCCATCCTCTTATCCCTTGCTACTTAAATATACTAACTCCAATATTGTAAAATATCTGGGAAAGGGCATAATCCCTTCCCTGCCACACCAGCAATCTTACAGTGGTAGAGCGATCAGTTGTTTTGTTGTTCACCTGTGATCTGCAAAAACAACTGTCAACTATACGCCTAATTACTAAACTGAAATTATCACATATGCACATAAATATATAGATATCTATATCTTTATATATTATATATATATATATATATATATATATATATATATATGTGTGTGTGTGTGTGTGTGTGTGTGTGTGTGTGTGTGTGTGTGTGTATGTGTGTATGCATGTACGTATGTATCTGTAGCAGAAAAGAGTTCAAAATGACCAGTTCAATAAACTGCTTAACAATTAAATATATAAGTAGGTATCCATATCCTAGTTTTGCATGGCTGTTGCAGAACATAATGTGAGCATGTTTTGTGCAGCTCACTTACAATTAAAAAATACAGTCATATCAGTACTAGTACATGAAACAGAAATGGTCAGAACATTCTCACTTATGTATTCTAGAGTGAAGAGATGGAGCTCTTCCATCCTGCAATGCGTGAGTTACAAATCAGGTGTCTTGACGTAAGCAGGGCTGTGTGATTGTTTAAAACTGCTTAGGAAAGGTTTCTAAGCTGATCCAAGTTTGGAAGTTTCCAAAGAGGATTACTTAGCACATATAATGCTGGATACAATGGTCACTGTGGCTTCAACTCCCTGTGACCTAACACTAAAAATAGCCAGTCGTGTCGACAGCAGATGGCTAAATAAAGTACATTTTCCTTTAATAATAATACTCTGGTGTGCTTTTGATACTTAATTGAATGAAATAAATGGAAAATATGTTGCCTACAAAAACAGCTTAGATATTTTGTAACATGGACTGGCATTATGTGTGCATTCACTAGTAGTGAGACTTTCTTATTGTCAGCAGTTCAGAAAACAGATTTAGTAAGGAAACCTGACACCTTGGTTTAAAATTATCTGTTTTTCAACATAAAGCATTGTGTTTAAGACTAGAATCTTTGCTTCACATTTTCTTATGCTTTCCAGTTGTAGAAACTGAAACAAAACCACTGCTGTTCTTAAATACAGAAAAAATTGTTTCTTTTCCTGCAATGTAGACATCAGGAAAAGATGCACTAATAATTAGTGATGAGCAAACAAAATGACATAAAGAGTTATTTTAAAAACAGAACAAAACCACTATTATGAGGTCATATTCTGTATTTTAATGGCTGTATCAAAACTACACAATAGAAACTAGGAATAAGAGTTCATAGGTTCATAGGTAGGTACTAGGCCCAAAGGCATTTATAAGCCTAGCTTGAATGTGTTGGCTTTCGCTGCCCCCTTAGATTAGTTCCCTGGGCCTCTGTCCAGCAGAGCCATTGAAGTGATCCCTGGGGTAAACTTTCTGTTTCCCATCCACTCATCAAGGTTTCTCTTGAAGAGGGTTAGCGAGGAGCTCTGCCTAATGTAGATTGGAATCTTGTTCCAGAGCATGGGAAGTCTCTGGGACAGGAATCTATGCCTCCAGCACATCCTATTTGTTGTTGTGGTGAGGTTTAGATCCCTGAAGCATGTGGCTCGAGGGGGGATATGGTTTTCTTTAGGTGGAGCATGTCCATCAATTCTGGGTTGGACATGGCCTTGTATGCCAGGCAGAGATCACCTCTGAGTAGGCAGTATGCAACCGAGCACAGCTGGAGTTTCATCAGTCGAGCTGCTTAGGGCATCTGCTTGAGACCAGTGATCCTCTTGGTGAGGAACTTCTGTGGTCTTTCCAGTTGTTGCAAGTGTCTTGTAAGGTACATCCCAAATGGGGCATTGTACTCAATGATGGGTCTGATGAGTGATGCATAGAGGGCCCCAATGACCTCTTTTGATCTGGATGCAAACCCTTTTGTGATTAGGTGGGCCACATAGAAGGATTTTCTAACCACTTTGGCAATGTGATTATCAAAGGAGAGGTTACTATCTACTGGGTCCCCAATCCCTTATTACATCTTCCGTATTTAGGGGGATACCACCTATGTGGTAGTTTGTGGGTACTTTGTTTTTTCCAAAGGGGATGACTATGCACCTTTTGGCATTTAGCTTGAGACCATGGTTTTGACACCAGGTATCTGTCTCAGTGAGACCCTTTTGGAGGATGTCTGTGTCAGCTGGAGTGTCAATTATAGCCCCTAGTTTGCAGTTGTCTGTGAACTTGGTGAGCCATAGTCCTCCTGTTCTTGCCTGTACCTCTGAGAGGTATATGCCGAACAGGAGGGGTCCTAAGACTGAGCCTTGGGGAACGCCACTTGTAACAGGTTTAGAGTCAGACCTAGCTCCTGCAACTCTTACCATGTGGGTTCTGTCCATGAGCCAGTTGGCAACCCATCTCGTGACGTAGGGGTTTATGTTCAGGCTGGTGAGCTTGTCTATAATACCTGAGTGGGGAATAATGTCAAAGGCCTTTGCGAGGTCTAGGTAGGCTGTGTGGGCCACCTTTCCCTCGTCTATAACCTTGGTAACTGTCTCAAAGAAGTCCACCAGGTTTAGGAGGCATAATCTGCCCTTAACAAAGCCGAACTGGGTTGGGTCCAGTGTTTGGAGGTTTCCATTGTCTCTGTTAATGAGATCCCTGATGATGCACTCCATAGCTTTGCAGACCAAGCTAGTCAGGCTTATACGGTGATAGTTCCTGGGATCCGTTGTGGCTCCATCTTTGTGGAGCAGAATAACTGTTGCTGTGTGCTACTCTGTGAGCACATAGCCTGTGGAGAGACTGAGTTTAAACAGTGTGTTTAGGTGAGGGGTTAGTTCATCTTTGAGCTCGTGTAGGATGCAGCCTGGGACACCATCCGGTCCCATTGATGCTGTCTTTTTGGCTTTGGAATGGGCTGTTTTAACCTGAGTGTCTGTGATTTCAGGGGCACTACATTCTTCTGGTATAGTTATGGGCCCTTTTGGGGGTGAGAGGGGGGTGAAGTTTGCACCAAACCTGTCTGCCAGGATGTTGGTTATAACACAGTTCTTCTATGTTTAATCTTGGCTGAACCCTGCATGCCAAACTGTTAATAACTATGGCCAGTCAGATCATTAGTGAATTCAGACTGAACATTTAGATACTGCTTTTGTCAGCTTTTATGTAGCCAAAAGGCTCAATTTGAACTCTACTGTTGCTGTAACAGTTCCCAGTATTCCTCACTAAAATGATTTCTGTCCATTAATCACTGGTATTACAACCAAATGCATATGGACCCATCAGACATTAGAGTCAGCAGTTCATTGTTTTTGCAGTGTCGTAAATGTACCCATTGGTAATAGGCTGAGCTTAAAACACTGCGGTCTAGTAATCAGCCATCATACTCCTGTTACATCGGATGAGAAAGTGAGCATTCCTAAAGTCCAGAGTTTACATCCCTTATTAGGTCATGGCTCTCAACCTTTTAGTGCCTGAGTAAAAATCTAAATAAAATAAAGTGGGAAAAAGGCCACAAATTACAGACACTTTTTTTTAAATATTGATAGTATATATTAATTTGGAAAGTTAACAAAAAGAATATAAACTAACGAGCATTTTCTGAAATAAAAGCGGACTGTAACAGTAACATTTTTCATTACAGTGTAATCCACCACCATTTCTTAAAAAGTCGCTAATTTTGGAGGGGAACAGGCTACAGCAACATTTTTTTGTGCTAAAATCAGGGGCATCCCTGAAAATCTCGGACAGTTGAGAGATAAGCTGCTGAGCTTCTTAATAGTATCCACTTTTGTCATAAACATAGTAAAAAAAAAAGCAATGAATCTATGACAGGCACACTAAATCTTGAAGATTTTTTGAGGAACTGCCTTTTATGAAAATTGAAATTACACATATGATAAGCAAGCTGTGTATACATGTATCCCTGCAATGAAGAGTGGATAATTGCAGCTCATATAAGTCAAATGAATATTATATTGCAGAGATACCGCTCTGTTAAATGAAATATCATATGTATTCTGTGTATCCATGTATCGTCTAGCTCTTTCTATACAATAGATATAACACAATTTTCTATCTGTGAATACAGAGGCATTGATTTTCCTAATGCACTATTAAATAGTTCTTGACCTAAAGTACAAACATAATTATTTACAGCATTGGTGTCCTTCAATTGGCTCTCCATCAGGTTTGCACCTGCAAAGACAAAGTCTCACTCCTGCTGAGGGTGGATGCTGGATTTCACAATACAAGAAGCTAGTACAAATATTTTGCTTTGAGCAAATAAGTGAGTAGAAAGATCGGGTCTATATCAGCATATCGAATGCTGAAAACACAGAATACAATTTAATCGAACTGAAATGTTCGAAATCGCAGAAGAGCAAACTAACGGAACATCGATTTCTTTCCTAGGGAAAGAAATCGGTGTTCCATGCAAAAAAAATAAAAACATTTCAATACTTTAAACACTGACAGAAGTGGGGGGCTTCACCCCCCACAACCCCCCCAATGTAGGGGGCTGTGCCCCACCAACACTACTTAAATATACCAACTCCTAGACCGCACCACAGTGGAGGAAATAGCAAATTCCGATGACGGACCAACAATTTCTTTCCCTGGGAAAGAAATCGATGTTCCGTCAGTTCGCTCTTCTGAGATTTCGAACATTTCAGTTCGATTAAATTAAATTTGGTGTTTTCGGCATTTGAAATGCTGATAGGAACCCAAAAGATCAGATCCGTTCTGATCACCTCTGATCTTATAATGTATGAGTTAATGAATCCTAGATTCCTATTACAAACTAAGCATATGTACATTGTAAAAAAGGTCTGCAAGCATTCCTTATAAAGCTGTTCAACTCAGCCTGATACTTTTCTGAAGTGTAGTGTATTTTCTCAAGTGGATTATTTCTATTTCCTCTAACATAGCATCTAAGTGGCATGACTCGACTTTTATGTATTTAAGCAGGGCCATTTCTACTCTAGTTATCTGATGTATTTTATGGCATTGTGTTAGGACAGTTTGTACTGGCCTCTGGATTTTGAGCAACTGTGAGAAACTAACTAGCTAAATACTGCAAGCATATGTTTAATGACATTCCCGTACTATCCTGTATATAGTATGCAGAATTATACCTCTCAACCTTATAGAGCAAAAAATCTGGGCAAAGCCATAAATAATGGTGGGACAAAGGCCCAAAAATAGGGGCAATCTTTAAATGTTGCCCTCACACACATAGAAAGTTGATAGAATAACAGGTTTTGCATTAGCATGCATTTTCTGAAGGGTATGAAGTCTGAAAATTGAATGCCTGTCATTATTTTCTGACTTCAATTCTCAATGCTGTGCCAATGATTTGCCAGGAAACCAGTATTTTATGAGGAACAGACCAGAAATATGAGGCAAAAACGTGGACATTCTGCAAACATTTGTACAGTTGAGAGGTATGAGAATGCATTGTCACATCTTTGTTTATTCACAAATTCTCAGTCAAGGCTTGCCCATTATAATAAGAACATCACTGCTTCAACATTAAATGTCCCCCAAAACCATACTTATTGACATCTAAGCACAAGAAATCTGGACAAAGCCCAAAATAATGGTGGAACAATGGCTGAAAATCAGGAACACGTTTTAAATATTGCTCTTATAAATTTAAAAAAGTTACTAGGATAATAGGTTTTGCATTAGTGTGCATTTTGTAAAGGTTATGAAGTATTAAACTCAAATGTGTAATTATTTAGTGACTTCAGTCCATTCCAATCCTCAATGATTTGGCATAAAAAATGTATGAGTAACAGACCAGATATATGATGCAGAAATCTGGGCATTCTGCAAAAATTTGGAAAGTTGAGAGGTCTGTCCTGAACTTCCCTTCATAGATGAACAGTGACCAAGACAGGATACATTGATCTGTCTGATGTAACTCAAACAGGAGGTAAGCTGTCATTTGTCATTCTTTCTGTTATTGACAGGTGCTTAAAGGCAAATGTGAATCTTACCAAGTTCCATCTTACGTACTGTTAAATTCCACCCTAAGTACTTAGTGACCCAAACAAATTATTTTCTTCCTGTGTACTGAGGATACATAATGAGGTTTAAACTAAAAAAGCCTTTATCTCTGTAAGTTAGCAGTAGTATGTCTTATGCAGTTACCTCTTGTCAGGGCAGTTTCATGATTATCTGACAGTACTTGTAGTTCCTATTAGGAAAATGAACTGTTTCTGATGGACTAGCCCACTGGTGTAGAATGAGGTGGCTGTTTACAATGCCAATGGCCAAGGTTCAGAAACGGGCACTACTTGTATACATCTGGTGCAGAGAGGTATTCATAATGCAAGGCATAGCAGACAGCATTTAACTTTTCTAGAAAAGGAGTCCAGACAGGACCTAAATGCCGACTATGGGGAAGAGATGGTGGAACGCCTACATTCATGTGAAGAAATGTGCATTCATATAGCTTATGTAATTGCATGTTAACATTCAGAATGAAAGGTAGCAGGAAGAAAACACATGTAAGGTCAGTGACTGGCATTGCCTCTCTCTAATCCTAGTGGAATGGCAGATGTGGTAGCTGCACGTAATTAAACTGTTTCCTTACATTTCAGCAAGATAACATACATTGAGTTATGCTTTTGCAGAAATCCAATTCTGAAATGCATATTGTGAAAACCCTAAAAAATAACCCTGAGGCTTCATCCCCTGTGCACCCTTAAATTATATGTACCAACACTAAGGTTGCATTTCAGTAGAGAAAAATGGAAAATCTCCCAAATGTGCACTGCTGCCTCATACAATACACCACACTTACATTACATGAATCTCAGCATTTATCTTTTAGCCAAAGACTGAATGTGAAATTACCCACAATGCAGTATACGTACACCTGACTAATCATGCCCACCAAGGAAAAAAGTGTATTTTCCACAACCACTATCTTTCTTAACAGAAGCTATACTTTTAGGAGTGACACAGTCTCCTGCTGGTCTAACCTAGAATGTTCTTGGTCCATCAAAGTGCATTTCATGTGCACCCCAATGGCCTACATACATGTTTAATGCAGTGGTGGTTAAGCAGCTTATATATCAGAATTTAATGTTAGGTGAGTTTCATTGCAGTCTGTTGTATTGTGTGCATTTTCATTGGTTTCTTCTTTTTGTCTCAGGGGTGTAACTGTGGAGCTGGTATATATGATTTGTGGGGTATGGAGGGTTTTACCCCCATACTTAGGAGTGCAGGGGTCTTGCACCTTGCAAAAATGATTTTTTGTGCTGTTTGTTAGGCATTTTGGCATACTGTTTTGATATTTTTTTCATAAGTGGTGAGTCATAATAAAGAACATCGATGGCAGCTAGGCAAACCATACACAAATCACTCAACAAGTCAGTCTTATTTAGTATAGTTCATTTGGAGAAGAACACAGCGCGCAACATACAGGGCTCACAAATTCATATGTAAGAACCTTCTTTTTCCTTAGCATGCAAAGTTGACCAAAGGATTGCAGAAGCCTTCTGGGCAACACATCTTCTGTCACAGTTGAGAAACATGTTATCAAACTAAAATTTCTCTGGTAGGGTCTAGTTTACTGAAGAAAGGCTTTTACTTCTAGCCTAGTCATAGTGATTGAAATTTTGCTTGACTGTTGGATAGCTTCATGCATTTACACATTAATATCTGAGAAGGTGATAAAATGAAACATGAGTTTTGACTGTGGATGGTGACCACATGGTCAACCAGGTCTGCCCATGTCCCTATGCAATGGGTAAGCTGCAGATGCTACAAACCAGAATCTATTTTTTTCCATCTTCTAATAAGTATTAGCTTATGTTTCTTCTACACTTTCTTGTAGTTTGTCATTTTGACCTAACAAACATCTTTACTGTTCCTTCTAAGACAATGAATGCCTCACCACGGTACAACTGTATTGCTGTAATTAACCATACAGACAGACTGCATACTGTGCAACAAAATCTTGATGTTCATCACTCATGCTGCCTCAGTAGCATATGGGATTTGCATCTGCACAAACACACAGTTGCAGCATTGCAGAACTCAGAATTCCCTACGCTAAATCCCTGTGATAGGTGATCTGCTAAGCCCTTCCCATCAAGGGAAGCTTAACCCCTGTCACAAAGAAGTTGTCTATTCAGTCCTTAAGTGCCAGCTATAGGAATCACACAGTTGAATCTCCTTAACAACCATATATGGTGGGTCATGTTAGTAATGAAGTAGCTAAGGGTTATGTAGAGGGGGTTGTGTTAGTTGGGGATTAAATTAAACTATTTCCATTAGAGAAATGGGGGATAGACTGGAGGTGAGTTTGCTATATCCCATCCAGTGAACAAAGTATCTTTGAATAGGGTCAAAGATGAACTCTGCTTCATGTAGATGTGAAGCTTATTCCACAGTGTGGGGATCCTTTGAGACACATATTGGTCCCTCTAGTAGGTTCTATTTATGTTGCAGACAAAGTTCAGGTCCTAGGAACTATGTTTCTGGTGCTGTTTGCTTGTGGATGTGAGGATCACTTATATTCTAGGCATAGATCACCTCTCAGTAAACTGTAGAAGACTAACTACAGAGACAGGACCTTAAGACAATCTGTGTAGGACAGGCTATTCATACCCTTGATTCTCCTGGTGAGGAACCTTTGAGAGTGCTCCAGCTGTTAAAAGTGCCTGGTTAGGTACATGCCAAAGGGGATATTGTAATGATGGGTCTGATAATGGCTGATACTATTACTTCCTTGGACCTGGATACCATATCCTTGCTTACGAATTATGAGGCGTAGAATGATTTTCTTATTTCACCTCACAGGAAGAGGTTCTCCCATTCGATTCTTGGCTGGAGCGCCTTCTGTGTGGAGTCTGCATGTCCTCCCTGTGGTCGAGTGATGTTTAAAGACATGCAGGTAGGTGCATGCATGAAAGGGTGTGCCTTCCTTGAAGGTTGAGTGTTGAGCTGGCAACTCGGCACCGTAAAAATCCACTCATGAGCGGAACGGAGTTCTGCTGTGGCGACCCCTAACCAGGAAAAGCCGAAAGACATTAATTTAGAACGATTTTCCTATTATCTTGGCTACTTGTTGTTTGAATGCCAGATTACTGTCAGCATATGTTCCAGGATACCTAACTATTGGGTTAACTCTTAGGGGTGTTTTATCAGTGAAGTTTTTAGCTCAGTGGGATGATTTCCCAAAGGGCACTATAATCCATTTTTTTACAATGAGTTTTAATCTGTGGCTTTCATACCAGTATTTTGTTTGTGTTAGACTCTATTGTAGGATGTTGGTATTGCAGGGGAATCCATGATAGCTCCCAATTTGCAGTCATCTGCAAACCTGGTGAAACAGAGACCTTTCACATTGGACTAAACTTCTGAAAAGTAGATGTGAAATAGGAGTGGGTCCAACACAGAGCCCTGGGATACTCCACCGGTGACTGATCTCTTGGTGGAGGTGGTCTCACTGATTCTGACTTCTTTGGTCCTATCTGTAGCCAGTTAGAAATCCAGTGAGTTATGTAGGGATTTATGCCTAATTTAGAGAGTTTGTCAACAATACTTGAGTAGGGTATTGTACTGAACACCTTGGCCAGGTCAAGGTAGTTGCTATGCACTGTTTTCCCCTCATGCATAGCAGTGGTGACCCACATGAAGAAGTCTGCCATGTTAAGTAGGCAAGAACTTTCATTAACAAAGCCTGACTGGAATGGGTCCAGTGTCTTTAGTTTACCAATGTAGTTGTTCATTTGCATGATAATTTGTTCCATGGCTTTCCATATTAAACTTGTTAGACTGATGGGTCTGTAATTCCTGGGGTCAGTTGATCGTTCCCCCTCATGAAGAGGAATGACTGTTGTGGCCGTCAATTTATCTGGGGTTTTTAACTTGTAGTTGAAAAGGAGTCTCAAGTGGTCCTGCTAGGTCCTGGTTTGCGCTATTTGGGGGGAGCTGGGAATATTGTCAGGCCCACTGAAGCAGTGTTTTTGGCCTTATTGAGCTCCTCCAGGACCTGCTCCCTGTTGATAGTTGGGGGGGGGGGTTGGATATGCTAGAAGGGATTTCACAGGAGGTCATGAAAGGCAGTGGGAGAGTGAAGTTAGAGCTAAATTTATCAGCCAGTAAATTGGCTGTGTCACCTGGGTCAGTGAAGGCTGTGCCATTTACCACCAGTTCTGCACATTGCTGAGTATTACCTTTTAGGTTCCTGACAGCTGGAAAAGGCCTTGTGATTGTCCTTAGCCTGGGAGGCCATCCTGGTATCATAATGCTTGTTGGGCTTCATTAAACCTCTTAGTTTCTTGTTTAGTTGAATCAGAGAGCTCTTGTCTCTATGAAAGTTGCTCTTTCTGATTTTAGAAATGACTTTTTTTCTTTTGTTATATAGCCTGCTAAGGTAACGATATATGACCAGTGCAGTTTGTTTTTGGTGTTAGAGCTGGGCTTACTTCTGGTTAGTATGGCAGTCACAATGCAGCCATGTTTGTATAGGCTTTCTGTAAATAATTCTGCATAGGCAGCTGTGTTTACAGGGTTTGGGGCCGTGAATTCTGACAAACCATCCCTTAGTATGATGTAGTTTTCTTTGGTGTAGTTCCTAACTGTTACGAGTTTACTTGGGTTTTCTGGTTCTGGGTTGATTTTTATTGCAAGAGAGACAACTTTGTAGTTCAACTTCCCTAATGATGGCATAACACCAAGTGGAGTGCAACACTCTTCCATGTTGGTGAGTACTAGGTCAAATATGTTTGGTCATCTGGTTGGAGAGTGTACTATCTAGTCCATGGTATTTAGCAGCTATCTTTGTTCTGTATTATTTTTAAACTCCCTTTCTTGTCCTTGAAATTCAATTTCAAAAGATTGAAAATTGAATAAAAATGGCCAGCAAAGAATGGAACATTAGTAGTATAGAAGGCAGACCTGTGTTAAATTTTCTGCTTCCCATCCATAGATCCATGTTGTGCTTGAATATGGACAGGGATAAACTTGGTTTTATTTAGATGGGAAGCAGTCTGTTCTAGAACAGCAGTATCCTCTGTGAGATACACTTTTCCCTCCAAACCATTCTGTTGATGTTGCAGAAGAGTTTCAGATCCCTAGACAGAGTATTTCTGATGTCATTTGACTTGCTGATGTGCAATTTCTGCATCAGTAATGGATCAGAGGATGCCTTGCATGCCAGACACAGGCCACATCTCAGCAGTCTGTAGGACACAGATTATAGTGACAGGGGCTTTGTGTCAGTCCATGTAGGATATGTTGTTTGGATCCTTTTAGTAAGGTATGCCTGAGGGCATTCCAGTTTTTTGAATGTGTCTGGAAAGATACATAGGTTCATAGGTTCATAGGTTCATACTAGGCTATCTTCCCTAGGGCATTTATAAGCCTAGCCAGAGTGTGTTTGGCTTTCGCCACCCATTTTAAATTAATTTTGCTATGCCTTTTTTTGAGGTTAGTATACTGTGCCTCTGTCTAACAGTGACACAGAAGTGATAGCCGGGGTAAATCTACGTTATCTGCAAATTTAATCAGCTGGAGCCCTTTAATATTGTTTTTTCACTTCAGAAAAGTGGTAGAGGTGCCTGCACAGAACCCTGGGGGACTCCACTGCTGTCTGGTCTCTTTGTGGAGGTAACTTCACCTATTTAAACTCTCTGCATCCTACATGTGAACCAGAAAATAAAAAGGAGTCAATCCTTCATGGACAGTTTTCAGAACAATACAGTACTGTACAGAACTGGAACTAGGATCATTTTCTCTTCTGCAATATTTGCTTTCTAATCCCTGCAAAATATATCCTTTCTTAACAACTACAGAATATCCTAATGAATGGAGACAGGAAATTGGTCAATCATACATCTTCTTTTTGGTAGTAGCCAGGAATAAAATATTCCTGTCACTGATCAACAAAAAGTGAACAGTATCAGTTTAGTTTATGCCCTGATTTTGCAGACCCAGTCTGTGTGTAATGTTTGGTATAATCATTTGCAAAACATTATTATCAGACAAAAAGTTCAGTTAAAACTTTGGTATTTGATGTAGACAAAAGGATGAACAGAGTTAAATTGATCTGGGATTCCTTCTATCTATAGGCTGACCTTACTAGCTTAGTTTTCAAATTTCTGTGGTGTCAGTTGTCATCTGCACTATGAATCTAATGACTTAATTTGTTAACCAAGTCATTTTCAACATGCAGAGGATCAGCAACATATTGCATAACAGTCTGGTTTTCTTGCAGTTCATGGATTAAGTTTGACTGATTCTGATCTTTTTTTTTTTTTTAAAACAAAAATTTCCCAACCACTTTTTTATATTCTAGATTGCAGAATTTAGGACGTTTACCTTTGAAATGATCCCAACAGCCAAAGCAGGAGTCCTTTCAGGTTGAACTTTACATTTGTTTGAGTTCTTATGAATTAATATTGAAGTATTAGCAACAGTGACATAATGCAGAAATGATAAGGCAGCAGATTGTTGGTTTACCTGACAGGAAGATAAATGTTCCTACTGCCATTGGTGTAACCATAAATCCTAAATGTCTAGTTCTCCTGTTAAACCACCACTACCTATCACCATATGCTGTTTTTCCTATATCTTTTCTAAGGTCCATTACTTAATTTATTAAATTTCCTGCAGTTTGGTTCAGCCGTTGACATTTATTTCAGATGAGATAAAGTATTGCTTTGTCTGGCCACTGAACTCTGCACCTACCACTTCTGGAATTCCAGTCTGAGTAGAAGACACACATAGGCTAAACTGAATATTTGTCCATGAAAGATAATGAGTCTCTGCTTATCTAGATGCCAGACAACTGGAGATTTCTTCATTATTATTGTGCACTTTATCATTTTTATGAATTGACACCCAAGGTGAAACTGCAAAAAAATCCCTTTCATCTTTTTCTGTCTCTTTTGCTCATACATTTGAAATTAGAGAGTACAGACAAAATTGGGCAGTACTTCCAGAACCATACTGCTAACTGGCGTATTTCCCCATCATCACAAATAATGGCATGCTTTTATTTTATCATCCTCCTTCCAATTTTGGTCACTTTGTTCCATTTTACTAGCAGTAAAACTTATTTTTAGCCCAGCCAACTCATGTTTGATAAGCAGTTTAGAAACTTTACATCATAGACTGGGAAAACTGGTGGTTTCTTCTTGACTTGCAACACTCTTGTTTGGAGAGTTGAGGTCCGCCATGATGCAGGAAGCCAGTACTGGGAAGAAGTGGATGCAGACACACAAGACAGAGATTGCAGCCCCTATCAGCACATGCAGAGGGGCATGCATACATCAAAAGAAGCACATGGATGGTTCTTATGATTAAGTACTAGTGTCACCACCAAGGTGGGGTTAGTTCAAAAAAAATCAAAATGTTGTTGTTGTCAAGAAGAGTGCAAAGTAACTTCATAGCTGCAAGGATGACAGCCCTCCTCCAACAGTACAGTGTCTGACCAGAGCTGCCACCTATGCGTTCTGCCATTTCCAGACAAATAAAGTAGGCAAACAGCAACAAGGAAAAATCAGTCCCAATGTAAAAAAAAGTAGGTTAAAATACTTTAGAAACAACAATGTGACAACCACGGCAAAGCACATATATTTAATAAACAATAAGCAGTAAACAGATAAGCGCTTTTGGAGATGCCTCCTTCATCAGATCAATACAAAAATATAAAATCAGTCTGCATATAAATACACTTGAAAAGCCAAATACATTAATTAAAACCTTTAACCAATTAACATTTTTCTAGCCTTTAAAATAGGTCTTAAAGGTAGACTGTGGGTAGGGCTGAGTAGATGTTGTTGGTGAAGAGGGAGAACAAAAGTGGGCCTAAGATGGATCCCTGGGGAACTCCTATAGAGATAGGCAGTAAGGGGGATAGTTTATCTTGCCATAGAACTGCTTGTTGCCTACCTGATAAGTAGTTGGTGAACCATAGTATAATAGATGTCCATATGTTTAGGTTAGACATGGTTTGAAGAAGCATGTTGTGATTCACCATGTCAAAAGCTTTAAATAAGTCTAAGAAAATGGAGGATACAAATAGTCCTTTGTTCCTGTGTTGGTTGATTATGTTGGTATAAGAGAGAAGTGTGGTGGTGGTGGTGCTGTGTGATGGTCTAAATCCATGTTGTGTATTGCAGAGGAGATTATATTGTAGAATGAACTGTATTAGCTGAGTATGCACAACTCTTTCCAGTATTTTGGATAAGGGGGATAGGATTGCAATTGGGCGGTAGTTGGTCAGTTCTAGAGAGGTACCTTCTTTGTGAAGTGGAATGATGTGTGTGATTTTCCACAAGGTGGGTACTTTGTGTTCAGCTATTTATCTATTGAGGATGGAGATAGGGTAGGATATAGCTTCTGCTGCTATTCGAAGGAAATCAGCAGGCAGCTTGTCTGCAGCTAAGGTGGTTGGTTTTAGTTTCTTAAGCAATTTTAAAAATGTCTTGGTAGGGACTGGCTGCAGGGAGAAGGCAGTAGCAGTGTTTTGGTCATTCTGCTGTGTTAGGGTGGTTAGTTCTGTTGGTGAGTTTGTGTTGGTTTGGGCATTGGCGAGGTTTAGTACTGTTTTGGTGAAGAAATTGTTGAATTGGGTGGGGATATTGGTTTCATTATCTGGTAGAACAGGGTAGTGGTGGAGGTTTTTCCTGGGTAGAGTATACCCGATATAGTAGTCCAAAATTTTTGGGGGTTGTGGGCAAATTTTTCTTGAAGTTTTTTTATAGTAGTTGGTCTTATCTGCTTTAGTTTGTCTTTTGTCTTTGTTTCTAAGTTCTAAATAGTTTTGCCTTAGGGTTGGGGTTTTGTTTTTTTGATAAATTGTTCAGCTTTTATTCCTATCTTTCATGGTAGTTTTAGTATCCTTTGTGAGCCATAGGGCATAGTTGTTTTTGATCCTGATGGTTCTGGGGGGTGCGTGGAAATTCAAGATACCTAGGAAGGTGGAATTAAAGTATTGCATGGCCTCATCTAGTGGTAGGTGTTTAAGGGGCGTCCAATTGCAAGATTTTAGTGATTTGTTAAAATCAGCTGCTATGAAGTTTCTTTTGTTACGTATAACCCTGAGGCTGGGTTGATTGATTTGTTGGTTGGATCTGTTCCTGATTAGATAGGTTGGTTGGTGGTCACTTAGACTGTCTGGGAGAGACCCTGACTTTTGAACAAGAGTGGGGTGGGATGACAGAATCCAGTCTAGGATGGACTGGCATTTGGTTGTTTTGTTGGTTCTGGTGGGGGTCTGTATTATTTGGGTGAACCCATGGAGGTTGATGTGGTTAGAGGGGTTGTGGTTAGAGCAATTGAGCCAGTCTATGTTAAAGTCTCCTAGTAGTATAGTTTCATGAGGAAGGGAGCTAAAGATACAGTTTAGTAAGTTTTCTGTTGAATTAATGTTATTACCTGGAGAGAGGTAGGCTGCTGTTATGATAATGTGTTTGTGGGAGTTTAGTTTGAATTTGGATAGTATAATTTCTATGTCTTTTACATCCAGGTTATCACAGTCAAACTGCTCTATGGTTAGATGGTCTTGGAATAATATTGCTACTCCTCCACCTTTTTTATTTAATCTATCTTTCCTAATAATATTATATCCAGGGGCTATGATCTCATTGTTATGATGATGTGGTTTAAGCCAGGTTTCAGTCAGTATGACTATCTCAGGTTTATATAAGGCTAATAGGACATGAAGGTCCTGCACTTTGTTAAGTATGCTTCATATGTTTATGTTTAGGAAGAGGAGAGATTAGGTGGGCCAGTTATTTAATGGGATTGCTATGTTAGGGTTAGATGTAGTGGTTGGTGTAGGTCCTGGATTGGGGTTTATGTCACCACAACAAGTAAGTGTTAGTAGTAGGTTATGATATAGTTTGGTTAACTTGTGCAGTATTTTGTATTGCTTTTGATAGGAGAGAGGGTTGTTTTTTTAGTTTTGGGTGGCAGTAGATGTGTGTGTGTGTGTGTGGGGGGGGGGGGGGTTGATAGGAGGTAAGGTCACTGGGAATAATTATGGAGCTTTTTAGCTGATTGTTATTAGTTATGGGTTCAGTTTGCCATGGTGGTGGTTTACTGAAATGGAGTTGGGTGTGGTAAGAGGAGAGAAAGGAGAGTAGGAGTAAGGTAAGTGTAGTAGATGGATATATTAATGTTTGTAGTAAAAGAGTTGTATGTGCTCTGAGCATCATATTAATTAAGTTGTAAGTGATCTTAAAGTTGAGGTCTATTTGGTTTCTGTGTGTTGGGTGGGGTATGTGTAATTAAGGGTGAGGTGGGAGGAGGGGTTTGTGATTGATAGTTGAGAAGTGATAGGATAATTGGGGTGTGTGAGAATTGCTAGTGGGTGTGATGTTTAGCTATAAGTTACAGTAGCTCAGGGGTGGGTGAGAATGGGGGTAGGGTAGGGGAGCGAAGTGAGCCCGAGCAGTAGCGAGGGTGAACAGAGCGGGTATGCACTGTCCTGGGAGTGGCCCTGTTGTTAAAAAAACAGTCAGAGAGGGCTAGCTAAAAGAGGAAAACCTAAATGAATTGCTCTAGGGTTGTGCTTTTGCTTTAATTTATTTTAGCATAAACTTTTAAAGGTAATGTGGACAGTTACATAGACTGGAAGCAGGGTGAGGGATGAATGTATGTTCAAGGCTGTGAGGATGAATCTACAGCCCTTACACTGGAAGCAGAGATAGGTATGGATATAGCAGCACTTAGCAGAAAGTAAGGCAAGGGAGGTGAGAGGGGAGGTGGTGGAGGGGGGAGTAGTGGAGTGTCAGGATTTAGAGAGAACAGGCCTAAATTGGTTGCAGTACTCAGTGTGGAGGTAAAAGGTATGTGTCAAGATGGGGGTCAGGCCAGTGGGAGCAGGACAGGGGAAGATATGGGGATAGTAAAATAAGTTACAGGGCAGGTGGTTAGGAGTATAGTAGGATGCTATAGGGGTGTTGCACTGGATAAGTGGCATAGTGGTTAGACAGCGATGTTTTGAGCTGACCAGGTACCATACAGTAGAATAGCACTTTAATAAGTTTAGGAAACTGGGTAGCTGATATAAGTTAAACACATACTTATTTTAAGTATATTGGCACAGTTGTTGAAGAGGTTTCCACCATTGTTTCAGCACGCAGGGGGGTGTTGGAGGTCTTCTATATGGTTTAAGGTATGCAATTACCTTAAATTTGGTGCCAGGAACTTATTTTAAGTATATTGGCACAGTTGTTGGAGAGGTTTCCACCATTGTTTCAGCACACAGGGGGTGTTGGAGGTCTTCTATATGGTTTAGGGTATGCAATTACCTTAAATCTGGTGTCAGGGACTTATTTTAAGTATATTGGCACAGTTGTTGGAGAGGTTTCCACCATTGTTTCAGCAGGCAGGGGGTGTTGGAGGTCTTCTATATGGTTTAGGGTATGCAGTTACCTTAAATTAGGTGCCAGGAACTTATTTTATATATATTGGCATAGTTGTTGGAGAGGTTTCCACCATTGCATCAGCACACAGGGGGTGTTGGAGGTCTTCTGTGTGGTTTAGGGTATGCAATTACCTTAAATGTGGTGCCAGAGACTTATTTTAAGTATATTGGCACAGTTGTTGGAGAGGTTTCCATCATTGTTTCAGCATGCAGGGGTTGTTGGAGGTCTTCTATATCGTTTAGGGTATGCAATTACCTTAAATTTGGTGCCAGGGACCTGGTCAGGGTTAGTACTCAACCATGTTTGGGTTTAAACCACCATTATATGCGCTGCCCCCACGATAAGCGAACTACACTCCCTTACCCAAACTAACTTCTCCCAAGCCAAAACCTGGTTTACCAACATCAGACTTATACTCAATCTCAACAAAACAAAACTGATCCTGTTTAAACCTGGAAGACCCCAACCTTTAAATTATAACTTTAACTTAATAGCCAAAGGTGATATCCAAATAAAACCTACACTGCACACAAAATTACTAGGTGTAGAAATCGACAGCCATCTAAAATTCAACATCCATATAACGCAGACTATCAAGAAAGTCAACAAAAAACTTGGACTTCTCAATAGAAACAAACAATTCATAACTAAACAAACCAAAACTACTATTGCCAAAACACACCTCCTGTCTATTCTGCTCTATGCCTTCCCCATATTAATCAACCTGAACCAAAAAGAACTAAATAGAATGGAATCGTGTTAAAACAAGATTGCCAAGTTTGCCACAGAATTCACACATAGGTCCCATCACTGTTTATCCCTAAAGCCACTCAAGTGGCTAGAACTGACACATTCTCTACTATTCAATCAAATCTCAATAGCACACAAACTCTACTACTACCCAGATTTAACCCCAGCACTTCAACATCTTATTCAGCCATACACCACCTCCAGAGAGCAAAGATCCAGTAACCAGGACCTAATAAAAGTTATTAGACACAAAAATGAAGCAGGTAAATCTCTGTTTGCCTGTTCAATTGCCCAAACTTGGAATGCTCTTCCAGGCCGCCTAACTTCTACTACCTCGACTAAAATATTCAAGCGCAACCTTAAAAACCACTATACTAACAATTAGCTCTGTTCATGCTACTCCCCTGGGTAAGCCACACTAATACTCTACTAACTTCTCCAACAAAACTAGTGTCTTCCACCCTCTAAAGGAACAAACCTTCTAATCTCTATAAACGTCACTATATTAACATCTACAACCTCTCTAGTATACCAACACTCCCAATGCTAACTGTATCTTATTTACATGGACAACTTTAATTGCTGTCTGAATGTAAAATCATTGCTTTTCCAATTCCTCTATGTTATGACTTTAGACCCATGTGATATTTTGAGATGATTGTTGCATAGATGAAAATGTGTTATGTGTACCAAAGCCACTGTATT
Source organism: Protopterus annectens (assembly GCF_019279795.1). NCBI lineage: Eukaryota > Metazoa > Chordata > Ceratodontiformes > Protopteridae > Protopterus > Protopterus annectens. The sequence goes on from NC_056735.1 coordinate 825,985,549, forward strand.
GTATTTTTTGCTTGAACTATTTTGTAAATGATACTTGGAGCTTTCCTCCACAGGAGGCCCAAGACCCTGTATTGTGCTTTCTTGCATGAACTGTATTGTAAAAGATATTTGGAGCTTTTCTCCCCAGGCCCCCGCTGAAAATGGACCTGTGTCCAGTCGGACTGTCCCGGTAAACAAATGTAAAATAAATAAATAAAAATAAAAAAAACATTTAAGCCTGGTGGAACATCAGCTCTCAAACCAGCTATCCAGTGGGTTTCTTTAACTTCTGTGGCATTCTTTATATCACCACCTCTAGGTGCAGGAGTGTAAATATCCAAAGCCATAAATTTAAAAGCATGCTGTGGAAACTCATTAATGTGCTGAGCTACTGCACTTCTTTGCACATTTCTCCATATATCACCCATATGCTGTAAAATGCATTCCTTTAACATTCTGTTGGCTTTACAAACATAAACAGAAGTGTATTCTGAACAGGTTACTATATAAATCACATTTTTAGTAGAACAGCATACATAGTGTGAACACTTGTATATCCTTTTAGTAACAGGATGCTCAAACACATTATCAGTCTTAATATACTTGCATGTCTTACATCTTTTACATGGATATGTACTTGATTTTCCACCTAGGTTATTTTTATCACCAGGTCCTGGTCTATAACATAGCAGACTCTTTAATAGGTTCATAGGTTAGTACTAGGCTAACTGCTCTTGCGAGCCATTGTATGCCTAGCCAATTATCCCTTGTGAGACTCAAACCCTGTACCTTGTGTTTGTAAGGCAAACACCTTAACCATTAGGCCACCCTTCTAAGCAAAATAAACTGCCTCAGCAAGGCTCAAACCCAGGACCCTGTACACTATAGTCACAGTAGTTAACCACTAAGCCATCATAGTTACGATTTCTCTTGTAGCTGAAGTTTGGCACATCACCTACTATATTTTTCATCCTGTCATCAGACAATAATATCTTCCAGTTATTTTGTATTATATTCTTTTATATATCTAAAATCAGTACTAAAAGTAAAGGTTATCCTAACCTTACATATATTTCTCTGTCCCGTATTAACTGAATCTCTGGTATTCTTTGAATTCCAAGGTCTACATTTCCCATCTCTCATGACCTTAGCCCTTTCTGATGCTTCCCTAACTTCCCTACTTTTGTAACCACATTCTAACAAATTATTCCCTGTTAAAATTTATATTATGTAAAAAATCACTTTCCTTACTACAAAGTCGAGAAGTTCTCAGAAGCTTATTATCCATGACATTCTTAAAAATGTGGTGGGGGTGCATGTTATCCCTATCCAATAGAGCATTTTTCCAGCATGACTTACGATATAACAAAATGCTTATTTTACCCCATTCATCCACTTTTAATAAAATATCCAAAAATTCTATAAAATCTACTGATGAATGCACAGTAAATCTTAAAAATGTTGTGGTTGTCTCTAAATAATTAACAAAAGCATCCAATTGTTGTATATCCCCTTTCCACAAAAAAAGACATCATCCACAAATCTGTGATATAAACCCATATGTGCTAGCCACAGATTTTCTTTAGTCAAAATGTATCTTATCACCCATTCAGCATACCTGTTAGTGCAGGGTGTGCCCATGGCAACACCCCAACGCTGTAAATAAAACTTCTGTTCAAAGGCAAATGCATTGTTCTCAAGTACAATACTCAACAGTCTGCATATACATTCAACATTTTTTTTTGTCCACATATGCTACTCTTTCATTAAAGCAATATATGTACCTTAGCCCTATATCATTAGGAATGACTGTAAAGAGATTCTTTACATCTACGGTCACAAGAATAAATCTTGCATTTGAATTCAAGCTCTCCATATATTCACTTAATTGTTGCAAAAAAATGTGAAGAGTCTCTTAACACAAAGACAGCCTTATTAACCATAGGTCTAAGTTGTCCTTCTACCCATTTAGAAATTGTTTCTGTAACCCATCCTGAGCCATTTACTATTGGCCTTAGAGGAGGTTTTTCCAAGTATTTATGTATCTTAGGTAGACCTGATATATTAGGAATCTTAGGGAAATCTACCATAAAGTAATCAGATAAATCCTTAGAAATAATGTTAGCTTGTAATAGACGAGAAAAATCATTCTTCACATTACTAACAATCTCGCTCAGTTTTTCATGTTCACAAGAGTATAAGTAGTTTCTTCTAACAACATATTATTCATAGTTTCCACATATGTAGAATAATCTAGCACCACTACTGCATCTCCTTTGGCTGCAGATTTTATAACAATACTTCTGTCAGCAATGAGATCATCCAGTGCTTGCTTTTCTTGCAAATTTAAATTAAAGTACCCTGGTCTATGCCTGGACATAAGAAGTGTATCAATTTCATTCTCACAAACTTTCAAAAATGTATCCCTCACTGGTTGAGAAACTGGCATAAATGTACTAGGTTTTTTATACTTATTATACTCAGCAGCAGCAGTATTAGAAAACATATAACACAAACTTACATTCCTAGCAAACTGCCTTAAATCTAATATCACATCATGTAACTTGCTAGTAACAGCTGGTACAAAAGACACATCTTTGTTTAAAACATCAATTTGAGCATCAGTTAAACATTTATGAGAGAGATTAAATACCAGTTTAAATGTCTCTGTATTGGACTGCACATAGAATGCTTCCTTCTCTTGCGGTTGTTGCTGAATATCCTTCTTCTGTTGTTCTCTGGTGTCCTCACTTGTAAAGGTAGATGAGTGAGCAGGGGTAAAAAAGTTGCATTAAATTTTGGTCTGGCTCCCATCTCAGTGTTCTTAGTGGTTAGTACAGAAGAATTAAACATGGTGGGTGGAATTTCATCAGTTTTTGTTGTAGCCCTGCTCTCTGACTCCTGAATTACTTCTGTGGCCTCGATTTCAAATTCTGATGTAATAATATTGAGACATTCATCACTGGATACATTCTAACCAATCACTGACATAGATGGCACATTGCTAACCTCTAACAAGCCATCCTTTCTATTCTTGGAAGAGTTTGAACCTTTAGGGACTGTGTTAAAAGTCTTAGGTACAGCTTTAACACCCTGAATATTAGAATCTGAGTCAAAAACATTTGTATTCTTTTTTGTCCACATAAATATATGGCCTTTAATAAAATCAGCATAATCTCTTTCCACCTTTTTAGTTTTTATGCATTGTAACTTAGAGTCATAAAGAGAAATATTGCAAAACAGTACATCAAGTTTTTCAGCTTACCTGATTTCAGGGTAGTCCCTGGCAATTGCAGTTTGTTTGTTTGTGTCTTTCGGCTTTTCCCAGCTAGGGGTCGCCACAGCGGAACTCCGGTCCAGTAATGATTGGAAGTAGAGTTTTACGCGCTGGCTTGCCAGGCCTAATGCACACCCTTCAATGAAGGAATGTCCGTTCATGCATGTCGCCACACAGAAGACGTTCTAACTGAGAATCGAACAGGCAACATCTAACTGTGAGGTGACAATGCTACCGCAGCACCACCACCGCAGTACTGGCAATTGCAGTTTGTATCTCTTCCAAACGCTGTATCATTGCTGTCTCTTTAGGTTTAAAATAATCAAGTAGTAGCTGCAAATCCCTTTCATTTTTTTCTGTGTCTTTTGCTCTTACATTTGAAATTAGAGAGTACAGATAAAATTGAGCAGTACTTCCAGAACCATACTGATGGTCGACGACTTTCCCCATCATCACTCCCTCAGCAAATAATGGCATGCTTTTATTTTGTCATCCTCCTTCCAACTTTGGTCACTTTGTTCCATTTTACTAGCAGTAAAACTTATTTTTAGCCCAGTCAACTTATGTTTGATAAGTAGTTCAGGAACTTTACATCATAGACTGGGAAAATTGATGGTTTCTTCCTGACTTGCAACACTCTTGTTTGGAGAGTTGAGGTCCACCATGACGCAGGAAGCCAGTACTGGGAAGAAGTGGATTCCGACACACAAGCCAGAGATTGCAGCCCCTATCAGCACATGCAGAGGGGCATGCATACATCAAAAGAAACACATGGATGGTTCTTATGATTAAATACTGGTGTCACCACCAAGGTGGGGGTTAGTCCAAAAAAAAATCAAAATGCTGTTGTTGTCAAGAAGAGTGCAAAGCAACTTCATAGCTGCAAGGATGACAGCCCTCCTCCAGCAGTGCAGCATCTGACCAGAGCTGCCACCTATGCGTTCTCCCATTTCCACACAAATAAGCCACACACCCTTTGTGCAAAATTAGCACACCCTTTGCGTTTGTAGTCATACTCTTTTCACAAGCCACACCCAGAAACTGCAATTTCAGCGCAATCTGCTTTCATTGTAGGTGGTGGCTTTAAGCAAAACTGAGTCCTCAACCCACTGTCCACTGTTCAGCCTGGCACACCTCTTAGACCCCTTATTATTTTCTATCCTGGTCTAACCATACACCTTTATTATTTTTCTTGTTGTCATTCACTTTAACTCTTCAGCCTTTTTGTACATCCTTTTCTATCCTAACTGGAAAAACTACACTAGAATAACAGTTAACCTTAGGTCTGGGGGTCTTGCCACAGGGTCCCAGATGTTCTGATATGTATTTTAAAGCTTTTTTTCAACATTTTGATCCAGTGATGGTCTGAGGAAAATCATGATGAAGAAAAAATGTTCTTCTTTTTTTTTTTTTTAAAGAAGAAATAAGTCATGTCCATTGTTTCAAACTAAGACTGACTAAATAGTTACAGATAATCTGCATAGTTGCCCGTAAACTGTGAAGACAATGCCTGCGAGGATACACAAATTATATCTGGAAGTAGTGCCTTCCTCTTTACCCACAAAAAAGGAAGTTACCTAGTGTTAAACTAGAATATTTGCAGGCACTTTGAAGTAAGCCACTCAGGTATTATTCTTGTCCATTAAAGGGTTTTCATATAATCTTGTTGGGACTTAGTGGATAATGAAGGTGATTAGAATAAATACCATCTTTGCTTTATAGATATCAAAGGCTTTCAAAGCAGATAGATGGACTGCAGTTCTACTTTACTTTGATATAAGGGCATTTGTAACTCCTTGAGAAAATTTTTCTAGCAGGCTGGACTTTACAGTTTCAGTTTATTTTATTGTTATTATGCTTTTGATGTCTTTTCACAAATCATTGCCAGTAGTTTGTACTTTATCATACTAGCCTTCTGGTTTAGGAAGCGTTAGGAAATTCATGATATGTATATACAGGTATATCAGTGTTGCAACAGGTAGCATGCTCACTTTTGGTGTAGAAGGCTGTAAGTTCTATTCCCACAACAGGTAGATCAATTGCTGACACTTCAGTTCAGCATAAAGGGTGTGCTGCACCCTGCTGCATCCTTCGGATGTTGTTAAACTGAAGTCACACCTTAGTGGGACTAACCCAGTCAACAAAACAGTAAATACAATTAAAAAAAAATTCTGATTAATTGCAGTTGATGCTGGCAGAGTAGAAGGGGGAAATGTGAAGTTTTAATATTATAGAATATGCAATTATTCATACCAAATCACTAACTAAATACGTTAATGTATTTTACTGGCAATCAGCTGAGAATAAATTTGCTTGTATACTCTGTCTGTCACACATATACACACACACACATTTGTGTGTTTTTCTGTGAGGACACACAACCATGCAACTACTTGAGCCTTCTTTACTTCCCTATTGTCGAGTCTGATTACAACCAATTATTAGCAGTAGAACATTTAAGTAGCGCATACCTGGATGGGCTTACTTTAAAAGGCTTGAATAGCTATAATAACCCACTGTATACTATTATTGCCTGTGCAGCAAGTAAATATATTGTGTTGCTCTTTAAAACTATACAAAATAATTGGACAAAAGTTGGTATACCGTATAGAAGCAAAAAAAATTGTACTCTTAATTTTATGCAGTGAAAAAACTGTCATCCTTGTAGACCTTGTCTGAAGATAATAACTACTCCTTTTATTATAATTTATGTAACTGTATGCCAATGTGTGTGTATGTGTGTGTGTGTGTGTGTGTGTGTGTGTGTGTGTGCATTTATTTTATAGGTGTGCCACGTGAAAGAGAGAAAGAGATAGGCTGAAAGTTTTCATCTGTTAGCAGTGACACTGGATTACAAACTAACATTCTACATGTATATTTCAAATGATTATGCAGATTGACAGCACTTTAGTGCTTGACTCTAGAAAACAACAGTGGCAGTCTGTATCTGTAGATGTCCAGTACACACCAGAAATAATATAAAATAGGTACATAAACATATAGAGCACTGAGGACTTCTATATAAATCAGTTGCTAATGTGGCACAGTTATGGAGTGGTCAGCATTTCTACCCCACAGCTCTTGGCCCTGTAGACTGGTTCCTGCTCAGGTTCCTTCTGTGTGGAGTCTGCATGTCCTCTAAGTGACCATGTGGATTTCTGCCTGGGGCTCTGTTTTCCACCCACATCTGAAAGATATATTGTAAGTGAACTGATGATTTTTATGTTGCTTATAAGAATTTGTGGTATATGCATTTCCTATGAAACGCTGGAAAGGATTACTTTCTCAGCCTTGTGCAAACATTAAAACTAAACTAGCTTAAATAGGTAGTTGAAAAATGAATGAAATGAGTTTATAAAATACTTTGCTGCCTAATCTTAAACAAGATGCCACATCACTTTTTAATGGTGCATCATTTTTTATGTGTAGAGACTCATGCAATACTTTTTGTGTTTATTACATTCTGATAATATTAGTGTTAGAATTACAGCCATACTGGCTAGCAGTTACTGTCTGCACTCTCAGTTTACCGTGCTTTCATTAGGCTGATAGAAGGGGACATGAAAAGCTTTCTTATTTGTTTCATGTCTTTGTGTGTGGGTTAACTATTATAAGAAAATTGTATACAGTGATATAATTAAGCACTAATATTTAGAGTTCTTGATCACAGCTACTTAAATAATTGTATAGTACTGGAATTATGGAAATCATCAAAATGGATAAGAAATTTGCTGTGAAAAATTCTTATAATGGAAAATAGCAAGGAAGTAAAGGATTAATTTTAATGATTTTCAGCTCAGAGATGCTCACATCAGAGGAATCATACTATGTTCCATGATTTATTGTTAGCTATAGTCTAAACATATGTTTGTTACCAAGTGTTATATCTTTAATTGACACACTAGAAAGGGTCCTTGAAGAAATGAATTATTGCTATTGATAGTTCTAATGCAATCCTTGGAGTTGCATCACAACAATAAAGTATATATATATATATATATATATATATATATATATATATATATATAATATATATATATATATATAAAATCAGAAAACATCATGATATAATTGCCATCTGTAATATTGAGAACATCCATAATCTTATCAGATATAACTGATGCTATAGCTCATGTTCATAATATATTACCTTGACCCTAATGTTTATTCACTCTTACAGGTATTATGAAACCAATCACATCCTTTTCTCCTGCTGAACTACTGTTGAACTACTGAAAGCTAACCTTAAAATCAATGCCCACACCATTATCACAGTAGCAGCCATCTATATTCCTCCAGGAGACAACATTCCTCTGCTCGAAAATATTCTTTCGTACTTTTCTCAACACATCTCCAATGAAACTATCTTATTTGGGGATGTCAACATTAACTGGTTAACTCTCAGTAATCCAAACTCTAATACTGATATTAATTTATATGGCTTTACACAGCTAATCTCCCAACCTACTCATGCAAACAACTCTCACACATGTAGTACTCTTATTGACTGGTACTTGTATCTAATCCTTCCAAATATCATAACTGTGAAACCCTACCAAACACCCTGAGCAATCACTCCTTTATAAAAGTGCTTAGGTTCACTCCCCACTTCTCAAAACCTCCTAGATTTATTACTTGTTGCAAACTCTCTAACTTCCATCCAGAAGCCTTTAATGCCCTCCTCTCTAAAGTAAACTGGAAATTCCTTACCCAATTCCCACTAGAAGAGGCAGTCCTAGCTTTCACCTCCACCTTCCTTAGCATCTTAGACTCACTTGCTCCCCCTCGCAAAATCCGAATTAAGTCCAACATATCTCCGTGGCTTTGAAAAGCCACTTGTACCCTTATAACTACAGAGAAAATATGGAAAAAATGGTCACAAACTAAGCTCCCTGCAAACTTGCAAAAATATAAAGAACTCAGAATTCTGACAAAAAAACACATAAACAAAGATAAAAAGAACTTCTAAAACAAACCTCTCACAGCCCTAAAATCTAGTCTTAAAAAATTCTGGAACTCTATTAACCAAATATTACATCCTGGTAATCTTACCTGCCCCAATCCATGCCCAGACAGGACATCTGAAGAAACCTCCACTATTTTCAATACCTATTTTATCGACTCAATATCTAAGCTACTCAACCCTAACCCAAACTCCTCTGCTACTAACATCTCCAACTTTTCTGAACCTACGCCTAATACTATCTCCTCAAATACCTTCTCCCTCAAACCTGTACCTACTAGCTACATCAAAACTCTACTCTCCAAATTAAAACCATCCTCAGCATTAGCTGACAATATTCCTTCCACTTTTCTTCTACTAGTAGCTGACTCTCTTGCTCTCCCTGTATCTATCCTAATTAATCACTCTGTCTATGAATCTAAAGTCCCTTCCATCTGGAAACAATGCTACACTCTACCTATATACAAAGGAGGTAACTCCTCTGATATCTCATAGGTTCATAGGTTCATAGGTAGGTACTAAGCTATTGGCCCTAGGGCCTATATAAGCCAAGTCAAATGGTACCCTGGCTTTTGCCACCCAAGAAAATTATTTTCCTGTGCCCATGTCAAGCAGAGCCACAGAAGTGATCCCCGGGGTGAATTTCCTATCTCCCATCCAATCATCAAGATTTTTCTTGAAGAGTGCTAATGAGGAGCTTTGTTTTATATAGATAGGTAGTTTGTTCCAGAGTATGGGAAGTCTAAGGGACAGGAATCTATTCCCTCCAGCATGTTCTGTTTATTGTGGTAGCAAGGTTTAGGTCCCTAGAGCATGTAGCTCGGAGGGATTGGGATTTCTTTATGTGGAGTTTGTCCAACAGCTCTGGGTTTGACATAGCTTTGTATGTTAGGCAGAGATTGCCTATGAGTAGGCGATATGCGACAGAGTAAAGCTGGAGTTTTTTGAGATGGTCTGCGTAGGGCATCTGTTTGAGGCCAGTAATCCTCTTTGTAAGGTATTTCTGTGGCCTTTCCAGTTGTTGTAGATGTTTTGTGAGGTACATACCAAAAGGGACATTGTACTCTATAATTGGTCTAATGAGTGATAAGTAGAGGGGAACAATGACCTCTTTTTTCCTGGATGAGAAACATTTTGTGATGAGGTGTGCCATGTAGAAGGATGTCCTGACTACTGTGGTGATGTGATTATCAAAGGAAAGACTACTGTCCACCTGTGTCCCAAGGTCTCTTATCACACTTTCGGTGTTAAGTAGACTACTGCCTATGTGGTAGTTCATGGATACAGAGTTTTTACCAAAAGGGATGACAGTGCACTTTTTGGCACTGTGCTTGAGGCCATGGCTTTAACACCAGGCATCTGTTTCAGTGAGACCCTTTTGTAGGATGTCCACATCGTTAGGAGTTTTGATTATGGCTACTAGTTTGCAATCATCTGCAAACTTTGTTAGCCAAAGACCTTCTGTGTTAGCCTGTACTTCAGAGAAGTAGATACCAAACAGGAGAGGACCTAGGACTGAACTCTGTGGTACTCCACTTGTCACTGGTCTGAAGTTGGATTTAGAGTCTGCTACTTTCACAGTGTGGGTTCTGTCAGTGAGCCAGTTGGCAACCCGTCTTGTGACATAGGGATTTATACCTAGTTTAGTGAGTTTGTCTATAATTCCAGAGTGGGGGATAGTGTTGAAAGCCTTGGCGAGATCTAGATAGGCTGTGTGAACTACCTTACCCTCATCTACGGCTTTGGTGACCACTTCAAAGAAGTCTATCAGGTTTAGGAGACATGATCTGCCTTTTACAAACCTGAACTGGGTAGGGTCCAGAGTTTGGAGATTACCAATGTCATTGTTTATAAGTTCCATGATGATACGCTCCATAACCTTGAAGACCAGGCTCATCAGGCTAATGGGGTGGTAGTTCCCGGGGTCCATGGTGGATCCCCCTTTGTTGAGTTGGATAATCCTTGATGTGCGCCATTCAGTGGGCACAAAGTCTCAAGTGAGGCTGTGACTGAACATGGTACTTAGTTGGTGTGCCATTTCGTTCTCTGGTTCATGTAGAATGCAGCCTGGGATGTTGTCAGGTCCCATGGATGATGTATTCTTGGCTTTGAAGAGTGTGTTTTTTACCTGTGCAGCCATGATTACAGGCACTTTGCATTCTTCCGGTATAGAGATGGACCCTTTAGGGGATGAGAGAGGGGTAAAGTTAGCACTGAATCTATCTGCCAGGATGCTGGCAATATCAGTTGGTTCTATATATTTAATGCCATTGTACTGTAACTCAGAGCACATCTGAGTGTTGCCATTGAGATTCTTGACATAGCTATAGAATGCTTTGTGGTTGTCTTTAGAATCAGTGGTGATTTTGTTTTCGTAACTAGCTTTGGGAGATTTTATGAGGGATCTCAGCTTCTTACTGAGGCTGACCACAGAGTTCCTCCAATCATGGGATTTTATTCTTTTTTGCAACCGTTTCTTTCTTCTGTTGTAGAGTTTGTTTATAGCAGGGGAACACCAGATTGGCTTCTTTTTTTGGAGGATAGCATCTTGGTTCTGTTAGGGATTGCATGATCCATGCACTCGTGTAAGTGCTTATAAAGTGCAATTGTATGGGATTCAGCAGTCGTATCTCTATTATCTGTCAGCATGGGTGTCGTGAAGTTTGCCACTTCTTTTTTAAGAAGCGTGAAGTTGACTTTGGAGAAATTTTTTACGGTGGTTTCCCTAATGGGGGTGGGGGTGGGCTGTGGATGTCTAGGGTGATTTGCTTGTGATCGTATCTGACCAATGAGGAATTGACCTCTGGTGTGGAACACCGGTTGCCCATGTTGGTAATGACCAGATCTAGGATATTGCTGCCCCTGGTGGGGGTGTGAATAAGTTGATCCAAGGCATTGGAATTTATGAAGTCCAGAAAACATTGAGCACAAGAGTTGGTACCTGAGTAGTTTTCCCAGTTAATGGTGGGGTAGTTGAAATCGCCCATTATTAGGATATTAGGTTGTACCCTAATATTTTCCAGTGTATCAAGAAATGAGGAGTGAGAATCCTGGGGCATGGTGGGGGATCTGTAGCAAGCTACAATTTGCATTGTGGTCTTGCCCAGAGTTAGTTGCGCTTGGATAATCTCAGATGCATTATGCTGAGCAACTAGCCTGGAGGTGTGGATATCCTTAATGGATATGGACACGCCTCTGCCTTTAGTGCTTCGGTCCAGGTTAGGTGGCCGAAAGGTGTGGTATGAACTATAGCCTGGTAATGCAGGGGTGCTCTCTGGAGCCTTGAACCAGGTCTCTGTCACTGCACAGATGTCGATGTTCTCCATTTTAAGGAGTGCTTCAAGTGAGTGCATTTTGAGGTTTAGACTTCTAGCATTAAGTAGCATTACCCTCAGATTTTGCTTGCTTGTACCTGTTATGGTGGTGAATTTGTCATTTGAATCTTGCCTAAAAAAGCACTATAGGGGAGGCAAGAGCCTTAGCCAGTATCCGGAATCCCAAGGGCGACAGGTGCAGGCCATCTCTGGCAAAGCATCGTGGTTTGTCGATCATGTCATCCCAGGCAGACAGATATTGGATCCTCTTAGAATGACACCAGAAGCTTAGCCAATTGTTAAAGTCAATCATTTTGTCCTTGTACTGTGGTATCATTATGGGTGATGGCAGGATGCAACTCAGGGCTAGGGTCATACCTGCCTGGGCTACAAGATCAGAAAGCTCCTCCATGTCTCTTTTCATGTAGTCCAGGGAGGTACGTCTCAGGTCATTCACACCAACATGGACAATGACAGAGGCATATTTGTACTTGCTGTGGAGTGACCTGAGTACATGCATTATGTGGCGGATCCTGGCACCTGACAGGCAGCTGACATTAACTTTCTCCTTGTTTAGCCTGGTGAGTGGAACATCAGTGTGCCTGACTATAAAGTCACATATGACTAGAGTGATGGGTACGTTGTTATGCCTTATGGGCTGTGGTTGAGTGGCACACTAAGTTTGTGGGCTATGTGTCATTTGGGATGTGTTGGGGGGTGGATGTTGCTTGCGTTTCTGCTTTGGAGGTCCCTGTTGCTTGGGTAGATTTTTTTTGAGAGCCTCCACGAATGCAGGTGTGTGTTTTGTGTTTCTATGTGTGCGTTTTAGTGGTGTAGGATTTGAGGGACTATGTGATGAGTGTGGTGCGGTGCAAGTGTTTACCTTCTCCTCTTTACTGTCAAGTCCAGTCTTGGGTGAAGTGAGCTTTGCTTCCAGTTTGGTTATATAAGTGCATCTCTTACAGGTTGTAGTGTTGGGTGGTAGGAGGAGAGGGTTGTCGTGTACATGAGGCAATTGCTGCATTGCTCCAAGATGCCCAGATTCATCAAGTAGACAGGAGAAAACTCTGGGAGCTGACCGTTAGACATGCCTGGATAGGTGCTCATTTATTTAGTACTAAAAACTGTTTTCTTCTAGAAAAGTGAGGAAGGTTGAGTGCTGTAGTAATTTGTAGCTTATTTAGTGCTTACAATGAGTTCTGAACAAGTGCTGAGCTCAAATAAACAGATTTGAGTACTGAAACTAGAAAACTGGCTAGTTCTAAGAAACAAAATTAAGCTAGAAGGCTTCCCTCCAACACAGAAAAGCTTGGGGGCTCAGAAACTTACAAACAGTCCTGGATACAGCAAAACTATATCTGGACTAGACAATTTATAGGAAAGGCAGGAAACAAGCTTAGAAATGTTTTTTTTTTTTTTGTAAAGTGGAAAGGGGAAAGGAGGAGCAGAAGCTAACTAGGGTGGTTTTCTCAAATGTTCTCCCTGGAATAGGTAGAATAAGGTAATGACACTAGACTGGGAGGAGTGTCCCAGATCAAATTTACAGTAGGGGCGGGCAGCTGCAAAGCCACCAAAAATCAGAACAAACAAACCCAACCAGATGCTTAACAATTATAGAAAATTCTACTTAATACCTCACACATGGTGAGTAAAATAAAAGTGCTATAAATAACTCTGAAATAAGCAAAAAACAGGATACTTAATGTTATATATCACAGATTAGTTACCTCAGAGCCCTTCTTCCGACTTCCTCATATTAGCTCAGTGTGAAATGGCAGAAACAGTCACAAGTTAATTTCTTAAGTAACAAAGCTGAAACCTGAAACAACTTTAAAAAAAGCTTGAAAGAACCAATGAAGTGCTTACTCCAAGGCGTAGTCCAGGCAACCCCAGTCAGCCAATGAACACAAACAATTATCTCTTGCTGAAATGCTATACTGGCTTTGGCTAAGCTATGATGGCTTGGGACATGTGCTCAGACACACAGCCTCTACTAACAAACACTAGGCCCAAAACACAAGCCTGAATATGGACAGTGCTACACTACCAACACTACTTACGTAGAAAAAAACTGCAGAACTGTTTAAACAAATAAAGGATCAAGGAGACTCTAGAGAATGCTTTTAAATGAAAACGAGTTATATGATATACTCCTAGCAGGAAATCAATACAAACAAACACAATCAGATGCTTAACAATTGTAGAAAATTCTACTTAATACCTCACACACAGTGAGTAAAATAAAAGTGCTATAAATAACTCAGAAATAAGCAAAAAACAGTATTTCACAGATTAGTTAGCTCAGAGCCCTTCCTCCGACTTCCTCCGATTAGCTCAGTGTGAAATGGCAGAAACAGTCACAAGTTAACTTCTTAAGTAACAAAGTTGAAACCTGAAACAACTTAAAAAAAAGCTTGAAATAACCAATGAGGTGCTTACTCCAAGGCATAGTCCAGGCAAACCCAGTCAGCCAATGACCACAAACAATTCAATCTTGCTGAAATGCTATACTGGCTTTGGCTAAGCTATGATGGCCTGGGACATGTGCTCAGACACACAGCCTCTACTAAAAAACACTAGGCCCAAAACACAAGCCTGAATATGGACAGTGCTGCACTACCAACCCTACTTAGGTAGAAAAAACTGCAGAACTGTTTAAACAAATAAAGGATCAAGGAGACTCTAGAGAATGCTTTTAAATGAAAACAAGTTATATGATACACTCCTAGCATGAAATCAGAACAAGCAAACCCAACCAGATGCTTAACAATTGTAGAAAATTCTACTTAATACGTCACATACAGTGAGTAAAATAAAAGTGCTATAAATAACTCAGAAATAAACAAAAAACAGGATACTTAATGTTATATATCACAGATTAGTTAGCTCAGAGCCCTTCCTCTGACTTCCTCCAATTAGCTCAGTGTGAAATGGCAGAAACAGTCACAAGCTAACTTCTTAAGTAATAAAGTTGAAACCTGAAGCAACTTTAAAAAAAGCTTGAAAGAACCAATGAGGTGCTTAGTCCAAGGCGTAGTCCAGGCAACCCCAGTCAGCCAATGACCACAAACAATTCACTCTCACTGAAATGCTATACTGGCTTTTGCTAAGCTATGATGGTCCGGGACATGTGCTCAGACACACAGCCTCTACTAACAAACGGCTAGGCCCAAAACACAAGCCTGAATATGGACAATGCTACACTGCCAACACTACTTAGGTAGAAACAACTGCAGAAATGTTTAAACAGATAAAGTATCAAGGTGAGTCTAGAGAATGCTTTTAAATGCAAACAAGTTATATGATGCACTCCTAGCAGGAAATCAGAACAAACAAACTCAACCAGATGCTTAACAATTGGAGAAAATTCTACTTAATACCTCACACACAGTGATTAAAATAAAAGTGCTATAAATAAGTCAGAAATAAGCAAAAAAACAGGATACTTAATGTTATATATCACAGATTAGTTAGCTCAGAGCCCTTCCTCTGACTTCCTTCAATTAGCTCAGTGTGAACTGTCCAACTTTAGACCTATCGCTATCCACTCCCCTCTCTCTAAAGTACTAGAAAAATGTATTCATAAACAAGTTATGCAGTATCTAATACAGGAAAATCTGCTTACACCCACTCAACCTGGCTTCAGACCCAAACATAGCACTTCTACAGCTCTATTATCCTTCCTCAGCACTGTCTTTATAGCCATGGATGACCATAAACGTATTTCTTGCCTATTCTTGGACTTCTCAAAAGCTTTTGACACTCTTTTCTGCTGCACAAACTGCATAACCTCAACTTCTCCTCTGATACTGTTGCATGGTTCTCCAGCTACCTCACTGATAGATCTCAATCAGTGAGATGGCACTCTGCACTCTCCCCTCCTCTCTCTGTAAAAATGGGTGTACCCCAAGGTTACACAAGGGCCTTTACTTTTTAATATCTTCACTAATCAGCTATATACCTCCTGTCCTCAGTTATCTTTAGTGCAATACACAGATGACTCTACAGTCATCACCATAGCCAACTCTCCTTCTAAGCTCTTCTCAGCTACTCAGGCATCTTTTAACATAGTTAAAACATGGCTCTCCAACAACCAGCTCATCCTTAACCATAAAAAGCAAAGCTGTTACTCTTCCTACCTAACAAATTCAACAATATTTAACCCTCCTTTTCCATACAGTCCCTTAATAACACTCCAATACAAGGTAGAATCCAGCACTAAGCTCTTATGTGTAACCCTCGATGATCAGCTTACATGTGACTTGCATGTTAATAATTGTATCAAAAAGGCTCATTCAAAACTAGGGCTCCTTTAGCATAACAAGAAATTCCTTAGTCTCTCTCTTACCTACCTTCTACCCAGTCTAATGTACAACTCTCAAATTCTCACAAATCTTAACTCAGCACTCCTGACCAAAATTGAATCTACCTACAACAAGGTAGCTAGATTTGCTGCCCAACAAACCTACAAATCCCATCATTGTCTCCCTCTAAAACACCTAAACTGGCTTGAATTACCCCACCGGCTTCTTCTCTCTCAGCTTCAGATCATCCATTCTATCCTATACTAGCCTTCCTACTGCCCAGCACTATCTCCTCTCATCTCCCATTATTCTTCCTCTAGACCTCTCTGAAGCTCTAACCAAGGCCTACTATAAATCTACAAACTCAAGTTTAAATTTGGATGTAACATGTACAGCTATCATCCCACTATTGCCTGAAATAGGCTCCCACTAGAAATCAGGACCCTTACACATCCAAAACAATTTAAGGCAGCCACCAAAGAGCACTTTAAAAGTCACTGGTCCTGCCACTGCACTCTCCCTCCTTCCTACTTCCCATACCTTAATCTACTTTCTGCCCTTAACTCAGTCTTCTCACTAGCTCTCTCTAATCTTCCTTGACTACTCTTTCTACTGTCTTCTAAAACCTATTATGCAAATCGCATCAGAGAAATATTCTATTGTAATTGGCTTGCCTTCATGACACTACATTATGATAAAACTGGATTTTTGTAAGCACTTACCCCAAAAACTATATTCATCTTAATGACATATTCCTTTTTATACATCTTCAAAGAGCTTTGCTATGCTCCTGATTATTGATACTATATAACATTGTATTGCTACTTAATGCCTTGTAAATATACTGTAACATTGCTGTTTAATGCTAATTTATAATGAAAATTGTATAATATGTTGGAGCTTTTCTCCCCGGGCCTCCACTGAAAAGGGCTCTTCAGCTCAGTCGGACAAAACCGGGCAACAAATGTAAAAAAATAAATAAATAAATTCTTGCATGTTGCTTGCTTGCTGTTGTACTCCATGGGTTTTTGTACAACAGCAGCTTTATGCAGTTTGCTGTTCATAGTCAATCTGAATCTCTGTTTATTATTCTTCAATCACAGGAACTGCTAATTGCAATGACTAGTGACTTCTTATCTTACATACGTCTAATGGTTGAGCAGTTACAGTACAGTTGCATGAGTAAAATGTACCATAACAGTAGATGTTGGAATGATCACTGCTGCAGTAGAATTGTCTTTATGGGTCATATCTTGCCAAGGATATAATAGCCGGCCAACTTCCAAAGCTTCAGGGTACCTTCTACATACCCAAACTGTCAAGCAGCTTGAGCTGAGCTGACTAAAAGAAATTTGAGTGTGAAGCCCTTCAGAGCTTTCCTGCCAGCAGACAGAGGGAGGCTGAGCCCTGAAAGGACAATGCTAGGAAAAACAAAAAATAAATAAATAAATGTCCACACCTTGGAATAAAAAATACACAAAAAACAAAGGAGGTGGAAGGAGGAAGCGGCAAATACTTCAAAATACAACTAATAAATATAATTGAGACTTAAATATAGAACAGTCTGTGTGTTAGACTGCAGTTTTCTTAATGCTACCCCTTTCAGTAACCTACACATTTGCATTTACCTAAATCACACAGAACAGAATAACCACAGCCATGGAACACTTTTCAGAACTTTGGAAGCCAGTAAAAATATTTAAAATGTAGAAAACAGGTCACCTCACTATTGCACATAGCAGTACACTCAAACATGCTCATGGCTCTGGTGCCATCATAGCTGTGTGTAAGGACTGATGATGCTGCTGTAGGAGAAGGTGGTCAAACAACTGTGGAAACTGTAATTTAAAGGGTCAATCAGAATTTTGTGACATCCTTTTATTTTTATATATATTTTAAGAATAATTTCAGAATTTTCTACCAAATTCAGGACAATTGAGAGGTATAGCTCTTCTTCAAGTGGAAAGGAAAAGTGTTTCCTGAATCTGAGTGAGGATACTTGTAAAAAATGACAGTGCTATGTTTGGGTCTTATAAGGTTTACAAATATTCAGGCCATGGGTATTTAATTGTTGACTTTTTCTATGGGGAAATGGTCTTCCTATGATTATTAAGGAATACCCTTTTTCTGGATTTGAAAGATCATGTAGAGATGATGGGCAGCAGAGTGGCACAGCAGATACCATTGTTGCATCACAGCAAGAAGTTCCCTAGTTCAGTACTTGGTTGAGGTACCTTCTGAGCAGAATCTGCATATCCTCCTTGTGTTCACGTGGGTTTTCTCTGTGGGCTCCAGTTTTCCTCCCACATTCCAAAGGCATGCAGTAGGTGGACTGGACACTCTAAACTGGCCATAGATGTGAGTGTGTGGTGTGGAAAATCTACTATGGCATGGCTAGCTCTTTGTAGTGTAAGCATTGGCTCTAGTTAATTATCACTGTTGAAGTGACACCCCAACACAATGTGCAAAAATGAGATAAAAGGGGTTGTGGTTGGATGTAGGGATGATAGGGCAATAGACTCTAGTGTACCTGTGCTTTACATTTCCTGTTATAAGATCTAGACAGAGTGGTTCCCAGATTGTAAGTCTGGCCTTTTAGAAATTTGCACTAATTGTTCAAGGCCACAGTTTTATAATTATTTTGTTTTAATTTATTAACTTCAGGTCTTATAGCACTGATATTGAATTTACAAGAAATAATATGCTTCAGAGTCTTATCTTGATCAAGTTACCAGGAATAATATGTTTCTTAGTCTTTCCTTGAGGAAACATATCAAGTTGGTTTTATTGAGCGATATTTATGGTGAAAGGTATATGAATATATGCAACAGCAACAGAAAGGTTCAGATGGCAACCCAGGGTAATATGGCTAAGTATCTAGTTGTTATTTTTGTCATCAGGTGAGCTGTCTTTGCTATAGTGTCTGGGTTGAATTGATGAGGTCTTTTTCATGAAAAACATTATCCTACCAACATTCCTATTATCTGTGTAGTAGTAGGTTTTATTTATTCAGAATGTAAGTTGAAGGACAGAAGGCAGCTTTCATCCAAGTTTCTGAAATGGTAACAATATGTGGTTGCTCTACATTGAGCCAGGATTAATTTGTCATCCATTTATTATTGATGCTGCATGGGATAATGCAAATTATTCTTTTTAAGTAATTGGGATTTATATTATTTTTTGATATTGTAGTGGGCTGATTGGCAGTTATATAACAAATAGTTTGGTTGTCAGTGTATTACCAGAGTTTAGGTGAATACTCCAAGAAAGCTTTAGATTGTGAGCTAGGTAGTAGAATTTGGCTAAGAGCTCTTTAAATATATCTACAGGATATTTAGAGTTTTCCATTTAATGATTTTGTATAAGGAATTGCCTTCTGGCTATACATGTTAAGAGTATAAGGAGTTCCTTGTAATATGGGGGTGTGGCAATTTGCATATGAAAATAAATTAATGCAACATGTAATGGAGGCTATAGGTACATGTCGAGTAGATGAAAGTAGTTAAACGTTAATGAGGAAAAACTGGAAGTGCAGAGGAAAATATTAGGATGGTAGATGACAGAGATAAAGAGGCAGAAGAACTGGATGACAAGTGATAGGGAGAGGTAGAGTAGGAGTAGATGATGGAACTGGAATATAGAAAGTGAGTAGTTGCAAAAGGGTATATCCAGGGGGTGCCAGAAGCTGAAGAAGACTGTGGGGGCAGAGGGCAAAAGGGGTACTTAGTGATGTAAAAGGGAAGTTTTTTAGTTGTTTGCTGCCATAATAGAAGCATATCTGTGGCACAAGGTCTATATAGTGTTCGCATGAGTTACGTTTGGAATGACTGCACACAAATGTATAGAAACATACAAAAGAAGCTAATTTTGCACCTGCATGGTATGTGATCCAATAACCATATATTCGAAAGAAAATTGCTTTAGTGCTGTGACACACTTACTGTTGCCATACAGAGAGCAACCACCATAGGAGAGTGGTGGGAGGCTATTCAAAATTTATTCAGATTGTTAAGCACTTCATTCAAATGGTTAAACACTCAGTCTGACTTCGAATGAAGTGTTTTAACAGCTTCTCGCTGCTTTTTTGTGGTGACCTCTAATTGCTGTTAATACTCTAGTATGACTGGATCTTAACAGTAGGAGGTACTTAATAAAAACTACACTACATGTCATTATCTTTCAAAAATAAAACATAAAATGCATCACAGAACATCTAGATCATTGAAGCATCCACAACTCAGGTTGTAGAAGTGGAATTCAGGTTGTAGAAGTGCACTCCAAATATATCACTTACTTCCCCTACTATTACACCCTGTCTATATCCCCTACACCCTCCATCACAAATGAAGCACCTTATCATTACCACCTCACTCCTACTCCTTCTGTCTGCTCTAACCTCTTGTCACTCACACCTTCCTTATTCCCTTTCATGCTCTCCTACCTCCTATACCTTTGACACTCATTATACACGTTCCTACTTTCATATCTCCCCAGCCCTTTTCAACCTCTCCACCTCTTTTCTTCACAAACTGTCTATATTGCAAATCTACCCTCCTACCTACAAATCTAAGCCCAAGTTACACAAACTACATCTATGTACTACTGTACTCCCTCTTCCCACTAATAACTTACTCATATCTGGGGATGTCCACCCCAACCCTGGCCCCTCCCCCTCTCCCCTCAATCAACCACCCCCTTATCTTCTACCTCCCTTCCTTCCCCAAACATCTCTCACCATACCCAGCCTCTTACACTAAACTCATCCATATCCAAGCACCTGGCAATATCCTCTCTAAATATTTAAAGCCTAACCAACAAAATCATCAATTTCCATGCCTGGATAATGCATACAAACCCTCACATCCTTTCCTTATCTGAAACCTGGCTTAAGCCACGTATTACTAACAATGACATTCTCCCAACATGCTATAATATCTATTGCTTTGACAGATTCCCAAAAAAAGGTGGTGGTGTAGCCATCCTCCACTCCAATAGCCTCAATCTCTCACCTTTCCCCACACCCATCCCTGACTTTCACCCAGCTGAACTCATCATCCTTAATTGCCACCTTAACCCTCACAAAAAATTAGCTGTTGCTACCATCTATATCCCTCCTGGAAACAATTCACCCACTTTAGGGAATATCTTATACTGGTTTTCCCCACAATATTCCCTATGAAACCCTCATCTTAGGTGATGTTAACCTAGATTGGTCTAAACTTAAAACTGACTCTCCACAACTCAACATCAACCTGCATGGTTTCCATCAGCTATCTTCACCCACCCACCTTCATAAAAACTCATTTTCTGACTCAATAATTGACTGGATACTTGCCAACTCCCCTCACCACTACCACAACCCCACTACCCTACTAGACCAATTTAGCGACCACCTCCCCACCTCGGTCCTTAGATACACCATCCAACCCCTCCCCTAATCCCACCTTAATAGATTGCTGAAAACTCTCCAATTTTAATGTAGTTCAATTCAACTCTATTCTGTCCACACCTAACTGGTCCATCCTTAAAGAAATGCCTCTCAGTGACAGAGTTACTAGGTTCAATAGCATTTTTCTGAATACCCTGAACTCCCTTGCTCCCTCTAGGAAGGTTAGAGTAAAACACAATTATGCTCCCTGGCTCTTAAAAGAAACTAAGTCCCTTATGCTAAAAAGAGATAGAGGTTGGAAAGCCTGCATCAAAACAAAGGAATTGTCTATTGACACCTCAGAAATCTTACAAAAACACAAGCCAGTAATGACAAAAAAATCTTTTTATAATTGCCCAGTTCAATAACAAATCCAACCCTTTCAAGTTCTGGTATACTATTAACAAAATTCTCTCTCCGGGTTGCCCCTCAACTCCCTGCCCCTACCCAAATATATCTCCTCTGGAAACTGCTACTCTTTTCAATAAACACTTTATTGAAACCATTCAAACACTTAAACCTTCCAACTGTAACACAACATCTCTGCCTACCCCTCCCAATCCTTCTCACAGACAACCATTCTCTTTACATCCAGTTCCTACTCCCTACATCAGATCTCTTCTTCACAAACTCAAACCCTGCTCTCCCTCCACTGACAATCTACCTCCTACCTTCCTCAAACTTGCTGCTGACTCCATTGCCTATCCAGTATCTATACTAATCAATAGATCTATTCAGTAATCCACCGTCCCTACCCTATGAAAATCTTGTTTCACTATTCCTCTGCATAAAGGTGGAAACTCTACAGACCCATCTAAATACAGACCTATAGCTATTCTATCTCCCCTCTCTAAGATTCTTGAAAAATGTATCCACTCACAACTACTCAACTACCTCCTCCAGCATAACCTCCTTAGTCCCACTCAGCAAGTTTCAGTCCCAACCACAGCACAACTACTGCCCTCTTATCCTTTACACATACCATTGCCGAGTCCCTAGACAATAACAAACTCATATCATGTTTCTTCCTTGACCTTTCCAAAGACTTTGATACACTCTCTATCCCCTACTGCTATCTAAACTTGCAGATCTCAATCTATCTTCTTCTTCTTCCTCTCTTTCCTGGTTCTCCAGTTACTTATCCTGCAAGCAGCAATCTGTTAAATGGCTCTCTTCCACTTATCTGTTCAGACCTGTCCAAACCGGAATACCACAAGGTTCCATCCTGGGTCCCCTCCTATTTAATGTCTTTACCAATGATGTCTATACTTCTTGTAAACAGTCCTCCCTCATCCAATATGCAGATGACTCGACTCTCATCTCCATCTCAGACAATATCTCCAATCTCCACACCTTACTCAACAGGCCTTCCTATCCACTGAGCAGTGGTTGTCCAGGAGTCTACTCATTCTCAAACCTAAAAAGGCCAAATTTATTTTCCCCCCAACTTCTCTCTCACCTCAAATTCAACTTTACTATTACATCCTCTAATAACACTGTTATCCAACCAGAAGCTCACACTAAACCGCTTGGGGTCATCATAGATGTTGAACTCAAATTCAACTTGCACATCCTCCAAAGCATAAAGAAAGACTCACCAGAAACTTGGTTTACTGTATCACAACAAAAAATTCTAACTACAAATACCAGACTCTTCCCTTGCACAAGCTCTTCTCCTCCCCTCCTTTCTATATGCTGCCACAGTACTCACCAACATCCAAACTACTACTTTAAACAAACTCCAACAAACTTACCACAAACTCTCCATACAATACACAACACTGCCTTGTCCTAAATACTCTCCACTGGTTAGAATTCCCCCCATCTTCTACTGCTGTCACAACTTCAAATGCTACACTTCATTCCATACAAACCTTCATCCTGCCCTGCTCTCTCTTCCTTCGTCTCTATTGACACTCCTCCGCGGACTCTCTGTACCTCTAATCAGCAACTACTACAAATCTACCAACCCAACAAAATAGCTGGCAAACTCCTATATAAATACTCCATCACCCATGCCTGGAACAAACTCCCAAGAGATATTTGTTCCATCATTCACCCATCCCACTTAAAAGAAAAACTCAAAAACTTTATCTAGTCATCTCCAAATATGTCCTTGTCAAGCCCCTACTTAAGCTCCCCACAACCCTAGTATATACCTTTTCAGTCCCTCCACATTCAGCTAAGTACTCCACTATTGTGGATACTTATTAAACTCTACAATCAATACTGCTGGACTTAAATCTTTTTGTAAATATGTAAATATATTTTTTAGTCTATAAAAATATTGATATGTATATATCATGCATTTGCATTTCTGCTTTGTCTCTCTAACATTCTTGTATAAGTGATTTTGACCATATTTTTGACTCAAATGTTTGATTATCTGTAGATTGTTTGTGTTTTTTTGGAGCTTTTCTCCTCTGGTCTCCACTGAAAATGGGACGCAAGCCCAGCTGGACCAACCCGGTTAACAAATGTCAGTAAATAAATAAATAAAATTTGACAGGCTTCTTGAGGACTTCTGTCCTGGACTCACATGTTTTACAATTAGCCCTGCTCAGAAGTGTGCACAGAAGGTTTCTATAGTTTGCGTTTGTGTGTGGTGGGGGCTGAGAACAGTGAGATTATTACTTATTAAATTTTCCTCGCACTCATACCTTACCTCACAGGTGTGCACAGAAGGTGATTATAACTTTTTTGAGATGGAGGAAAGTGTGATCATTATTTCGCAAATTTTCCTTACAATTAAACCTCAGAGGTATGCACAAAAAAGTAACTGTGGCTTTTGTGGAGCTATGGCAGTGTGGTCATTATTTTTTTAACTTTTCATGTAGTCATACCTCACACATATGCACACAGCATCACCATAGTGTGTGTAGGGCAATAAACTGTTCAGGAGCAATAGGTGGGAATACATGACTGTGAATATTTTTTTTCTCTTTTCTCACAATCACATATCAGAAGTGTATACAGGTGGATAATTTTGGGAGATAGGGGTAAGTTGGCATATTGTGACTATATATCTTTTATCAACAAGTAAATATGTTACTATATTTTAGTTGTTAGGTGGAGACACAGATTGTAGCTGTCTTCTAGGGGTGTGAGTGAAGGGGCAAGCTGTATGATGTATGACTGAGGCCATTTATTCATTCACTTCCATCCCAGTCTAAGATCAGAGGTGTACACAGAAGGTGACTATCTTTTCTCTCTTTTGACAGAGAGAAAAATACTCCATGTGCCTCACAGCATCTGGAATCCCATGGCTTGTGAGGTTCAAGCAGCCTTCAGACTATCAGCTTAATTATAATAATTCATCCACAGTTATTACACTGCAGTCTGTGCCATTTATGGACTGGTGAAAAGATGCATGAAGGAAAGAGTAGGGTCTTTATTTAGCCACTATTTTTGTTCATAGCATCATAGGATCATAGGAAGTTACTAAGCTAATAGCCCTGGGTCCCTTCCAAGCCTAGCCAAGAGTTTATCCCCCAAAAAAAAGCCTCAGTCTGCACCTGTCATCCCTGTCAGTGAGGGATACAAGTGGAACCCTTGGGACAAATTTGTGGTTTCCCATCCACTCATCAAGGATCCACTTGAAGAGGGTCAGCGAGGTGCTCTGTTTGACATGTATGGGAAGACTATTTCAGAGACGGGGCAGCCTCTAGGAGACAAACCTGTCTCTCCAGCAGGTTTTGTTGATGTCGCATATTAGATTTAGGCCTTTTGAGTGGGTAGTGCATGAGGAATTAGACTTATGGATATGCAGTATCTTTCATAGGGCAGGGTCTGAGATTGTCTTGTAGGCGAAACACAGATCACCCCTGAGCAATCTGTACCATACCGAGTAGAGTGATAGTGATTTGAGCCTTCAGACCGTCTTTGTCTCAAAAGGTTTAAAACAAGCTCTAAAATGCAGCTCTACAACTCTTAGTATCTAGAACCCAATGGGTTGGGGGGAGACCTGTCACTTAATTTGATTATTTCCTCCTTATTTATTATGGTATAATGATAGACAGTTAGGATATAGTGAAACTACGCAGGAGAAATCTGAAATGTTCAACAATGTATGAGAAAATAAGAAAACAGTAATCTAAATGGTATGCCGAGGCCAGGATGGGGGGGGGGCGTAGAGGGCATGCTGGGGGGGGGGGGCAAGTGGACTGCAGGAAGGCCGTACAAAACTTTTCCAAGGATTTAATTTCACCAAAGGCCAGTGTCAAAATATTCACTACTGCCAGGAACTACCCCATTTAAGTACATCACACAGCTTATCAACAAGGTTTGTTACTCAATATAAAATATTTTATAACACTATAGCACAAAAAAACATGGAATATGCTTAGTTTTTCAGATTTCTGGTATACAATAATCATTTTGACTGTATCTTTATTTACTCTTACACATCATTTACATTGTTCCATAACAGTGTTAAACATACTTTTGCAGATACTTCTCAAGCTGTTTAAGTTTAGCTACTGGCTTTGTCCCTGATGAGTGGCATACTGCAGTGGTGATGCCCCTTCATAAGCATGGTCTAACAACTAACCTCAGTATTTGAAGTCCTATCAGCCTTATAAGCCTCATCTGCAAAGCTATATTACAACTAACCTCATAAACTGTGATATGAAGACTCTTGTTTGACTTGACCTCCAACAGTTTGGTTTTGTGAAGGGGAGATCCTGTCTAATTAACTTGGTAAATTTCTTCAAAAGCATTACAGAGGCTGTAGAGATGGTGGCCATGCAGTGCATGTGATGTATCTTGACCTGGCGAATGTCTTTAACACCATTCCCGAGGCTGGTATCATACAAAATCTAATTAATTTAAAAATTAACCCATATGTAGTAAGATGGATAACAAACTGGCTGAAAGACAGAGTTCACACAGTGTGAGTTGCAGATACCTCATCAGTAATGTATGAAAGTGAGTAGTGGTGTCCCTCAGGGCTAAGTGCTGAGACCTCTCCTTTTTGATACTATCTTCTCAGATCTCCAAGTGGAGATCCAAGATATTTTGGCTTAACAAAGTTTGCAGATGACTGCAAACTGGAGGTTGCTGTTAAGTCACCCTATAATACCCACCATCCCCTGGATGAACTCTCCCAAGTAAACCCTTAGGGTGCTAAACATGAGCTCAAACTAAATACTAAAAAGTGTAGTGTCACTTGTAGTAGAATCCCCAGTCCTCATCATACTGTATCGCCAACACACACCACTACTAAATGAAAATGTGGTCACAAACCTAGGAACTTGGGCGGATAGTTCCTTCTCTTTCGACAATCGTGACAACAGTTGTCAGGAAATCCTTTTACTTAGCCCACCTAATTGCCAAGGGAATACTAGCATGGTTTAAAGAGGTAATCACTCCTTTACAGTAAGCATTGATCAGGCCAGTTATCAAGTACAACCCACACCACCCCCCTTGGAATGTATCTCACTAAACATATCAAACAGTTATAAAGGCCCCAAAGGCTCCTAACCAATAAAAGCACAGTTCTAAAGTCCTTGAGCTACCAAGACAGGCTAAAAACTCTCTCCCTCTATTCAATGTCTTAAGACTTTTGAGGGAAGATCTGTCTTTCTTAGTGCACCATTACAGATGCACTTGTTCTGGAAATCCTGTGTTTCCACATGACTAATAATATATGTCAAACAGTATTAGAACCAGGGAACTAAATCTTCACCAACAGATAAATTCAGCACAGTGGAGGGGAATATTTATAAGACAACACTTCCCATACCTTTGGAATAACCTTCCCCTACATGTTAAACAGTTGGCTGGATTCAATAAAGCCTACACTAAGTGTACACTAACTGTGCACTGCTCTGAGGAACAGACAACACAGACATAACGCACACCTTCTTCCTCCTAATTTGTTTTCCTACTGATATTTTGATAATATTGACAGGGATTCTTAAAGGTTACTGCAAAGTGTAGACTACATGTACACTTAGCGTAATCTTTCTGAGTGACTGGAAAACACAAAAAATAAGATTAGGTTCATAGGTTCATATATTAGTACTAGGCTAACTGCCTTTGTGGGCCATTTTTAAGTCTAGCCAATTACCCTGTGTGAGAATCAAACCCTGCATCTTTGGTTTATAAGGCAAATACCTTAACCATTATGCCAACCTCACCATTTTTAAGCCTAGCCAATTACCCTGTGTGAGAATCAAACCCTGCACCTTTGGTTTATAAGGCAAATACCTTAACCATTATGCCAACCTCCCCTCAAAAAAATAAGATAAGAATTTTATTGAATACATATCATGTACACTTACTATACACTTAATGTAGGCTTTATTGAATCAGACTTAGTGTGATTCACTATCTTACCTTAAACATAAATTAGCGCCTGAATGGCTATCTACAAATTTACTCTGGGTTTTACTTGTATGTCCCTCCTAGAGAAAGGAGGTACTCCCTAAGGGAAGGTACTGTTGTGAATGGTCATAAGACTCATTGGCCTTGGAATATCTATCAATCTAGACTGTTTTATAGTTAATTTCCCCAAGCTTGTCAGAAAGTCTCTGCCTTCCCCTGTAATGATCCTGAATATCATAAGTGGGTGTAAGACAGTGAATGAATAATTAAAAACAGAAAAATGATTACCACATTGTAAGTCAGTCTAGCTCCACTGAAATGTACATCTTCCTGAAAAAGGGCATTAGACAGGAGAGTGAAAGCCAATCCTGGTACTCAGTGGGCGAAAAACAACAAACATGCACATCTGCATAACTTAAGGAAATTAGACCTTACTTGTAGATCATACCTCTCAGCTCTATGAAATATGTACATGAATGTAATGTCTTATTGTACTTTTGTAAAGTGTTGTCTTTATTGCTATTTATCCTGAGTTGTGTCTGAAAATAGTCAATAGACCAGCCCACTTACCTAGTAAACAAATATCAATCACTCAATTAATCAATTAATAAATAAACTGTCCAGAATTTTACAGAGCATGCTTGATTTTGCCTCATATTTTTGCCCTGTCCCTCATAAAATATTTGATTTTCTAGTAAATCACTCGACATTATACCTTTCAACCGTCTAGAATTTCACAGAATATCCAGATTATGGTTCATATTTTTGGTCAGTTCCTTATAAAATCTGCAGATTTCTGACAAACCACTGAGAATTGTGCTCAACAAATAATGAAATACTTGAGCTTGAGACTTTATATCCTTCAGAAAATACATGCTAAGGCAAAACCTGCTATTCTAACAGATTTCTAAGTTTATAAGAATAATATTTAAAATCTGTCTCCAATTTTGGCCCTCTCCCTCCCCACCCCCTTTATTTTCAGCTTTGTCCAGATTTCTTACACAAAAGATAAGAGGTATGCAGAAGATTACAGTCAGTCACTAATGCCAGACATTAAAGTTTCTTACCTTTATTTTTCAGAAAAGGCATGTTGATGTGAAACGTGCTCTGTTAAAATATTAAATGAATAAGTAATTGTTAAACATTGCCCCTGGTTCTGAGCCTTC
Organism: Protopterus annectens; assembly: GCF_019279795.1. NCBI lineage: Eukaryota > Metazoa > Chordata > Ceratodontiformes > Protopteridae > Protopterus > Protopterus annectens. The sequence goes on from NC_056735.1 coordinate 826,014,307, forward strand.
ATTTTCCTGTTACTTGTGGCTTTATCCAAAAGGTTCAATTAAATAAATTAATCAGCATCCATTAGAAACACTCACATAGTCATTACCATGGTAACTGCGAGCCCTGGCATCTGGAAAGAGATGCTTTATGACTCAAATCTTTCTTTTCCAGCTGGCTGAGCTTGTAGTTACCTTGCAAATGCCAATGCAATTTATTCCATGTAATTGCTGCTCCTGCAGCAGTTTGAGGGTAAATTGCCCCCCCTTTTGCCCTATGATTCCAGCACCAAAGGGTATATCCTGAGTTAGAAGGAATAAGGAATTAGTGTGATAGTACATGGAAAATGGTGAAGAGGCAATGGATGAAAAGGGATAAATGAATTTTAATTATTGCAGTTGTAGTTTATCTCAGTGGTCCAAGAGCAAAGCTAAGATTTTCTTACATAAGTCACAAGTCTTGTTTAAAACTGTGCATGTTTTCTAGAAGTCTGATAGTCATTGGAGTAGAGTTCCATACTTTAGATACAGAGCTAGAATACAAACCATCTCCGGTACTGTTGAAGGATATGCTGCTCAATGCTTTTGCTCTTAGAGTTTTGTTGTCTATTGGGAGACTAGAGGAGACTTTTTAAAGAGGGACACTTTTCAGGCTGGTATAGAATGTTGTGAGTTGTTAATAATTGGAGTAAGGCGTTCTCCAATTTTAATTTACTAATAGCATATTGATGTTCATAGACTCATTCTCTCAAGTCTTCTCTCCGTTTTGCCTATATAGAAGGCTGGGCAAGTTTGGCACAAAGCTGCATACACCACTAGCTTAGATTAGCAATCTAGCTTGTGTTTTGTCTTATAATGTTGTCTTCTTATGGTAAAATTCTGCCCTATATCTATATATTTACAAAAATTACACATATGGCATTTAAACATTCCTGTCCTATGTATAAGGAGATTTGGCTTCCTCTCCAAGATGCTTTTCAGGTTGGGACCCCACTTGAAGCTAATATGAGGGTGCTCTTGTAGTTTTTGTCTCACCATCCAGTCATTTTGAACTATACCCCAGTTTTTAATCAGGATAGAATAAATTGCTCGGGCATTCACGCTATACATCATAACTCGATTGTGTGTACCATGGAATGACCTTGCTGACTTATTCATAGATTCAGTCAAATCACTATTCGATGGAACTAATATTTCCCTGTGTGATAAAATGGGTTAATAAAAACCTGTCATTCTTTTATGTTGTACCTCCCACATCACTTCTGATACTACTATGCTATTAGTAAATTAAAATTGGAGAACGCCTTAGCAAGGCATATAAAAGAATACCCACAACATCAGTTCAAATTCCGTGCAATAGATTGCATCATACCAGATGGAAGGGGTGGCCCACAAACGTTGTTAGAATGATTGGAACTGTTGTGGCAATTTCGTACTGATGCATATCATTACTCTGGTCTGACCGAAGTGCGTTCCATTGTCTGTATTTTAAAGTTGAGAAGCTTAAATAGATGAAGTTTAATTTGTGCTAATCTATAAATAATTTTATTATGAAGTATATTAAGTGTGAAAGTAAGTTTGTTATAAACTAGTTTAAGTATGCATATATAAAGTATAACAATTTTTTACATTGTATGTAGTGAGTACAAAAGTTTCTATAATAGGAGCTGAGGTGTTAAATGCCAGCTGGAATGTTATGGGAGTATTGTAGTGAAACAGTGTGTGCTTTATTGCTTTTAAATTGATCATGTGGCTAATTTAATGTGTATGTATAACTTGTAGTATTGAAAGTATCTGTTATCTGAAGAAGTCTTGCTAAAAGGCAAGACGAAAAGTGCTTCATAGTAAAGTTTTTAGAAAGTACTCGGTTTGGTTGTTTGGCAAGTAAATTGATACAATCAGATGTGGTCAGTGTTTAGGGAGAATGCTTCTCCCACTCAGGGACCATTATGCCGCCAACACTACAACAGCAGTTGGAGTGAAAGAGAAGTAGGATAATGGTGCATTATGGGAAAGAAAGGGCAGAGCTAGATTCAAGGAATTTAAAACAAATGGGACAAATTTCCCTATAAACTCTTTCATACAGTCCCCCCCAAAATATATTAGAAAAACCTTAGGATGTTGTTGCTGGGTTTTTTTTCTACTTCTTATCAAGGAAGTAAAAATGGAACAGTGACAGCCAGTCATGGAAATAAGCTATACAAACTAGAACAAGGGTAAAGGTATACAGAAAACAGCCCAGATTTGCATGGAATAGTTAAACCTTTTTGCCAATGTTCCCCTTACAAGCATTAGCAACATATGGGACAGTACATAATCCTAGTTTTCCACCCCAATAGTCTAAATATGAAATCAAATTTCTGTTTAGGAGATTGAACCTTTAATAAACAGCCATGGTATTTTTGTAGTCCTTCTGTATATCTAGCAGTGACACTAGGATATGCAGATGATACTGCATTGTCTGACTGGCTCGAAACTATGTGAGATTCTGTACTAAGAGTTTACACTTCTTTTAGTACTCTTCCTCAAAGGCTATGATACTTTTTTATATATTGCTGTTGAATTACTTGAAACAAAGGTTATGATACTTTTTTCTTTTATGCTCTATTATTGTTTGAATTGAAACAGTTGCTTAGTAATGTAGTACACTTTTCTATTAGTCTTTGATGTGTCTGTTCTCAAATTTGATAAAAGAAGTACTTGCAACAACAGCAGTTTTATTGCTTTAAATTGCGAATCTGATGTTTCGTCATAATCTGACATTTCTAGTGATTTTATGTGTATAGAACACAGCTATAGCTGTTTGACTTGTTGTTGACCTACCATTTGCTATGTTGGCAGATTTTCTTTTAAGCCTGTGTTAATTTAGAATACATTCCTGACATGCACTGTAGTCATAGGCGGTGCAGTGTTTGATTAGCTAAACTTGTACAGCTTTTAAAGTCTGATGCTTGAAGTGAGTTGTTTTATTAAATGTAGTATGTGGGACACAAGTGTAGCTGTTTGACTTGTGGGCCTAGATTTTCTTTTAAACTTCAGTTTAATTCATTTGTGTACCAGTACTGGGCTCAGTAGTAGCAGATACACTGAGTGTATCCTTTTTGTGTGATACTTGTAGTGAGCAGATTTTTTTTAACAGTCTGTGAAACACCATCAGGTCAATACCCTCCCTCCCATCTTTCAAAACCACTCTGGAAGACTTCCTAGCTAAAATCTAGTTCTGTTCTTGTTCAAATCCAGGATAAAGTAAATCCCTAAATGAGAGCAAGCACCTTTTCATTCCTTATACCTCGTTAGTCTCGCTTCTTAACTAATTTCCTTAACTTCTACGAAATTCTCTTCTTTGACTTTCTTTCTAAATATACCATAAGCTTGTTTTTCTCTCACTTCATATTGCAATTCCTGTTTGTATTAGACAACTTACCTTAAATTTCTCTAAAAGCTGTCTAAAATGTCTCTAAATATTAAATGATTGTCATATAGATCCTTAAGCAATGTTTTTATATTATCCCTAATTTGTTATTATTATTTAAACTGCAGATGCTTTTATTATATTTTTGAAGATTGTAAAATTATTGTTCTTAAAATTTTTTGTAATAATTTGGAACTTTTCTCCTCGGGCCTCGTCTGAAAATGGGCTTTTGCCCACTGGACTTTCCCGGTAATCAAATGTCAGTAAATAAATAAACACAGTAACAGGTTAACCTGCAGGCTCAGTAAGGACTATGATGGCAAATTTTCTTTAAAGTTTTTTTTCTTCTTACTTTATTCCTTCACATCTGTTGTAGTCACTCGAAATGCAGAGTTTGATTAGCTGCTCTTGCAGTCATTAAAATATTGACACTTACAGTTAAGTGTTTTTATAAATCATTGTTTGCACACTGCTGTAATTGTTTACTTGTACTGTGCTGTCTGATTTTCTTTTTCATTTGTTTTACTGTATAATCCATTCTTGCACCTGGATTGTGTTTATTGGCTGTGCTGTGTTTGATTAAACATCCATTAGACAGAGTTTATTTTTACTGTTAATTGATGGGAGTCCTATTTTAAGTTTGACATTATTCTTAGGGATCTCATGTACATTCCACATGTGGTTGACAGGTAAATTGGGCTTGCTAATGTAAGTCCTTTACTTATAACTGTGTAAACAAAGGCTATTACTTTACTCCAGCTATTAATTACCACGTAGATAAATATTACCTAAATAAAGTCCACATTGTTCATATGTATGTATGACTTTAGAGGTATAATTAGAAAATGTGCTTCTTGTAAGAAACTGAATGAACTTAATTTGATTTCAAAAAAATAACTATTACTAATGAGTATATGTATGAGCAATCCGTTGCATGGAAGTAGTGAAAGCATGTAATTTTTTATTATGAGGCATTAATAAAATGTTTCATTAATTCAGACTCATATTCTACCACCTGAATGAGGATTTAGACAGAAGAGTTTTTAGGGGGGGGTCCATTCTAATAAAATATTTCACAGTATTATACCTAATATCAATAGTAGTTCCTTCTTCAGGAACTAAGTAATTTTAACTAATACTGATGTCTTTAACAAATTTTATCCGCAGTGGTGCAGCATTGTTGCCTCACAGCAAGAGGTTCTCCCGTTCAATTCGTGGCTGGAGCGCCTTCTGTGTGGAGTCTGCATGTCCTCCCCAAGGTCGAGTGTTGTTCAAAAGACATGTGTAGGGCGTGCCTTCATTGAAGGTTGGGCATCGAGCAGGCACCTTGGGACTGTAAAAATCTTCTGCCAATCGTTAGAGCACCGGAGTTCTGCTGTGGCGACCCCTAACCAGGAAAAGCCGAAAAAGAACTGATGTCTTTAACTAATATTGATCTTGCAGAAGCTGTACTCTTGGGAGGACTTCTTCAAAGACCTGTATACCACCTCTGTGCCATGCGAAAACATCCTTCTTAAAGAATAAGTAGTTTTGGCAAACATAATGTTAGATAATCTATCATGTTATTACCTTTCATCATCTCAAAGACAGATTATAAGGTAATTCCTCCTTTCCCTATTGTCCACATCTTCAGATTTGTCTAACATCAATGTATTTATTTTTTCATAAAAACGCTCTTTGTGGCTCTTCCACCTTCATCTTCCATCTATTTTAGAACATGATGTTTCAGCATCTTTTGACTGAATTCTTTGTTTTTCTACTATATCTTTTAACATTTCAGTGTATGTATTACAGTAATGATTCTAAGTTAATATTATCCATCTTCAAAGAGAGCTCTTGTATGGTATGTATGTAGTATTAATGCAAAGTGATATTAGTGTAGTATTATTAACTGTTTCCATAGTCAGTATTTTGTGACCTAGCTTATGTTTGGTAAACTTCCTTTATTTTGTTTAACTCTTAAAATGTTTGTTTGTTTGTGTCTTTCGGCTTTAACTCTTTAAATGTAATGTGTTATATTTATTTGTTACTTGTATTTTGCAACATAGGCTGAGCCTGCAATTGGTCACGTTTGATCAGTGCACTACCACAGTAAACAAAAATAAATAAATACAAAGTACTACTTGTTTTTCGTTGCTGAAGTTTCCTGAAGTTTTAGAAGAACTAATTTTTGTAGCTGATTCAAATAGCTCACTCAGAGCAGCAGGTCCAGTCTAGCTGCTTGGTTTCAAAGTACGCTATTTGAGCAGTTTGTATGTTTATATTTTCCCTTTCATAAATACAGACTGTAGGACTCCAGTGGGAAACTGTTATTGTGGTAGACTTTCTGCTATAAGCTCATCCATCCAGAATTACTTCACTATAGTTGAAAGTACTGAATTCATGTATACAATTTAAATTTTACAGAACTGAGGACACACTGTGAAAGTGAAAACAAGAGATTCCTCAGTCTGACCACTACAGCATATAAATGACATAATCATTTTTTAGCAAAATATGGATAAGGGCAAAATATTAGACAATATGGTTTACAAAGGGGAAACGTACTAAACAAACCCAGGAGAGGTTTTTGGTTAAAAAAACATACTAAGCCAGTGTGCATCTAAGGGTATGACTTAAGTAACCATAACAAGGTATTTGATATAGTACCAAACAGAAGCTTAACACAGATGTTGTGTGGTATTTGGCTGACTGATAAGACAATGGTCTGGGTTAAGTGGGACCAGTATAACTGGTCACACAGAAGGAGGTTAAATGAGGTTTACATTTTTGGAAGGGAGTTAAAAGTTGAGACTTACTGGAGCAAATACTTGGAGCCATTTCTCATTCATAGCTGCATAAGTGACATTACAGACAGTCTAGTGAGGTAAGCTTAATGCTAAGATGTTCAGGGACAGGAAGCAAAACTGACAGTCTCCAGCATAAACCAGTACTGGCCACACCCAGCTGTGAACAGTGACCATAGAAGGCTCTGAGGTCAACAATAACTAGAATGAAGACTTGGAAAATTATCTGGAGTGAAAGCACAAATGTGCAATGAAATACTCAGGGTCTGAGGACTTCACAAAAGGTGGTATCAAAGAAGAATAGCAGTGTCTGAAACAGCATGTGTAAAGACATTAGAACTGCTATGCAGGCTGGACAGGTATGGAAATAAGGTACATATGGAAAGCCAATGTTGGAATTCAAAATTCTACAAAGTTAACAAAAGAAAGAATGAATACGGGAAGAAGTGAGAGATAAAAAGTTCAATCAGTCTAAGAAGGAATACTGGATAGTTAACAAAACTCACAAAGTAGTTTCCAGTGGGAATGGGAGTGCATTAGGGTTAATTTCTGAGCCCGCTGCATGTCATACTGGTAATGGTCTACATTAGCAAACTTTATGGTGGCAGGAGTGGATCTTGGTCAAATGGGGCCCTAGGCAGACTAATGGATCAGGGCCAGCCCACAACCATTACTTGGCTAACTAACCCAGTTACTATAATCACTGATGGGCAAAGTTCACAAGATGTGGTTAAAGTTTTTCATTATTTTCCATCACTTGTAACTTCTATGTAACATAGAAGTTATTTTTAGCACAGCAAGCAATATCAGTAAAGAAATGCTTTCATGATCAGCTAATTGCATGCTATGGTGTTGGAGAACAATCATACGGAGTCAGTATATTTCATGGCTCAGGTCTGGCAGAATCATTATTTTTAAGTATTTTTTTATAGTTGGCTTCGCCTTTTACAGCTATAAAATATAACCAGAATGTCTGAGTCTTAAAGATGGCAAATTAATCAATTGTAGCATTACTTTTTCTGTTAAAACTTAACAGATGAACAAAACAGTCTTGTAGTGGGAGCACTACAGTTTCTGGAGTCCCAAGCTCTTGAAGCTAAGAAGCTGAGCATCTTGCAGCATGGGTAGGCTGCCACTCATGCTCAAACTGAAATATGAGTTGAAGCAAGCAGCTGCTACAACTTACACAAACACATTGAGTTTAAGTGATAAAAGTGAGGCAGTCATGGTGAATGGGAAGGCGATGGTGGGAGTGTGAGGCAGTCATGGTGAAGGAGAAGACAATGGTGGGTTACGGCACTGAGCGGGAAGGGAATTTTAGGTTTGGAGAGTGGGTAGGGGGTTTAGGGTTAGGGATCAAGAGGGGAGTCTTATGGTAGGCAGTAAGAAGGGAGTTTTAGGGTTAGGGAGCAGGAAGGGAACTTTAGAGTTAGGGTTCTGATATGGGGTATATAGTGTTGTATGACAGACTGTTGGGAGGGCTAAGTAGTTACTGGAGCTCAATTTAGTGGGAATTTAAACACTTGCCTTTGCAAGCAAATGGCAGCAGGCAAGTGTTGCAAGCTACTAGCATGCAGTCACCTCTGCTGGACGCTCTTGTAGTAGTGTAAATGGTTAAGCAATGTGGATGAACATATGTAATATAATAGTGTGTGTGTGTGTGTGTGTGTGTGTGTGTGTGTGTGTGTGTGTGTGTGTGTGTGTGTGTGTGTGTGTGTGTGTGTGTGTGTGTGTGTGTGTGTGTGTGTGTCTATGTATTATAATTTTGTACATCACAATGTTAATCAAGTTACAGATCAGCATGATATATTGCTGCATACATTAGGAGGACATTAGATATGTAAGAAAACTGAGACCCAGTGCACTTAAAGCATGGCTGCCTTTATGCAGACGACTGGCTGCATGGTGCAATGTATTAATCCTTTCTGACAGAAGTAAGCATGATAAGAATTCATTAAGAAATTGGACAGCTAGTGTTTCAGTAATGATTAAAAAATACACAAATAAGGAAGGGAAGATTAACCTGTGGATAGATAGTTCACTATTGCAACGGGCCATGGGTGTAATTATTTGGGTTTATGCTGGAATTCAATTACATTTCTCTGGTGATGATTCATCCCGTGATGGCGCACAAAGTATTGGCTGTTCTGAACTCATCCCACAGACAAAGTATTTAAAGGTACAAAGCTTTGCACTGTAAATGCTGGATTATGGAATAAACACTTCACAATTAGAGGCTCAGAAGTGCTTAGCTGTATACATTTAATAAGTGTATTTACGATTTTTTTACAATGACACTTCAGTGACAAATAACAGAAACTATATAACCAAATTCTTCACTTGCCAGTTCATGTGTCTTCTTCGATTAGGCACTCATTTTTCAGAAGATATTAGAAATTGGAGGTGGTGGTATATGAATAGGATACTTTTAATGCACATCTAATGATAACATAAGATATTGTAAGGCATAAGGACGGGAGGTAAGGGTCTTTTTACTCTCAGCAGTACATTTTGTGTCACAAAAATGTCATTTTTAAGAAAGAGAAAACCATACTTAATTTTTAAAAAGGTTGCTAGAAGAGTTGCGTTTTATTTCAGTTTAATAAATGGGCTTCTGCTTCTTTTCAGTATTAGTACATTTAATACATTATAGAAGGAATATTTTTACAAGAATGATATGTCTGGCAAAGATAGATTGAAACAGTGAAAATAAATTGTGATTTTTTTTTTTTTAATAATATCTCGGTCATTATATCTTTATAGAAGGCCTGCCATGCTTGACCTTAGATATGCTAATAATGAGAGAACATTTCTATCTGCATAGGGATGTGTGCGGGGTGCTTTACTACTCCACCAAAAAGACATATTTAAGTTTCATCTAAGCACCATTGCTCAAGGCTGTATCTACTGAATGATTTTCAGCTAAGCAGTGCTTTACCTTATTTAACAAATGGAAAAAATATGTATAATCAGTCATCACAGAGATAACTGATTTTCAGTTATAGACAATGAGATAAAATAATCCTTTTATGTCAGGCATCTTGTTGAATGATAGCTAAAAAGTAACTTTTTGTATTATAGTCGTAGGTTATAATAAGAACTCTTCATTGTTTATACTTGTAATAATACCTTTAATATCAGGAAATTAAGGAAATATCTCTTAATTACTTGATAATATAAAAGACCTCTCTGACGTCAGACATTTTCTGAAAAATTATTCTTAGCACAAGATAGCTATTGACTTTCTTAATGCAGACATTCAACATTAGCACGCTGATAATTTTATATGTTGAGCATGTAAGCTATTTTTTTTCTCTCTTTCATTTTTGGCTGCTAATTTTCTAAGGGTTTTGAGCATATTTATGGATTTTCCTGTGTTACAATTTTTAGTTGCAGCTGGTTTGGAAGTTTGGTCACATGGATGGAGTGCATCTTTGAAATGTCTGATTAAGAGTGTCATGACACACACATTTCCCCGCTTAGCACACATAAATATAGAAACTGTAAAATTCAAAGTGTGCGTCAGTCTAAGTAAAATGAAAAGGTTGGAAGTGAAAAGCTACAATGACACGTAATACTGACAAGTATTCACTTGTAGGCATTTTATGGGAGTGCCTCATACACTGTATTACAAAATAATCCAGAATAATGCACTTGATTTTAGTATAAAAAAGTGAGATTAGTTTACATGTAAGCTTTGTAATGAAAAATGGTGTCTTGGAGCTATAAAAAAGAAGGGTTATGAAATTATGTCTGTCAGTATAAGCCACTTAATGTTTATCTTGTGTATACCTATTTCTTTATGTATTGTGTTTTAGCATCTAGATGGCAGTTTAAAGTAGATGAAATTTCTTTAGCATTTATTTGTGTGCTTGACTGTGTATGCATTGAATAGATATACTTAAGAGCTCTATGCTTAAAATTTGTCAATGTACTTTATCTAGAATTTACTTCTTGTCTATATTTGAGACATTAAGTTTCATCACAGGATCAGTGTAACAGGAGAAGATAAGTCTCATAATTTATGGGTACCCATCCAGTCATTCAGGATTAATTTAAAAGCTATTTGGATGTCACTTTGCTTAACTAGCAGAGGACGTTTGTTCTGGAGGTGGGGGTAGGCATTGGATAATACCCCCAGTGCATTTTATCTGTGTGCTGGTGGAGATTTAAATGCTTAGTTCTGATACTAGTGGAGCTATTTGATTTTCAAGGATACAAAACATTAATGAGGATGATACGCCTAATAGTATTGATAAAATGGCATAATATCACCATGTAAGAGTCAATAAAAAAGTGAGCAGGATGCTTTTCCTGTCCTCTGCATTCCTCTCAGGCTTCATAATTTGCCTTATGTATTGATCGGTTGCATAAATTACTGCAACTATGAGACTTATCATCAGACAGAAAAATAAATGAAATTGTTTATTCCTGATTCTGATTCCAATCAGAATGACTGACTGAATACTCAAGGAAACTGATGTAAAATTCTACTGCTTATTGAGGATTCATATAAAAACATCCATGCAAAACTTACTAAGTTCAACATCAGTGGTTACACTGTTTTAAATAAGCACAGAATGAATGCAATTGCATTTCCTAGTTCAACATAATGTTCAGTTATATTTAAGCAAAAATAATAAAAATAATTATTTTCAGATATTATCAAGCAGTCACATCTCTCTCTCTCTCACACACACACACACACACACACACACACACACACACACACACACACACACACACACACACACACACACACCGTTTAGAAATGACTGTTAGACTTAAAACTAATCACGGACATTTCAGCTGCTTAATCTGGAACATTTTATTCCTCTAGTAGTAGCAGATGCATTTGGCAGGAAATTGGCTATATTGATCTGCAGCATTTAGTTAAAATCTTACTGGTGTTTTTGTTTGTACTATTGAGAAGTGCTTGTCTGGCTGGCATCATATGCTGGTGATAATAATAATGAAGATGATAATAATAATAATAATAATAATACATTAAGATACAGTAGAAGATGAGCTTGACTTGGAAGGGGTCCAAACAAGCTAAGGCTTTAAAATAAAATCGTATTCTCTGATTATCATGTTACAAGGCACTGCTGTTTTATTGAAGTCAGGCATTACACAAGTTCATACCACTACATCGAGGTGCAGTCTAAGCTTTAGCTCTAGCTAGACACAAGAACTGCTAAACAATTTACATACCAAACATTTTTCTATTTACATTAGACATAATCAGAGATGGACCTCCAGAACAGGCACACTATACTACAGACCACATTGTTCGGAATTGCTTATTTTTTTTTTCTCTTTTCGAAATGGGTGCACTAGTATTTGCAGTAAGTCTGCAAAACTGCTGATCAAATTCTGCATAATTTTTTCGGTCTAGCCCTAACATTGTGCTAGGCAATGAGGCATAATATTTGTAACCTGGGTGAAAAATGTCCTACGTCCCCCTTTGACAAACTAAGAAAAAAGACACATTTGGCTTGGGGGAGGTAAGGATTCACTACGCTAGCATTTCTGTATGACTGCAATGTCTAATACTCCCAGGGTCCCTGCCAATGTTTATAGCCAGAATATTCTACAAAACTAATACATGTACTTCAGATGCTAGTTATACATAAGCAAAACTTCAGAAATTAAATTTTATGTGCCATTGAGTTTTATTTTGTCAATGGGTGAAGTTCCACCATTTTTATGCGGTAGGAATTGGCAATTTGTAAAATCTGATGCACTATTAGCATTTACCTTCTCTCTCAACCTGTAAGCACCTGGACAAAGCCAAAAATAATGGGGGGACAGATTTTACATATTTTGCTTATAAAATTTGCTCATATAATATAAAGTCTGAAACTCAGATGTTGGCCATTATTTAGTGACTTCAATCCAATCCATTTCAATGCAGAAAACTAAAAACATCTAAAACATGAGAAAAAAACTGGACAAGCTGCTAAACTCTGGACAGTTGAGAGCTATAGAATTTACCCATTCTAGCATTCACAAAGTGACAGATAACCATGAGCATTAGTATACTTGATGCATATATTTAACATTCACACATATTAGCAGCCATTTTGTACAGATACAAACCCGCAGTGGTGGTGCTGCGGTAGCATTTTCGCCTCACAGTAAGACGCTGTCCGGTTCGATTCTCAGCTAGAACGTCTTCTGCGTGGAGACATGCGTGAATGGTCGTACCTTCATTGAAGGCTGGTAACTCGGCACGTAAAATAATTAGCGGACCGGAGTTCCGCTGTGGCAACGACTCACCGGGAAAAGCCGAAAGACACAACAACAACATTATGAGAAGCATTGCAGTAATCAGTTCAGTTTTCCTATTATCTACAGCTCAGAAATTTCCTGAATGTACAGTGGAATCAAAATAAGTTCTGATGGCTGTTATTTTTCCAGGCATAGATATGGTTGGTTTATTTTAACTCCACCTCTAAGAGATATCTGATTAACTATGACCTGGCCTTGGCATATTAACATAATTAAAAACATTGTAGGAAAGTAACCCTTCCTATGTATACTACAGAGGTCCACAGATTGTTATAATGTGCCTTTCTTTAGCTTTATTATCAAGCATCTGGTACACCTTAAGAACTTGCAGATGCTGAAGAGAAGTAAGAATCAATGGTTAGGAAATATGAGCTGTATTGAAAGATTACAGAAAACATCCCATCATTCCATGCCATGTAGACTGCTGGGGGTGTCAATGTATATAATTCATCAAGGCAATAGCATTCATAGCCTTACCTGAAAACCCGTTAGTTGAACACATAGCTAGAAATGCTAACATGCCACTGAGTACTTTTATGATATGGCGCAGTATTAATGGAAAGAGAGAGGCAGGTAGATTACAGTGAATCTACCATTCTGATAGAATAAGATCCCCTTGATACTAAAATGGTGTGCCACAGCTGGCAGATTCAATAAATTTCATGGCATTCAATAAGAAATCTACTGCAATAATGGTAATAAAGTCTCTTCCTTTCCCCACTGCTGAGGTCCATAGGTATTTAAAATGAAGATTCCTGTAATACTGTGATAACTTGCCCACAAGTGACTGGCTAGTGAATCCATCTTTTCCATATCTGCCATTGCATATGCACACAATGTAGCAGTTTACCTATGAGTGATTAAAGCATGCTCATTAGGATCATTGGTTTCTGAAAAATAAATAATGAAACCGGCGAATTGAAAACACTATAAAAATACACAATTTTTTTTTTGCACGGGGCAAGCCCCCACTCCCCTCCCCCCCAAATTATATATATCAATTTCACAGTTACAGCACAGCAGAGAAATGTGGAAAAATTAGCTAAAAGTGCTCTGATAGTTCACATAATACAAAATGTTTATTCACGGAGATATCACATTTTTGCAATAAAGACACTCATGTACCAATGTGTCAGCTACCTGTCTTCATGCCCTGTTTAAGACAGTTAACTGTGAAACTTCCTGAAGAATATAACTGCCTTTAACTCCTTTTGCAATCTGTAAGGATATTCTTTATTAATGAGTTTAGATTAGTGACTGATCCCACTGAGCATTTCTATGGCCCTTTTTCAGAGAAGAACCTTGAGCTTTGGATAGGTGTTTAAACAACATATAACTGAAACAAAGTATAACATTCGAGACAGCTGCCTAGGATAATGGAATGTGGAACAGCAGGGGCGAGCCTGCTTATCATTTAAATGAGTTGTGTGATGCTTTTCCTAAGCTACATTTGCTGACTTTTAAATTACTTATTCTGAACTTGGTTTATAGCTATGATTTGTTAGTTTGATACTGGTTTCAGCTGCTTGCTTGGTGTAAATTAGCATCCCTCTTACATACCAGTCGATTGCAAACATGATTTTGAGCTGTAGACTTTGCAGATGTTATCCAATTTATAGCAGATATATTTAAAATATATTTAAGTCATATTATATAGGCCTATTATTTTATTTTTTATTTAATACTTTACTTAATAAGCACGTGTTAGTTTTCAGTTTCGTTTGTTAATTTGCAGCTGATTAGATCACTAGATTTCCTGCTCATATAGCAGTATCTTTCAGAGTAGTTCATTGTACAGTGACTTACATTTGTAACACTTGAAATGATACAAGGATTATCATATTTGTGTGTGCCTGTGTGTGTCCATACATACGTACACACACACACACATACACACACACACACACACACACACACACACACACACACACACACACACACACACACATACACACACACACTCTTTCACATTTGCTTAAATCATTGTGTGTGTGTGTGCGGAATATGACATGGATTAGTTCTGAAATGATAGTTTGTAAAAAAAATATATAAATGTACCTTACTTATTATCAAGAGCTACTGGAGTCTGTGCAGTCAGAAGTACAGCAGATCTTAACTGCAGAACAGCAAACCAAGCAAACTAGCAGTACTGCAGTTACTGAATCTAAAAAAAATACAAGTTAAGAAATAGACATAATCTGTTCTGAAATGCTAATGTCTTTGAAATATCTGGTCTTCAGTGGGGCAAAGATGATCTAATTTCAGTAATATAACTGATTTTTCATGTACAATGGACAAAAGTGACCTTGTTTATCAGACAAGTATTATTAGTGTAAATGTGCTGTAGTGTAGACAAGATACCCAAACATTTGCCTGCTGGTTATTAATAGGAGAGCAGTATAGCACTGTGGCAATGCTACTATGAAATACTGATTTTTGAAAGGCAACATTTCAAATGTACGAAAAAAAGTTCCTGAAAACTAAAAGGGAAAAAAATCATTTTGTCTGTATTTCTGCAAGAGGCAAGTTTCCCTGCACCACGCTGATATGTGGAGGCAAGCCCCCCACACCCTCAAACTTGTATATAACAATTCCACAGTCACACCCAACTAGAAAAAGGAGAAGACTCCCAAAAAATGTGAATCTTTGCCAGTGTACAATTAGAAACCCCACAGGCAATAATTTCCAAATTCATAAAGAGTTTGGCATTATGCCATTTGGATTGTTTTCCTGTGGGCTAATGATACTTAATTTTCCCATGAGCATGTGTAGGAAGGCCCATTGTGCCACAGTAATTGCACAGATAGTTGTGCTACATGGCACTGAGAAGCAAAAAGTATATAAAGATGATGACCACCAATGCCTGGAGCACAGCTATAGTAGAAGGGAAAATGCCAAACAAGGTGTCTTAAGAGATTGCTGAAAAAACTGGTTGTATAATCCTAAGGATAGCTAGCTGCCATGAATAAGTCCATTGTTTATTTATTCATTCATTCACACACTACACAGTACACCAGATTTTTTTCCATAATCTTTGTTTATTTTATACAATAAAACAAACATGTTCAATAGAAGTCAATACTAACAGTAACATTCAAGGGTACACTGGATTTTTTTTATAAATATTTATTTTCTTACATAAAAAACATTATTTTATTTACATTTAATTTACATTGCTTTAAACTTTACTCACTTGATTTCAAACTTGCAGTTCTTTTTTTCTCTCACACACTAATCTTTATTCCTTTCTTTCCTTCTTTCTTTTCAACCTATCATCCTGTCATCCAACCCCCCCCCCCCCAAAATAACCCAAAACCTGTGATGCATGCTTAGATACACCTCAACAGATGCAGGTACTTACAAGATATCTGCATACTGATCAATACCTTTGCTTCATCTCTCCCAGTGTATAAACAGAAACCGAGAAACAACAGCCAGTGATATTGTCAGCTTATTCAGTTACTGACTAGTAAGTACACTCTCTGGATGCCTGCAAAGTAGAAACTAACAAAGCCTGAAAGAAAATCAACCAAAAAATGTGAAGAGAAAACGCTGTCTGGGAAGAATCCTGTAGCTGTTAAGCAAAAAGTAGTTCAAGCTACAGCTTTGGTGCATGACATGGCTTCCAGTAACCTAGAGGGAAAAATAAGTCAAATGTGCCCTGAGCTGATTAAAATAAATGGAACACTGAAAGAGTAAATCAACTCAAATAAAAGGTTGGAAAAATGGATATTCAGATGAGCTCATAAAACTGCAAAAATCAGAGGTCAAAATGAAGAAAAGGCTGGTTGAATATGAGTCTGCACAAGAAGAGGTGTTTCAAAAAATACTAGAATTAGATGACAGAGCCTGTAGGGAAAATCTGAGATGTTTTGCTATACCAGAGAAACTGGAAGGAACAGACTGTATTCACTTTATGAATGCATAAATAAGCAACTGGACTGGTATTCCACAGCAGGAATTATTAATTGAAAAGGCATACAATGTGTATGCTCCAAATCTGGCCATGAGAAAGCAGCCAAGACATTTATTAGTAAAGATGCAAACCTGCTAACATAAAGAGTTGATCCTGACAAAACTGCGGCAACAGGGCAAACTATTAAAAATGTGTGGAAAATTGTTATTCACTGTCAACCAGACAGAAGAGAAACAAATTTATTTCAGTAATCAGGGAATGTTGAGAGGGAGGTGTGAGATTCAAGCTTCTGTATTCAACTGTCTTCAGAATATTTTTTCCTGCAGGATCAAAGTAATTTTTGATGTTGAACAGACTAAGGAGAGAATAAAAACATTTGCCCAACACAAAATGAGCCATCAAGCGGAATGGGACTTTGCTTCTCATTCTTCTGATGATAAAGCAAATGGAGAGATTTTGCCAGTGAAACATTTTCCCTCATTCCAAAGGAAAATACTTGAGAGACAGAGAAAAGCAGAAGAGTTGACCAGAAGAATCGGGAGTACCGTGGAATTGAACCCGAATTTAGATTTGGAAGATGTTGATGAACAGGAAGAAAACAAACACTGTATAAGCATAAGTGAAAAGAGTGGACTTTTGTTGACTTTGTTAAACCTGTGGGGAACTGAAAAGCATTTGCCTTACTTCATGTCATTTATGTTTGGAATGACTCAGAGGGGAAGGGAATGGGAAAAAAAGGTTACTGTAAATATACCAATTTCTATTCTCCACAGTATTTCTATGAAACTTCATAATATAAATTATATATTTTATAGTAAAGTATTTTAGTTATTCTTGTATGTAATAAAGTTAACATAAATATATAACTTTTCTTCTTCTTCTTCCACTGCCCTTTCTTTCTTTCAACTTTTTTGCTATTAAGAAATGTAAGTATTACAGGGTAAAAATAGAAGAACAGCTTGACGAAAAGGTGGACAAAAGTATATTTTAGTTAACAGGCTGTAATTTTGGGTTGTTGAGGTAGGGACATTGATGTGAAGTACATATAATCATAATATATATAGAGCTGATATGCTTTCTCTTACTTTTGCATGTGTGAATGACTGGATTAAGACTCTCAGCCTAAGTGGAAACAAGTAAATATGAGAACACCAAATATAATTAAAAGATTTCCTTTAGCAAAAAAAAAAAAAAAAAAAAAAAACAGGCACCAAAACCACAGGCAATAACATGCATCTTATCGCAGGCTAATTAGGTCCTGTGTTAGCAGCTCTTTGGCACAAATGTTCCTAATAGGAAGGCTAAACTTTATTATTTGAAACAAAAAATCTTGTAAAATGTAACATAGCTTCCAGTGTTAAATATAAGAAAAAAATGTATGAAACATTAATCTACCAAACATTAATGGTTGCATGTATCACAAAGGCTGGAAACAGACATTTAAAAAACTGTCATGTATAATAGGTGGGAATAATGACTTCTTACCATAAAGGTAACACTTACCATATTATCTTGGAATGTGAATGGTCTCACAGGAATAGGCACAAACAAAATAATACTTAAGTTAAGAAATGCAGAGTGCAAATATGAATGCTATAAGAGATGCATTTGGAAAGAATTGAGCTTGTGAATTTGATAAAGAAAGGATTTCAGGATGGATATTCTGCAGAATATCAGGGAAAAGGTAAAGAGGAGTACTTATATTAATTACTAGAGCGGCTGCAGTAATGACAGAAGAGAGAAAATATAATAATGGCAGATTTATGGTAGTAAAGGGCCACTGGCAAGGGATGAGGATTATGCTGGCTTTTGTTTAAAACTGTGATAATGGAATTTAAAAAAAATTCTGGGAGAAATTATCAGCTTTCAGTAGGGAATGTTACTTATAGTTGGGGAATGGAATTTGATTTTCAATAATTTAGATGTGTATGAGATGCCTAGAAGAAAAAAATAACAAAATAGGGTAAATTTATGAAGAAATTTATAAAAATATTTGGTAAGAAGGACATGAATTCAGTATTAGGAACTTGGACAGAATTTCCATTTTATTCTCCAAGGTACAATAACTGGGCTAGACTAGACAGAAATTATATTGCACAGGAACATGGTCATTTAATTGAGAACTTTAATACACATCCAATAACTCTTTCAGATCATACACCAATAATTACTAAAATAAAAATCCAGGGAAATGAAGTAAAAATGAGACACTTGTACTTCCTCATTTACCTGTTAAAAAGAGAGGAATTTAAGGAATGGGTAGTGGAGACTATCCGGTAGTTATCAGGGAAGTTAGAATGTCCAGAGGTTTTAGCTAGTGAGGGGGATAAAATGAAAGTGGAGTTTAAACAAAAGGATAGATATAAAAGAAAAAGAGAGATGGTTAAGAAGTAACAAGAATTATTTAGAGAGGCTGATAAATATTACAAAATAAATGGAATCATCCAGAACAAGGAGAAGCACAACTGCAAAGTATTAAAGAGAAAATAAGATAGTACCTGGCTAACATACATGTTTAGAAAGATTGCTGTTTAGCAACTGTTTTGATAATAACTCTAGAACACAAAAGCTTTTGACACAATGACGTAGATAACAGAAAGTTATTGCCAAATTTAGGGAGCCTATAACAAGAAAAATAGCCCCTGATCCTGTAGATATATTAGAGAGATATTTTTGGAAATTTTATGAAAATTTGTTTAAAGCAGAGAAGTAGGAAAATCATGAAAAAGAACACATTGTAATATTTATGGAAGCCTTTAATATGCCAAGGTTAGCGGTAGATGAGGCTCAACAACTAACAGTTAAGACAGGAGGAGATGAGATAAAAATGGTGATGTATAACCAATCTGCAAGAAAGTCCTGACTGAATACTAAGGTTGATTAGAAAAACAAATAAGAGATTGGAGGCAAAAATGAAAGTGGGATGATTCCTCTCTGATAAGTTGCTTCTGAAAAGAGGAACTAGGCAGGGTTTTCATATTTTCCCTTTGTTGTTTACATTATATTAGAACCATTGGCAAAGAAAATAAAGGATTCAAAAATTCAATGATATAATTGATATGGTGTTCAAGAAAAGCTGTCTTTACTTGCAGATGATATTATTTTGTACCTGACAGAACCAGAAAAGGACATCTCAGGGTTGTGGAACAGTCTGAGACTGTTCCACATTTCTTAGGGATGTAAAATTAATGAAGATATAGCAAAGGCTATAGCTAAAAATTATGTACACACACATGAAATGGTTCAGCAATACCCATATTTATTGTGACATTTTAAAATGAAGTATTTAGGAGTATGGATTAAAAAGGATTATGTCATGGCAGCTAAGTATATGTGGGAAGAGACTAAACAAAATACAAAAAATGAGAAACTGGAAGCCCTTGCCTATGGATATAGATAGCAAGGTACAAGCAGTAAAAATGTTTTTATTCCCTTTAGTTTTATTCAAAGGCCATGCATATTTTATCAACCAGAGAAGAAGTTGTGGATGTTAATTAATAAAGAGTAGAAACATTTTTTTTTGGGATGGTAAGAGAGCAAGAGTCAAGTGGGGTAAGTTGATCCTCCTAATAGAACAATGAAGCTTAGGATTACCTGATTTGAAGGGATGTTTAGAATTATACAATTAAGGCTGTTATACATAACACAGGTAGAAAGCTACAATTCAAAGTGGAAAGGGATGATAATAAAGTGGGTGGAGGGTAATATGATTTTGGACACAGATCCCACAGGATATCATAATATAAAGTAGCAGAAAGTATACTAACGACTAAGCCAACACAGGAATGGAGAGAGGAGATTCTGCCAATAGGGATGACTGAAAGTAGGGGTACAGTGAATAGAAAAGATGGGGCTGGAATCTACTGGAGGAAGCTGGCAAAGGGACCAAGGTATTGGGAACAAATAATTAGAGAGGGAAAGGTAATAGAATGAAAAGGTGCCAGGAGGACATTTGGATTGTAGGCTATCAATTGCCTTCCCTATTGGAGATTGGTATCAGAGTATAGACAAAGAGAAAAGGATAGGGGAATCCTTAATGAAAGACCCGGTTAAGTTGTTAATTGAATCTAAATCATAAGCTGCTATTAAAAAGGGATAATTAGTAAGGCCTATAAAATATTGCATGATAAATATAAGAAACAATCAGCGGAGGTCAGAAAAGATTGGGAAGAAAAATGAGATATGCACTTCACAAAGAAACAATGGGAAGACATATGTATGGCTCCTAAATAAGGAACAAAAATGCAGAAGATTTAGAATTTTTACCTGGAAGTGTTTTATTCTTCCAGCAGACCCCAAATAATTTTTCCTCAGGTAGATGTCAAATGTTGGAGGTGTGATGGGAAAGAATGAGGTAATTGGGAACATATGTTTTGGGGGTGTAATGAGTTGGCAGACTTAAAAAAAATCTCTACAGAATACTCTGTCAGGAATACTAGGTGAGCAAATGAGGGTAACTAAGAGAATGATTTTTTTGAGCTTGGATACAGGGTCTTTATTGCCTAGAGATAGTAAGGTTTTTATTAATTTTAATTCTGATGACTGCAAGTAAAGCAATTACTGAATATTGTAATAGAGATAAAAGAACAGGAAATAGGATCTTTAGAAAAGGGTAGGAATAAATTGCATAGAAAAATATAATTTCTGGTAACAGTATATAGAGAAAATGTTTTGGAGGAGAAATGAGGTTTAAGAGAAGGTAGAAATTACATAATTTATGTAATGTTGCTTAGAATATATGATATATAACAGTAAATGCGATGTATAATGTTTGTAAATGTGAACTTGCTAATATGGTTTGATTACTTTTATATAAATGTATGTTTGGCTATGTCACAAGTGATAATTCAGTAAAGGTATTTCTGTGCAAGCAACATAGCGTCATGTAGCAGTCACAAGTGCTCCCCTGCACATTCACTTCTGCACAGACTTTACCAGATGCTTCCCCTGCAACTTGATCAGTACTTTTCCAATTCCAGTACTCAGTTTCATTCATTATTTTAATCTACTTGCCTTTGTTCTACATAGTTCAAGGAATTACCGTATGATAGAAGGCAGTTGCAACAAAGCATTAATTGTAGGTGGCAATAGGAGAAAACAATACGAATGTAGCAAATTGATACACAATCCTCTCCTCTTTTCCCATTTTTTTGCCAATGCCTTTATCCAGTTACATGTCTCTCCCTTCTTTTCTCAGGCCATGCTAAACTGCACCTGAAACAAATCTTCATGGGCCCTCTGTCATGCTCCTTTCTACTCTCTCATCTGCCATCTCTTAGTTTCTGTCGGACATCATCACCATGCTTTGGCCTAAAACGCAGCCTTCCTTACTTCACTTTCTCTTTAAACACATTATAGTTATCCACGCCCTCCACCCCACACACTAATATGATTGCAGTCTTTTGTCTTTTAATGGAGACCTTTCTTTTACTACTGCTACTAACCATTCTTTACTGTCATCCTTTCTGTACCTCCCTTTCTGTGTCTTCCTATAATGTTCTTCATGTACCTTCCAACTCACTTCACTCATTTGTTTCTTGGATGTCTGCATTTGTATCATATCCCCCTGTTAATCCCTCCTTGGTTAGTTAGTTCTCACTCTTGGATGTTCACACATTTTTTTCCCTCTTTCCCCTATCTGCTCATTGATTTGTATCCTCATCAGGAACTCAGGGCTTGCCACTCTCCTGCATCTGTTGGAACACCATCTATTTTATCCATCCATCACCCCCCCTATTCCTTGCATAGTAACCCAATAAATATGTATTACCTCTTCTTTAGACTTGGCCCACAATGTTGTCCCCTTCTTTATTATTTTCATCATAGCTGGATATACTGTATAAACAATTGCCCAAGTTTTCTAATGTGCCAACTTGCTGGCATCAACTTCTTCCTACAGACATAGCTATGAGGGACAACAGCATCAAGGCTCTTAATTTTATAGCCTCCCCATATGGAAGCACCTTCCCAGTGCTGCCATTTTTATCAATCTCTCTTTCATTAAATGTTGTTATTACTTATCAAGTGACTGAGATAATCATCTGACAATGGGAGCTTGCCCACATTGTGGGCTGTACCTATTTGCTTATCGAGTTAGTCAATACCCTCATCTGATACTTCAAACTCTCAGTATACTGATCTGAATCCTTTCTAGCAAGCCAATCATCTGCTCATTCTAATTTTTCCCACTGTGATCTACAATCTATGTCTACCTGCTTCTCCTCTAAGAACTCTACAGTTTCTCAAACAAACTCATTTCTCCTCCTGACATTTTATTTTCAACTCCAAACTTGTTATCATTGCACAAAGCCTATCTACAGCCTTTGGTGTTTCCACATTATTTTCATGAATATCCCTCGCTTCATCCATTTGGCAGCCATCTCAGTTGCTAGGCCTCCACATGGGCTGGTTTATGATCCAACTTTTCTGTCCTACTGATAAATAACATTCAACTTATACTCTCAATTGAGTGGCTAAAGACCTCTTTCAGTTCCTTGAGCATCACCCTGTGAATTGTTGCCAAAACTACACACAAAAAAAAAATGTTAACTCAAACCCAAAAATATACAGATTCCTGATCTCTCCACCAGTACACTCTGTGGTTCATATGACGGTCCCCCACCCAGGCAAGCAAATTGGATTAGTAGCTTGTGCACCTACTGGAGTTGGCACAGGGATGGAAAGCAAGCTAGGGCTGAGACCACTCATCTCTCTCTCTCTCTCTCTGGATAAAGGAGCAGGATTCATGCCCGAGGGTAAGCAAAATACATTGATTTCCCAAACAGACACTGGCCAAAAGTGCAAAGGTGCCTCTTCTTTAGGAGTTGCAGGCTTTAATGGTTGTGGACATGAGCAGCAGTCTAAGACCATTCCTTATTATGCACTCTCTCCAGAACACCTACTGGACATTTGAATGGAGTTTGGGACATATGCATGGAGTCAGGGCTTAAGCAAAAAAGTCAGATCCACTGTAAGTGACTCTACTGCTCCCAGCATCCAAGATTCAGCCCCAAAAGAATGAATAGAGAAGATACTCCTTACCTGGAGGTGATCACATTAATTCATATGATGTTTAGTGGAGAGGTTTGATGATTAAGGGTAGACAATGACCCCCAAAACGTTGTTTTACATTCATAGGATAACTTGGCACAATATAGTACCAAAGTCACTCTTGTCAGCTATTAACCTTGAGTGTCACTATAAAGATTACACAGATAATAGGAAGTTTAGCATATGTGCCAGTATCTAAGATAAAGTACGGGAAGGCAAGTGAAGGTTAAAGGGAGAGGTGTCTAAGGTTAAAACAGAGTTGAGAGGAAAGCAAAGCTGTGTAAAGTGTGTAATGAAGAAGAGGTGTGATCAGCAGGTTGTGAAGATTACTTACTAGACAAGTCTTTTGGCTTTTGAACTGGACTGAGCAATTCTTGAAGCAGTTACATCGACAAGATAGATTCTCAGTTCGTGCCATTATGTTTTAAAACTGAACTCTGTCTGCCTTGGAATGGCTTTCCAGATTTTGGTAGCTAGAATGAAAAATGCAAGATCCATGGAAAAGCTACCTGCTTTCAAACTATTATTAATTTTACCCTTCTATCCTGCAAACAATACATGGTTAAGGTGTGGTTTGTGCTGCAATATATTCTTTTTAGGCACTCGGATAAACACTGTGAGTTATGATTATCTCACTGTATAAATGACACCCTGATAATGTATTATTGCTCAATCACCATGCATGGCCTATTATAAGGAAAGACTGAAATGGTATTATTCATACCGACTAAACAAAATTTGTCTAGGGCAAACATGACGTTTCTGCACTCCTTTTTATTCAATAAGTGCTATGGGTCCTTTAACATTCACCCAAAGTATCACCAACTTGGGTAGATAGGACCTCAGTTTAAACTACTGCAAACTGCCCACATTTGATTTTGTGGATGAAGCATGAAAGATCGAACCCGCAGGTAAAGGAGGAGTAATTCCAAATCATAACTTCAACCACTAGCAATTACTACAGTGGTTACACAATGCTTACACATTTTAATTTTCATATTCCTCACTTGTACAATTTGCTGAAATTTCTGCAGTCATACAGCATATGGTATATTTTACATCCAGATTTGTAGTTAAATTGCAGTGGTAGAAGATGTGTTAGGTTTTACGTGACAAATGGCAGTACGACATCTAGTTGTCACCAGGAATGTCAGTTTTCTGTTTTCTATTGGTATTCAAATGAGAAGTATTAATTGCCATTAAGTATGCCTATTTTTGAAGGGGTAATTCAATTTCAAAACAGAAAGGCAAATAAAGAATATGTTGTAATTACAGATTTATCATCATATGCCAGTGATGTTGTAGAATAGTGCACAAGTATATCATATATAGCTTTGGGCTACGTCCTGAACATTCCGGAGGATTTACTTACAGCTGGAAAATACTGTAGGTAGTCACTCTTGTATCCTATTCATTCGCAGTTTGCTCATAACATGGCATACTGTTTTATTATTCACACCCTGTAGAAATCCAGAAACCATTTTTAGAGTTGAAACCATTTCAGCTCAGTTTTATTTTTAAAGTAATTTTCTGTGTACTAAATGCCAGATGATTAAAATGTATCAGACACAGATCATAGTAGATAAGTCTAAGAATAATAAAATCTTCAAAGCTGTGCACACACAGCATAAATAATCCTATTACAGAACAGATTTCCCAATTCAATAAGCAATAATTACTTGCATCAATTACAGTTATAAAATGGTGCAGAAGTAAAGTACATTACTGAGTTTCTGCTAGGCCACTGGTGTAATGTTTCTTAAAACTATATTTCCTTTCATTGACCTGTATTGTCTGACTTTTTAAAGTTTACAACCTGCCCAAAAATGTTTCTAAAGGAACTAGAAGTGATATTGGCCTTTAGTCTCCTATACTGCCACCAGGCCTATTATAAAGATATAGAATGCAATTATCCTTGCATCGTTTATAGCTTAGAGACGGATTTTTTAACAAAAGGCTAATAACTTAGGGTGGCTAGACAGATAGGTGTGCATTTAACTTCAGAATACCTATGTCAACAGGGCACTTTATCTATACATGGAACAATAATTGTAAAATATTTCTTCATGAAGTTAAATTTGATGGCCATCTTAACATACATGGAGCAAAAGATGTAGAGATGCACAAGGAACTACGAAAGGCCACGAAAATATACACTAAAGGCAAGAGCCAGATGAAGTTCACTTGTGCTGAGCTAACTGGAGCCTTGTCAACTGACATTATTTCCTTTACAGGGAATTCATAGTAGAAAACATTTTTGCCTTTCAATTCCAATACGTTTTCTAAGGTTAGTAGTTAACATCTGAAACTTACAGCAGAGCATCTTCTCTTCACCTTTTCAGCCTTAATGCAGAGTGCAGACCAACATGTAGTGCTAATATATGTATATATCATTGATATACAGTAGCAGTTGTTTTGAGTGAATCATATTTCACTGAGTCAGAACTGACTAATCACATTTGATGAATTCACATTTGATTGAAAACCCATTTGACTGAATCATGACTGGCTGAATTTTCATAGAAAAGAAACAATCATTCACTGTGTGTTTTGTCTTTTCCCAACTGTTGTGCAACCATTTAGTTAGTATATTTAAGAAAAGTGGTGTGGTGGGTGCATAGGGACTTGTCCCCTGCAAAAAACAATATTTAATTTGCTCTACATATATGTTTGTTGTATGTATGTTTGCTGTAGTGAAGTTTCCTATGAAATGTGTTTGCGAGTCATCAGTAAATCACTGTTTTTTTTTTCTTTCTGCACTGTTGTATCATTCTGCAGTTGGTATATTTAGGTTAGGGCAAGGTGGGGGCAAACGTTTCCCACCTGCAAAAAGAAAATATTTTTAAAGGTATGTTTAATGCAATAGTTCTTCATTCAAATGTGATTATATGAAATGAGTTTTCAGTCAGATTTGGTCAGTCATTTGTGATTCAGTAAAACATCAATAATTATGTGTGTGTGTGTGTGTGTCTGTTTGTGTGTGTATATGAGGGTATATATGCTTTTCTTTTTGCTCCTGGCATCCATCAGATTAATCTCTGTGCTTCAACTGCTGAGTGGACATTATTCTAAATGTGTCTGTAATTTTTCTTTGTGGAGCTTTTCTCCCCAGGCCTCTGCTGAAAAGGGGCCTTTTTGGATCAGTCAGACACCCCCGGTTAACAAATGTAAAATAAATAAATAAATAAATAAATTCAAGCAGCCACTGTGTTGGTCACTTTAGCCCCAGCGTGTTCCCATTGTTCTTCATTAGTACCCAATAGAGGGCATAGAATGGATGTGGCATAAAACTGTCAACTGTCACAATCATTCCTGATTGACGTAACCCAAGAGTTGCCTGCTCCCGCTCTAATCAGTTGCCTGCCATCTCTTTTTGACTCCAGCAAAGATCCTGGAAGTGATATATTCCTTCAAGTCATCAGACATTGTACAAATTAATCCATTCCCTCCCTAGCCAAGACCTTCAATTTAATTAACAGACCATATGGGTCATAATCAGGGATTCATCCCTTTACTCCATGGTAATAGCATTGCTTCAGTTTTTGGTACATGCCAGTAGTTGTTAACTTATTTATTGTCAATTTTCTGGTATAACTTTAGCAATCATTCAATTTGTAGAAAATCACCTGGAGTGGGCCCATGGATGTCCAGTCATGTTTACAAAGTGAATGTATTGCAAGTCCTGCCCTTTCTTACGGTCAGGTGTGTTATTTTGTAGGAAGGAGATGGCAGGAACAGTCTGTCTCTTGAAAAGTCAACAGCATTATCAATTGTGAAAACAATGTTGTTTATGTTTTAATAAATAAACCATATATCTTCTAGATTATATGGCCTATTATGCCAGGCACTGTAAATCAACAGGTTGTAGAATTTTACTCAGAGCTCACAAGGTTATGGGTAAGTAACTAGATCTGGTCTGACTGGGATATGGATAATTAACTGGATGTATATTGAGTTCTCCTTAGTTTTGGACCTCAAAAACATACAACAGCATAAAATAATATAAGTGATGCCAGTGCATACACATCTCCATCCCTATTTCCCTGATATAAGTTGAAGTTAATAAATTGGATAACCTCTATGGAAGAGGAGTCACTCACTCTTTAAATAGGAAGCACATTTTTTTTATGAAGAGATCCTTGCATTACATATAAAAAGAAATAAAACATTATGTGGCTTTGTATGTATATAGTATCTCCAGGGTCACACAGCATTTTATTTTATTTTAATTAAGTTTGATTATTGGGGTAGGGCATTGATCACAAAAGGCCATCTGCAGGCGTAGCCTGGGTGAAGAAATTCAACATCAGTTAATGAGAAGTAATTCACAAAACCAGAATAATCACAAAAACAATTAGCAAATAGTATTAACAGAGAAGAAACAGAAATGTGGATTATGTTTAGTAGAAATTGTGGGAGGTAAGCAGCAGGCTGGAACAGAGGATGGAAATAAAAGTGATGTAGGTGAGAGAGGGGTTATATGATGGGCCCAGTGGAAAAACACTTGCAGTCAGATTTTTGATGGAAGTATGCGTTCAGTTGTGCTCTAAAAGTGGGGTAAGAGGAGCTTTCTTTTGCCAGAGTTTGGGTGCAAGAATGGAGAAGGAATGATTGGTATGGAGCAGTTTGGTTTGCAGTACCTGGAGTGAGGGAGTCATTTAGAAAATGTTGTGCAGGTTGTAGAGGTACTTTTATTATGCAGCTTGGGAGCAAGTGCAAGAAGCCACCTGGTTGAAGTATTTTAAAAGAAGAGACTCTAGTACTATCTCAGCTCTGTATGTGAATGAACCAATATGGCTTTGGAGAGGTTGGTGCTGCTTTTTTCCTAAGTGGGGGGATTGGAAATGAATTGCCAGATTTTGTTTTCAAGGGACCGTAGACTGGATTATTTTGTAGCTATGATGGAAAGTCCATATTCAAGTTGAGCTATGAGGACTCCTTTGCCTATTAAAGTTGTACTTGTCTTGAGACAAAGGGAAATATTTCCCAGGACCAGATTAAAACGAGAACTGATTATTTTCTAGTGTTTTAAATGTGGTTATGTAAGTTAAGTGAATAGGCCAGCTATAAACCTAGGTATTTAAAAGATATGTTTGTTTTCTACTGGGGTATCATTGAGATCTGTGCTGCTGGGATTTTTAAGAGTTTATTTCAGCTTTTGTCAGGGTCTAAATATTACACTTTTGTTTGGGAGGGGATAGGAGTAGTTTATGGTTGTTTAACTAAGAATAAAGGGAGTGGAGGTCAGACTGAAACTAGGTTTGACTAGATGAATGTGAAAGATTTAAGAATAACCATGCCATCAATATAAAGAATGATAGGAAGGCTATGGAGGTCAGAAAGGCAAGTATGGGGACAGTCTTTTGGCAAGGGGTGCTGGGGATGATAGGGATGAGTCAGTTTTGTCTCTGAAATACCTGTTTGATAAGAAGTCTTGGAACCATGTGACATTGTTGGAGATAACTCTGATTTCCTGGAGGAAGTGAATGAGGAGGAGGTCAATAACATCAAAAAGCTTTGATAGCTCTCTTGAAAAGTTTCCTTTATCCATATTGAGAAGGACCTCATCCATAAGTGACCACAGTGCTACAGCCAGCCTAGATTCCATGCAGTTTAAGAGTGATGAGATACCAGTCCAAGATGTAAGTGGAGAATTTGTAGTAGATTAAGTTTTCAAGTTTTTTCCCTTGAGTTGGGAGGCTGGAGATAGGCAGAAATGGGGGATCTATATCATGTTATTGCACAGCAAAAAAATCTAACATCATATGGTCAGCACCATATGTTTGAATTTTTCAATGTACGAGCGTGTCAATGGAAATCTCCATTACAGCACAGAATGGGAAGATTTCCCTTTTCTGCACTGTAGTGAGATCTCAGAGTTGGTATATTTAAGTAGCAGGGGTTGTAGGGGTACAATGGGGCTTGACCCCCTGCTTAAGATGTTCGGGAGTTAATATTTGTTTTCTTTTGTTTGTTTTTTATTATGTTTTTGAACATTTACGAGTTCGATTATATGGTGATGACCATATGATATTCGAACTTATAAATGTTCAATAGGGTAATATAGACGTGAAATGGGATCCATTCTCTTGCTGATGCTGCTTGGAAAGGGGGGGTTGACAAGATTAGACTTCTGTGAGTCTGTTATTATGTTTTTAGTTAAGCAGAGGTAATAAAGAGATGTTGGGAGGAAGATTTTACTGAGTGAGAAACAGCAAAGTAGGTTACCAGCACCAAGGGATGTATCCAAGGGTATGCTTTCTAAAAGAGGCTCAAGTTCCTTGTGAGGGATTTTTCTTAAAATAGAGGAAGCGATACAATCAGAATGAATTCCGTAAAAAAGTCAGAACTTGAAATTTGGGCTTGAGAGTTCTGAATGGCTGACAGGGCAAGCAGTAGGTAGAATTTGCAGTTTTCCTGCCTATGAAAAGATTTACTTTCTAACAGAAGTTTTCATTAGCGTATGTGATGATGTGAGGTATTTCCAGCTATGCCAGGAGCTGTAGGGCAGTGAATGTGTAACATATGCCATCATGGCTAGCTGGAGTTTTGTAAAGAATTATATAACATTGATATCAAACTGATTTGTACAAGTGCTTGTGTTGAAAATGTATTTGTAAAGCTGCTTGTGTTAAAAATGTACTAACTGGACAGAAAAGAAATATACCTGTATGTCAGACTTTATTGTAACTGTTGAAATGAATATATTGTAACAGAGGATACTGGAAAAGAAGAGGTTAATCTCAGTCCAGCTAACTTTAAAAAAATAGTCTGAAATTCAATTACCTGGTTTAGGCCATAAACATTGTAACTTACTGTTCTGATTGCAGCCAGATACAAAATATCTGTGAAAACCAGGACTAGAAATCCTACTATATTGGCCTTAGGGTTGAACTAATTGCTGCCTTTAAGGGTGGAAGTTTTTGAAATGATGTTATAGCTTCCAGCTGCTATAACACATCTTAGCAAAGCTTTATGTGTGTGTATGGTAACACATATGTGCAAGATCCTGGCTCAGTTTCTAGTAAAGCGGGTAGTGTGGGAACCAGAAATCAAATGACCAGATATATGTGATGTCATTCTGTAATCCAGCACTGAAACTATCTTTTAATACTAGATGAGACAGAAGTCTCAGGACAGTCGGTTTTTGAAACCTGACAAAGAAGGATCACTTACCCATGTCATCTTGCCTTGCTTTAGTAAATAACCAGGGAATAGTACTTCTATAGATCAGTCAGGAAAATATATTGTGATTCGTTAAGTACTGTTTTTCTGTATCTGTGTGGATCTATCCATCTGCGTTATTTTTAATATTTCCTGTGACTGAAACTCTGGTGTTTAATGTAAATAGATATATAGTATTTTCATGTTCTTTTATTATTTATTATTAAATATATTTAAATTTTTCATTGTGGATGGTATTTTAGAGAATATTTTGACCTTTGAGAGTACTTATATTTATTTGGTGACACTGTGGCCACTCCTGAAAGCCTTTCTGCATTGGTCAAACACTATCATTTATATTAATATTAATTTTACTCAGTATAATTGGGTACCCTTGTAAGAACCTTATAACAGCTGGCTTTGGAGTGTTCTGGTGGCAGTATCGAGGCATAGCTGGTAAATCTGTGCTAGCCTTTCCCAGGGGTGTGTGTGTGTGTGTGTGTGTGTGTGTGTGTGTGTGTGTGTGTGTGTGTGTGTGTGTGTGTGTGTGTGTGTGTGTGTCAGCTACTTAGAACAGGGACAAAGAGCACTGATTTCACAGAGAGGGTGGTGGAGGACTTGCCTTTTAACACTCGGCTGGGGACTCATATCTACAGCTGTGGTCAGTGAGGAATCTTATTTGGGGCCTGGTGAAAGAAAGGAAAACCCAGCTCCTGGATGGGAGTTTGTTCCCTGTATGCTCTTAAGGGAAATTGTGCTTGTTGCAGAGAGATGGGTCTGGAAACACTGTGTGTATCTATCTTTATTCCAAGTGAACATCCCTCACCAGTGTCACTGGCGAGGATTGTGGCTCCTTGATTACTGATCTAGAGCAGGGACATCACAGCCTAACAGAACAGGTTATTTGTGTTTGAAATAGTTGGTTTTGTGGCTATGTATGGCTTGCTTAGCTTGGTTACACAGATCAGTAAATGCAGTGCAAGTTTCTGTTGAGGGTTGTTATCTCCGTGAAGACCACATATTGTCGTTAAGTTTCAGTAGACCTTTCATTTTAGTGTTAGCTTGACTTTTTTGTTGCATTTGAAAAGGTGATTTTTGAGAGGGAATAATTTGTCTTGAAGATGAAGGAGAGCTGAGGCAGATGAGATGGGGCTCTATAAGTTGGCAATAGGAGACCAGGTGATAGTTCCTACGTGTTTTTTTTTTTTTTTTGAGATTTACAGTATTTGTGGTGGATCTTCTGAGTCTGAATGTAACTTGTCTGGGAAGGCACTTTTGGTGACTGGGAAATAATTTGGAAGGAACTGGGGAGTGGTTACTGAATGTGAGTGGAAGAACAGATAATTTGCATATAGTGATACAGTCGTTAGTGATTAGCAGAGCCAGGGGGGAGAGGTGATGTTTATGGGTAGTGTCATTGACTAATTGTATAAAGCTGATACTGGTTAGCAATTTGGCAATGTCATTTCTCAGAGGTGACCTAGATAGTTTAGGTTAAAATCACCTTGAATAATGATGCTTTTATTCTTACAGGAAGCTGAGTGATAACAAAAGTAAGGGATTTAAATTTGTTAAGAGAAGATGGAGGAGGAAAGTAAGCAATGGATATTAAAAGGTAACTATTTTTCCTCTTGGAAACTTTTTAAAGGATCTGGTTAGGTTCTGTGTTTGCTTTAATAATGATAGCTGCATTAAGGGATTTTTTATGAAGAATAAGAGTATCTCCACTTCGCCTGTTGCCAGGCTTTGCATCTTGGAGGTATATTTAGGAATGAAATAAGTGCTGAAAATTGGGGATGGTATGTCTGAACCATGTTTCAGTGACAGCTGTGATGTCAGGGTGTAAGTATAGTGTTTATTTGGACAAGTTTGTTAGAGTACTGGGGAAAGGCAAACTCCTCTACCCTTACATTCCATTATATTTTACACAACTCTACTGTCAATGTGCATATTTGGCCAAACTATTGGTGAGTTTTATTTTGTAGAGTTATACGGATCCATAGAGCCATACACACACACACACACACACACACACACACACACACACACACACACACACATATATATGTGTGTGTGTGTGTGTGTGTGTGTATATATATATATATATATATATATATATATATATATATATATATATATATATATAATATTTTAACAATAGTAGAAATATAAACACCATATAATGGCAGACATACGTGCAATATACACATTAACAGATACAAAGGTGAAGAAAATTCAGAAGATAACTGTGCCGATGTTTTATACAGAAGATAAAAAACATATCAAATAAAACCAGAAAAATATACATGATTAGAACTTGTAGGATTGCACAGATAGGTGAAGAAAAAAGTATTGGCAGTGGGGTAGAAATATATATGAAACAGATGGTCGACAGGCATGTGAGATCGACAATTCCCTGCTGTAGATTTTTTGTGTTGCAGAACAGTCATGATATAATGATATATGTATGTATATTCACATACACACGCATGAACACATACACACACACACACACACACACACACACATATATATATATATATATATATATATGTATAGAGATAGATAGATATAGATAGATATACATATATTATACAAAGATTATTTTTGAAAAAAAAGTTAATGACAAAAAACTGTTATCAAAGGAATCATAATCCATAATCTTGGAAAACATTGCGTTATGTATATGCCACTTTACTTTTTTCCTCTATTGACACTTGTTTAAGTTTTATATCCTCCAGTCTGAGCTTAGCTCCCACAGCAGTGCATAGCTTTCCAGAATCCATCTCATGAACTGTGACTGACTTCTGTGAACATTATGGTTCGTCCTTAAAATTAATGAGACATTTGATTCTGTCCTGTTGATAGCACCAGCTAGTGTATGTGCTGTTGCTCTTACTGGATTCCTCCATGTGTCTGTTTAAATGATCATTTGGAATGTGAGGGCACTTTTTACAAATCAACTTAACCAAGAATTTTGTAGAGTTTAAACTGAAACAAAGTCATGGAAGTCCAGTAGAGTCTTCTGCAAATACTCTCTAGACATTAAAGTCTTGGAGAAGTTCTAATACATCATCAGATACAGGGTGTTCTATTTCTGGGATTGGACATAATGCTCTAACATGGTTGGTAAAGCATGGAACAAGGAATTATTTATGGATAGACAGATCGCATATTGTCTCCATACTATGCCACTGCAATCTGTCATACTGATTTGGGTCCTTGTCATTGCTGGTCTCAAGTTCCACTAGTCTGTAGGCCTTTCTTCAGCATAATGCCTTGAAGGATATAGTTTGTAATTAAACAGTCCCATTGTTTTGTGGCTGCATTCTTGTTCAGATGTCTGCATTTTCTTCATTCTAGCAAAATACACCAGATAGTTCCTTATATTCTAATGCTTCTGGTATGTGACTCCATATAGTTATGTGCTAGTCTCTGTGTAGATTGGCTGTCTGATTTCCTTTGTAATTTATCTTCAATCTTGAAAGAAAGACATAATATCCATCTCTGACCCTTGTCAAGAGTAGATCTTTTACAGACCTACCCATATGGACATGTCAATCAGTTACACAGCTATTTCAACTAGGTTATGGAAATATCATATTATACATCCTTATTTAGTCCAGAACATCACAAATAGAAAGGCCTCCATAGCACAGAAATAAATCCCAGACATAATAAATGAGCAGCTTTCTTTTCCACTATGAAATTTATTGGGATCCCTATTGAAATTATGGTACTTGTAATGCAGTGTGTAGACAGATCAAAAAATAAATAAATAAATGAACAATCAGAAATTAAGAAGAGCAAATCATGATCATCACTCATCTCCTTTAAACTCTTTTTTTGCAGGGAGGCAACCTCCTGCACCGCTTCAACTGGGGGACAAGCCCCCACCCCCCTGAACATATATTATCTCTGAGATTGCCATACTTTGGAAAAAAGGAAATATTATGGGAAATGTTCATCTTGGACTTGGTATATGTGCATCTGCTTTTTCATCCATTTGAGTGTTTTGTGAGGCATTAGTAATGGCACTGAGCTTTGAAAAGGAACAGAATCAGCTTGTGCACCTCAGCTCATCCATGCTTTGATATTCAAGGAGTGCATAAATGTGCAGTGGATGCCCAGTGAGCAGCTGTACTTGATTGATGCTGCCACTTGTCATGATATGTGTTGAGAACTCTCCCGATTTCTGCTTCTGTGTCTCGAGGCCCACAGCATTTACAAGCATGGTACTAATGTCCCAGGTTTTGGTCACATTATGCACAGAGTGCCTCAGATTGTGGTACTGCATTGGCTTAAGACCAGCTGTTCAGAATCATCTATACCCCATAACCCTAACAACATGCACATTTGCACCTATGGATTCATTAATTTGTTGCAAAATGCCCATACAAATACTGGGGCTCTTATAAAAAGGATAAAAGTTATCAATGATATTGTTTAAAAAGTATAAAATGTTTAAGTGTAGTAACATTGTAAGCAATATAATTATAGCATTCATTCAGCAATTTAAAAACACTATTACAATGCTACATGATAAATGCTGTGTCAGTTTTTTTTTTTGCCTGTTGCAAACGTTGGCAGTTAACTTATCCTGCTGCCACTATTCTGTTTCTGATGGGTCCCTAAAATGCATTATGTATCCAGACCTGATCTGATATGCAGGACTGGAGAAAAGATTGACGTATAATGTAGACTCATATTGCTATCAAACAGTGATTTTTTTTTTGGATTATGCTTTTTCCCTGACGTTCACCCCCCCCACACACACACACACAAACACACACACACACTCATGATGTCCTTTGATGCAACCATGGAATCCCATGAACATACATTAGTGCATCTGAAACTTATTGTGGTAAATGCTGCAACTGTCATCACTAGCAAAGGGAGTGGCAGCATCAACCAGGAACCCACCCCCTCCCCCTAGGGTGGGCAAGTTGGAAAAATACAGATCATTTTCTCTACTCTACCATAAAACATTGCAGTTGTAGTAAGTGGGTCAGATGGGAGTTTGACTCTCACAACCACAAACCAGTGTGAAAGTACATTGGAGAGTTCTGTGCTTGTTTGACATACTCCACTGCCCACAAATAAAACATCTAAATATAATATCTGATGGCCATCATAGGTATAGTCTGCTGAGTCTTGCCACTGGTACTAAACCAAAACAAGAACATGCAGGGAATATGTACTGTTTGTCTAGGTAAGGATCTACATCACCAACAGCCAAAAATATGCTTCACAGTGGATAACTCAGTGAGTAGATTCTTTGGAATAGATCCCAAAGCCATTTCTGACCACTATCTCTGGGTTTCAGTGTCCTCAGTACACACTTGCCCACAGTAATTGGGGTCTATATTAGAACACCGAACATTTGAAATGTCGAGTGTTCTAATATCGATCCGTTTTCAGTGAACGGTGAAAATATTGAAGAAACAGAAAACCGAATTCTTTCCTAGGGAAAGAATTTGGTTGTCCATTTCTGTTGCTTCGGTATTTTCAGCGCTCTGGTGGAAAGCTACGGGTCTGGTTCAGGTAAGTGGGCGATTGCATGGACATGTGGGTTAGGGCGGGTTAGGTGAGTTAGGGTGCGGGTCACGTAAGTGTGCAACTGTGTGGACGTGAGGGTTAGGGCGGGGTAGGTGAGTTAGGGTTAGGGCGCGGGTGAGGTGACTGTGCGATAGTGACAGACCTTAGGGTTAGGGTTTGGGTTAAGGTAAGTGGATAATTAGTGGTGTATGTATAGTTTAGTGTAGGGTTAGGTGTACAAGTTGAGGTGTATGTGTGTGGATTGCTGTTTGTTTGGTGTGCTTGTGTTGTGTGTATGTGTTTTGGAACAGCAAATTTTTTCTCTAGGAAAATATTTGCTGTTCCGAATGTTCGATGTTTTGTATTTTCGATTGCTAGGGTTCGATATTAGAACGCTCAACATTTTGAATGTTCGGTGTTCTAATATAGACCCCAGTAATTGTACTCTGGATACCACTCCCTCTCACACACACCAATTTCCATGGAAGGCTGGTAATATTCTTCAGTACTGCAACCATCATTCTCCATCCACAGTAGTGAACTGCCACCACACCACACTGCCTGGCTGGTGAACCCGCATTGCTATTTTACTGTTGATAATACGCAAAATAACTATAATCAAAAGAGTAGCAGTCTGGTCATTTAGGTGAGGATGCCAAAAACTTTTCACTATATTTAATTTTTTTTCTTTTTTTGAGAAAGTATAAAAGTTTCTGGCAATGTACATACTACATCAAAAACTGAAAAAAAAATTGTTATCGATAAACTTAGGAAGATCATAATGGCTGACAAATAAATTCTTTACTGGGTATCAGTTCCAACATCAAATATTATATAATCTAGGGGTATATGTAGTTCAAACTCTCAGGGTGGTTGAATCTGCTTCTGAAGTAGTATTTATTCATCTTGTTTCCTTCTTTGTTGACTATCATGCTTTCACTGAACAAAACCAAGTTTACTTATGATAGTTATGGGGGCAAGATTGGAATACAGTTGTTATTGTATCTTTCGGCTTTTCCCGGTTAGGGATCGCTACAGCGGAACTCCGGTTCGCTAATGATTGGCAGTAGATTTTTACATACCGAGTTGCCAGCTCTGATGCACAGCCTTCAACGAAGGTATGCCCATTCATGCATGTCTCCACACAGAAGACGCTTTAGCTGAGAATCGAACAGGACAACGTCTTACTGTGAGGTGACAACGCTAACGCAGCACAGATTGGAATACAGTAATACAGAGAAATAAAAAGACTAAACAAATGACCTGATACACATGATACATTAACTTAACATTAACTTTTCAGAGTGACTGCACTGTTTAACTTGACATATACAAGTTAGCCTAGCAAGCTGAATGCAATGTGATTAAGTAAATGCAAATGGCAAATAAAAAATTTAGATAATAATAATAATAATAATAATAATGTGGTTTGCCTTACTTGTACTGTAGTAACTGTTAAAAAAAAGAATGAACATCGCATGTACGAGGCCATAAAGTAAAAAGAGTTGACTCACTTGTTGGGATTTATAAACTTATGTGGACAATGACCTAACTTTTGACCAAAACGTGTCTACTGTTACAAGAAAGTCCTTCTATATTGCACAGCTTATAAACAAAGGAATTATGTCTAGATCTATGGATGTCATTGCCCCCCTTTTGTTAGCCCCTCATTAGGCCAATCAATGAATATAATGCCTCCTTTGGCATGTATCCACCCAGATCCATGCAACAATTGGCATGCTCTTAGACATTCCTTACTAAAAGGATACAAGACCTAAACAACATATCCTACATGGACTGAATCAAAGTTCTAGCACTATGCTTGGTATCCTACAGACTGCTAAGAGATAACATGTGTCTGGTGTGCAAGGTATTCTCCAACCCATTACTGATGGATTTACTGCACAACAACGAGTGAAATGGCATCAGAAATACTTGGTCTGGGGATTTAAACCTCTTTTGCACCTTCAGTAGAACAGTTGGAAGGGACAGGTATATTTTGCAAAGGATACCGCTGCTGTCAAATAGACCCCCTCATCCACATAGAACAAACCTCATCCCTGTCCATTTTCAAGCACAATTTAGATCTATGGTTGGAAAACAGAAAATTCCCCCCAGGTCTGCCCTCTTTACTGCTAATGAACAGAAGCGGTTCCTAAATGTTTTATCCCATGGGATAGGCTATTTCAAGCACAAAAATGGATAGATTTAAAATGGCCCGGTAGGGCAGCAAGCCTAGTACTTACCTATGAACCTATGAATATATGTAGTAGGGTTGTAAAATGGAGTTCAAGCAGTATTTCTTCATGAACAATATGGTGGATGCTTAACAATCTTACTGAAAAAGATGTGGGATCATGGTCACTTATTTTGCTGTGTTTGTACTCCTGTGTCTTTTATTTAGTGAAAAAACAACACAGTAAAAGGCCATTTAGTAAAATTACATACCAGGTGTGTAAGACTGAGTTTGAGAAGTATTTCTTCACAGATACTTATAGCAGTCATACAGAAGACTCAGTGTGAGTAACAGAGGCATGATCTTCAAAGTTACTGCATATGTGTGGAGGAGGGGAAGTTTGACAGCCTGTGGTATACTGGCAGGCCACACATCAGGAAGAAATAACTAGGCTGTATGAATTAGCAAGCCTGCTTGTAAGTGAATTCTGAGTTTGCATAGTTAGTGCCCTGCTAGAGATTAGCAGATTATTCA
Source organism: Protopterus annectens (assembly GCF_019279795.1). Lineage (NCBI taxonomy): Eukaryota > Metazoa > Chordata > Ceratodontiformes > Protopteridae > Protopterus > Protopterus annectens. The sequence continues at coordinate 826,053,156 of NC_056735.1, forward strand.
TTTGCTTTTTGTTTTTTAAAAACACATTCTGTGTAATCAGGACATTTACCAAATAACTCTAGATTTTGTGTATGCGGAAGGAGTGCTCAGGACTATCATTGACTGTGACAGTTTACATTTATTTATATTTGACATCTGTTAACCTTTACTAATAAGAGGTACAGGCTTATTTAGTCAAGGCTGGACTTTAAACAATGTTCTGATTTACTATTTAAACAGCTGTTTATAATTCAGGCTGCTGTTTCCATTTAGACATGCCTCTTGACCTCAAAATTAATGCCCACATATTCCTTACTAAATCATAGCCAGCAGCAGCTCATAGCAGCACTTCATAGGAATCATAGGAAATTGAAGACCACTGAGTCTCATGACCATTACTGCTTGTCAGTTCAGATTCTAGACTGTACCTCCCCTCCCAAGGAAGGTTAGGCCATTCAAGACCAGGGTGAATTTATGAATACCCATTGAATTATCCAGGTCCTTTTTGAAGGAAGATAGTGTAGCACACTGCTTTATCTACAAGGGGAGTCTTTTGCAGAGGTGAGGGACATGCTGAGTAACAAATCTGTCTCCCCACATTGTTTTATTGATCTGCTGAAGCAGATTTAGATCCCTCTCAAAATCATTGGTGACTGAAGTCATTAAATAATGACAGACATTTAAATTTCAGACTTTATATCCTTCTGAAAATGCTTGGTAATGCAAAACTTGTTATTCTTGCAATGGACTTTATAAGATCAATATTTAAAATCTGTTTGGCCTTTGACCTTCCATTATTTTTGAACTTGCCTAAAATTCTTACATTAAGAGGTTGAGAGCTATGTTTTCGGACACTTTTCTATATTTTACAGTATTCTCAGAGGACAGCTGTCTCTTGCCTTCCAAGCCATCCGGGACCCTGTGAAGATACAAGAGATCCTGGTCTATTGGGTACCAGATTGTTTGAAAGGCAAGAGCCAATTGTCCTCTGAGAATCCTGATAAACATATAAAACAGGGATACTTTTCCTATTCATTTCTATTAGCTTCAGGATGTTAAGCCTGTTACCCTCTTTGTAAGGAACAGTATTATGTCTGGTCAGATACATCCCAAAGGGGGTGTTGTATTCTATAATTAGTCTGATCAATGCTGAATAAAAAGGGACAATAAATTATTTAAATCTAGATGATATTCCCTTGACAATGTCAAGAGTGTCACGTAGAAGGACTTCCTGACAACCTTGCTACATGGTGGTCAAAGGAGATGAAGTTAGGCAACCAGATTCCCAGATCTTTAACTACATTTAAAATTTAAAGTCAGCTATTGTCAGAGCTATGGGGGTGGGGTATCTTCCAAATGCAACCATATTGCACTTGTTCAGCATTTAATTCAAGGGTATTTTCAACAGACCAGGCATTTATAACTGTAACCTCTTGCTAGATAGTGACAACCAGCTTGCAATCATCTGTAGACTTTGTTAACCTTAGGTCTTGGACTTGGTTTTTAGTCTTTAGAGCAGAGAAGTAAATACCATAGAACAACAATCCCAGTAGTGAGCCCTGCAGGACAAACATTGGTCACCTTCACATTTTCTGAGGTTATTCCAGCCACCCGTACTGTATGGCTTCTGTCTCTTAGCCCATTTACTATCCATCTTACCACACAGGGATCAAATTGGAGTGTATTTAGTTAATTAAATATATTAGCATGGGGGATGGTGTCAAATAGCATATGGCCAGCCACCCAGATGCTGTTACTACACAGTATGGGTAGGTAACTCACTCTTGCATAGGAAATCTGTTACTCTCCGTAGAATTTATTTGTGATGCACCGAATGTCAGATGCAAGCTTCTGATAGGTTAAGCTGAAAATCCAAGCAGCAGAGTGGCACTAGAAATGTAAATCCATATGTACGAGACTCATTAATATACACTGAGCCACTGGCAGGTCTCTTGTCTGTGTTACATACAGCAGACATAATTTAGAATCACTCTTGGAATAATGATGCAGGCTTTGTCATAACTCTCAACCCCTTACCTCCAGAATCAGGGACAAATGTAGAAAAATCAGGGACAATCAGGGACAAGAACAGCCACTTGAATGGCTGTGTGACTGTGTTTTAAAAACTCTAGTCCCAAGTGATTTATTTAATATTTATAAAAAGTATACATTGTATGGTACCCCCACAGTATGCATTTACCAAATTTATAGTTTCGTAGCTAAGTAGTAGGCTAGGTGCCCTTATGGGCCATTTTAAGTCTAGCCAATTCCCTTTTTAGTGTTTGAATTAACCTATCAGATTTGGTTAGAAACTGGTCTTACCCATCCCATGGTTGTTAATTATATATTACCCCAATGAAAATAGCTGGGATCATACCACAGATAATTTGAAAAAACCCATTCATGGGATAAAGCATTTAAGAGCTTCCTCTGTCCATTATTTGTACAGAGGGCAGTCCTGAGGTAAATGTTCTGTTACTCATCCATAGATCCAAGTTGCACTTGAATATGGACAGGGATGACCATTGTTTTATGTAGATGGTGAGTCTGTTCTAGTGATACAGTATCAATCCTCTGTGACATATACTTCTTCCCCCAAACTGCTATGTTGATGTTGAAGAAGTGGTTTAGATTCCTAGGCAGAATATTTCGGATGCCACTTGACTTGTTGATGTGCACTAAATCCATCAGTATTGGGTTGGAAAGTGCCTCATATGCCTTCTTCTTCTTCTTCTTTTTTTTAATATGAAACTTCACAGAAAATTCTGTTCATTTTTTAATATGAAACTTTACATTAAAAATTCATTATGATATCAAATCAATTGCACAACCAATACAGCAAAAATTATTATGATATTAAATGAAAACATATTTATGGATAAAATCAAATTCACAACTAAATTAATAAAGAAAATTCATAGATAAAGAATTTATAGTAATAAAATGCAACATGGTTATTGAGAGGAAAATATTTATCAACATGTTCATCTTGTTCACTGCATATATATTGAATACCTTCCCATAAATGGTCACTTTTTGTCAATTGCTAGAGATATGAAATGAATTTTCATCAAATTTTTGTATTTACAAGAAAATCCCACAAAATTACTTCATGTGATCAAGATTCAAACTTGTGCTTCCCCATTCCCCCATGTCCATTATAGATGACAAATATGATTGAATACATGCTGATAATGTGATGATGGACTGCTTGTATGTCTCACAGTCATACCCCCTGAGCCACATGATGCTGCTTATGTACGTTAAACTGCACACATGTATCCCAAAACATATTAAACATACTTTCATTTTTATTTATTTTATTTAAATGTTTTTACCATTCCAGAGCACTGATCATAGATGACCTTCTGCAGGTGCATCCTAGGTGAATAAAAGCATTCACGGTCAACAAACAGCAAACCATTCACAAGAAAAAAGAAAGTAGAATCGGAATTACAAAGAGTATAATACAATTTCCTTATAAATGCATGACATTTTACCTGTATTAAAGGGGGGGGGGGCAGTGACTGATGATATGTACAACGATAGGTAAAAAAAGTAAGAACAGCCTCCTACAAAGGAGTAGAATATTAACATAGAGCTATTGCAGGCAGAAGATATACTGTATATGTATGTACACATTTACATGGATGAGATAGTCGGTGTAACTGAGTTAGAGAAGAATGGAAGGAACAAGACCATTAGGTAATGTGACCTTTTCTGTCAACAAGACCACTAGGTAATGTGACCTTTTCTGTCAACAAGACCACTAGGTAATATGACCTTTTCTGTCAACAAGAGCAACTGGCTCACTGTTGAAGCAGGGTAATGAGATCTTTTCTACAGCTACATAAGTTGGAGTGATCCGTGAGGGACAAAGGGATGGATTGCCAGAAGGAGGGAGCTACTATGGAGACAGAGCATGCTCAAGTAGGGCCAGTAATGGATACGGCCTTTACTTCACAGCTACACTGTGCTTGATTCTTATCTCTGGTTATTGGCTAGGCTTGTAATAGCCTGCAGATTTATAGCCTAGTATTTACCTATGGACCTTTGAAAGAGAAACCAGGAGAGAAGGTTGTCTGAAGCTGGTGGAGAAGCAGTTTTTATATTATTACATAGAGCCTATTTATGTTTTGGGTGCTTGAAACAGAATTCAGGGATGAAGGGTAGTGGAAGGGGGACTAAAGGGGGGAAGTAGCAGGAGAAGTAGGCTTACTTACCTGAAGTAGTGTTTTGGGAATTACAATAGGTGAATTTACTTAGCTTTGTGTAGAGGCAATGTATGTCCTCCAATGCATTGTTTGGCTAAATTCAAGGTTATTAAACTGGGATCTGTTGCTGGTTAAAGAGTGAAATTTTCAGCATGGTATATTTAATATAAGGGGAATATGCATTATTCCTCTACTCTGTGAGATTACTGCACACCTTTGTTGCTCATGTAAGTAGTGATATGCTTTAATTTTTATTTTTTTATTTTTATTTTATTTTACATTTGTTAACCGGGAGGGTCCGACTGGACACAGGTCCATTTTCAGCGGAGGCCCGGGGAGAAAAGCTCTATGTTATACTATTAGCATTTATACAGTTCTAAGCAAGTCTTAAGAACAAATTTAGGTGTTACATTATTTAAAGTAGTACAAAAATGAAAATTTACACAGCATAAGTTGCATCTGTTAGAACGAACAATTAGTAGAAAATTAACAAGGTTTTTTTTGTTTTTTGTTTTTTTTTTAGATACATTCTCATTCACAATACATTTATACATTTACATTTGTAGAGACATATATATATATATATATATATATATATATATATATATATATATATATATATATATATGCTCACACCCACACATCAAGATGAGAATATGAAGAGCTGTGATAAGGTTTATACCTTTCTCAGATACAGATCATAGCCTATATCAGGTATAGATTTTAATAGTGCAGTGTAAAGGTGATAGTATGTTTTATCCTATTGTACTGATGCTGAGTTTGGATGAATAAGCAAGGATATTAGCAGGGCTATGTAATGAAAATGTTAGAGAGTAGTGTAATCCTTGCAAATGTGCATAGTTATTGTTTACCCTGGGGAGAAGCAAGAGCAGAGCCAATTGTTTGAATAATGGGATTTCAGGAGGTGTTTGAAATGGGTACTAGAGGTAGTGGTAGTTATATGGCTTGGGAGTGAGTTCCAGTTTTGGGCTATTGTGCAGGCAAAGAGAGATTCTCCTGCTTCATTTTTATGTCTAATTACATGAATGAGGTTTTTGCTGCTAGATCTTAGGGCTCTAGTGGTGGTATGGGGCTGACTTAGATGCTGGAGTGCAGGCGTTTTCTCAGGGTAGTAGTAGAGTTTATGTGCTACTGAGACTTGATTAAGTCGTAGTAGCTGAGGAAGCTCCAGCCACTTGAGTTGCATTAAGGACTGACAATGATGGGACCTATTTGTGGAGTCTGTAGCAAACTTGGCGATCTTGTTGTAACACGATTCCATTTTGTGAAGTTCAGGATAGGGGAGGCATAAAGAAGGATGGAGAGGAGGTGGGTTCTTGCAATACTGGGTTTGATCTGTTTAGTCACGAAGTTTTGTTTCTATAGAGGAGTCCTAATTTTCTGTTCACCTTTTTGGTGGTTTGTGCTATGTGGATAGCAAATTGCAGGTGATTATCAATCTCAACTCCTAGTAGTTTTGTGTGGTTGGTTGGTGTGATTTGAATATTATTTTTGGAGTTTATAATGAGGCTATAGTTTAAGTTAGATGATCTGCCAGGATTAGTTTTGTTTTCTTGGGATTGAGAAGTAGTTGTATGTTAGAAAACCAGGTTTCAGATAGAGTAAAGTTATTTTGGGTAAAGGTATGTAGTTCCATTATGCTGGGGGCAGCACATATTATGGTGGTGTCATCAGCATATTGTACTACTGAGACAGTGGGCAGGGAAGAGAAGATGTCATTAGTGAAAAGAGAGAACAACAGTGGGCCAAGGATTGATCCTTGAGGGACTCCTATGGATACTGGTAAGAGGGGGGACATCTTTTCTTGCAAGAGGACTGCTTGTTGGAGTTCTGATAGGTAGCTGTTGAACCATAGTATAGTGGAGGAGCATAAGTTTACACTAGATAGAGCATTGAGGAGCATATTGTGATTAACCATGTCAAAGGCTTTTGATAAGTCCAGGAAAATGGATGATACGAAAAGACCTTTGTTTTTGTAGTGGTTGACTGTATTGGTGTAAGATAGAAGAGCGGTGGTCGTACTATGGGAGGGTCTAAAGTCATGTTGGGAATTGGATAGTAATTTGTTTTGTTGGAGATACTGCATTAGTTGCAAGTGAACAACTCTTTCTAAAATTTTTGATAAGGGTGATAGTATGGCTATAGGGCGATAGTTGGTCAGCTCTAAGGAGTTGCCTCCTTTGTGCAGAGGAACAATGTGGGATGTTTTCCAGAGGTTACGTACTTTATGTTCTGAAATTGACCTATTTATGAGAATTGACACCGAATATGATATGGCTTCTGCTGATATTTGAAGGAAATCAGCAGGAAGTTTATCGGCTGCTAGTGTGGTTGGTTTTAGCTTTTTAAGGAGGTTTGAAATCATTTTAGTGGACACTGGCTGCAGGGAAAAGCTAGAGGTGTTATTTTTTGTATTACTGTCAGTTGTAATGGATGATTGTGTTGGAGTGCCATTATTTTTTTGAGTATTAGCTAGATTTTGTACTGTTTCTGTAAAGAATTTATTAAATTGTGTAGGGATATTGTCTTGGCTGTTTGGCAACACAAGGGTAAGGGTGGATGCTTTCCCAAGGTGAAGTAAACTATTTATGGAGGCCCAGAATTTTTGGGGGTTATGGGTATATTTTTACTTGTATGTGTTTTAGTAGTTGGACTTGTCAAGTTTAGTTAGCCTCTTGACTTTATTACGTAGTTCTATGTACTTTTGCCTTAGAGTAATATTATTATCTTTGTGAGATGCCTTCCAGATTTTGTTCCTTTCTTTCATTGTACTTTTTGTCTCTTTGGTTAGTCATGGTAGGTTTTTGGCCTAATAGTTCTAGAGGGTGCATGATAGTCTAGGATTAGTAGGAAGGTTGAGTTAAAATACTGTACTGCTTCATTGAGAGGTAGGTGCTTGAGGGGGAACCAATTGCAACAACTTAGTGCCTTATTAAAGTCATTGGCTATGAAGTTTATTTTATTATGTATTACTCTGAGGATAGGTAGGTTGGGCAGATGGTGGGTTTTGTTCTGGATTAGGTAGGTGGGTTGATGGTCACTTAGACTGTCAGGAAAACAGCCTGATTGTTGTACAAGAGTGATGTGGGATACCAGAATCCAATCCAAAATGGATTGACGTGTGGTTGTTTTGTCAGTCCTAGTGGGGGTAGTTATTATTTGGGTGAATCCATGGAGGGTGATGTGATCTGACGGATAGTGGTTGGAGCAGTTGACCCAGTCTATGTTAAAGTCACCTAGTAGTATGGTTTCGTAAGGGAGGGAGTGTGAGAACCAATTTAACAGGTTTTCCATTATAGGAATATTATTACCTGGTGGGAGGTAGGCACCTGCAATGATTATTTGTTTGTTGGTGTTTAGTTTAAATTTGGCAAGGATAAGTTCTATCTTGTTGAATTCTTTGTTTTTATACTCGACTAGTTCTAGGGTGAGGTTATTTCAAAATAGAATTGCTACTCCTCCACCCTTTTTCCCTGTTCTGTCTCTACATATGATATCATAACATGGGGCTATGATCTCATTATTGTGGTGATCAGGTTTGAGCCATGTTTCTGTTAATACCACTATGTCCGGTTTATACAAGGCTAATAAGGCATGAATTTTGTTCAGTACACGTCTTACATTTATATTTAGAAAGAGGAGAGATGATTTGGGTTTGTAGAAGTGGGGATTTGGTAACTGTATTTCAGCTTTTTCTTTTGGGATGGGGCCAGGGTTTGGGTGTATGTCTTCACAGCAGGAGAGTTTTGCAGTAGGTTTAGATAGAGTTTGGCTAGTTTATCAAGAATTTTAGATAGCTTGTGTGAGGTGTGAGGGTTTGTTTTTACAGATAACTTATTGTAAAAGAGGGATGGGATTTGAAAGGAGGTAGTGTTAGGGGTTGTTATAGGAAAGTTTTTTAGTAGTGTGTGGTTAGCTATGGGTTCTGTTTGCCATGGGGGTGGAAAAGTGATATGTAGTTAGGTGTGGTAGGAAGAGACAATAGAGAGTAGAAGTAGGATGGAGATAGTTGATGGGTGGAGTAGCATTTTTAGTAGAAGGGGTTTTTGCAAGCTGTACATGTTTTTAGATTTGGTGAGAATAAATTTTATTTAGGGAGTATACTAGTGTGTGTGTGCTAGGTGATATGCTTGGGTGTGTTATCATTGGTGTGGTGGTTATAGTTTATGTTGTACTTGATTGATGAGGTGTAATAGGATAATTGTGAAGGTATGAATTGCTGGTGGGTGTGGTGTTTAACTATACGTTTGAGTGATCTAGGGGTGGGTGGGAATGGGGGTAGGGTAGAGGAGCGAAGTGAGCCTGAGCGGTAGCGAGGGCAAATGGAGCAGGGTAGCACCGTCGTGCAAGAGGCAGGGTGATAGAATAAAACAATCAGTGAAAGGCTTTTCAGCAGAACAGAGCTATTTTTATCTCGGAATAAGTCTTTTTATTTTCTCTTTTTATGCACAATGCTATGGAGGAGGGTTTAGCATACACGAAGCAGGACACAAGACTAGGGAGGGGGGAATATGGTCACTAAGCTGGGAGTGAGGCTAGGGAGATGAGTGGGGGGATAGAGGAGGGAGAAGGGGATTACTGGATTAGGGTTAGGTAAGTGAGTCTGTGTGGCTGGATTAGACAGTATGAGGAGAATGTACAGATAGTAGTATGAGGTAGTGAGAGACTGTGTGGATGAAGAAGATAGTGTGAGGAGAGAGTACAGAAAGTAATAAGAGATAAGGGTTAAACCAGTAGTAGCTTTAATGGAGAGATAAGTATTCTTGCACCATTGAGAACAAAAGCATAGGGGGATATTCTCTTGAATATGATTATTTATTTATCCTATGATGACCAGGTCAGTCTCACTAGGCTAGTGACCTCTTTCCAGGAGAGACATGAGGTGTTATTTATACTACTAGGGGGCATTTGGCCAGGGCATCATGTAACTTCCCCTGCTCTTTTCATTAGGTGTCATGGGATCTTTTACGTCCAGCTGAACTACCATCAACTCAGGCAGATGGGGTCCTCACTTTAACATCACATACAAAGGATAACACACTCAGAAATGTGACACTCCCCTTTATACTGCACTGCAGTGTCAGCAGTCAGTCTACCTGGTGTGTGAACAGAACCCACAGCCTTCTGTACAAAAGGTGCACGTTCTACCAGATGCACCACACTCACATGCTCTGCTTATCTAATGGCAGCTGCCACTCTACCCCTGCAGCCTCTTGAATTGCCTCTTATTTCTGTCTATCCATGCTTCTACAACCCCCTTTCCAGTTTTTGCACATGGGGTTGTGGTATCACTTCTCTAGAGCCAAGGTTTATACCACCAGGTGGCTAGCCCTGTCACTGTACTTCTTACCACACACACACACACACACACACACACACACACACACACACACACACACACACACACACACACACACACACACACACACACTATAGCCAGTTTACAGTGTCCAGTTCACCGACTACATGTCCTTGGAATGTGAGAGAAACTGCAGCACCTGGAGGAAACCCAAGTGAACACAGGGAGGACATGCAGGCTCTTCACAGAAGGCACCCCTGCCAAGAAATGATCCTTGGAACCTCTTGCTGTGAGGTGACAATGTTATCTGGTGTGCCACTATGCTCTTATTTCTATATCCTCTTCAAAACCATTTGCTGGCTGTTGAATCAATGAACTGATCTCTGGAACCATATTTTGTGCCCTTCTAAAATCTGTTAATGTGCTGATTTTATTTAGCTATATTTACTTACATCCATTCATTTGAATGGTGAACTTGTTCTCAGACAGAATGCTGCATTGTATTGCCATTGGGAGTTGTTCATATTACCTTTCATCTGTGTTTATTTGAAGTTTGGTCATATGCTTTCCCTAATTGTGCTCCCTCCTTCTCCTTCCCCCATCTAATGAATATTATTTTTGGATAATTACATTTAAAAACTCATCTGTCAGTTTGTTCACATTATTGCGCACCACACCACTCCATGGATATAACCTGGAATCTACAGCCCTCTTCTTGTAAACTAGATGACTTTTACACAAATATTCTACATAAAGGCACCTTTGTTTCTTGTTCTCCTCAAGGTTTCTAAAACCTTATCCTTTTTGTATGCAAGATTTATATATTTGTATTTCTTTCTAAGGTAACACTGATCAATATTGACCAGTTTCAGGCTCTGCCCAGGTGGACTGTAAAAGATTTCACTTACAAAACATACAGCAATAATAGAATAGTTCAAACTAATTACAAAGAAAAAATGTATGTATACATTCCAATGAACAAGCATAGTGCAATGTACAATCAAGCAGAGTGTAATGTATTATATAAACAAAAGTTTCTAAAGTGCATTAATTTTCAGTGACTCTTGAGTAGAACAGACTAAGAAAGGAGATAGGTTAGGTGATAATGGGATAAGTGTTGATTTCCTTAAGGTCAATGTCAATGGAGAGAGCTTGCTAAAGTGTATAAGCCTGCAGAGTTTGGTTCTATAAATGATACATTTGGTATAGCTTGTGAGTAGTATTTCAGGTTGTATGATGATGTTTTTTAGTGAAGTCTAGCTGCAAGAGGAGTAAATGTGTAGATTTGGAGAACTTTATAGAGATGTGGTCCTAAAAAGTAGGCTAGATCTTTGTTTTATGGGTAGCAATTTGCATTTTCCAGGGTGATACACTGATGATCACAGACAGATGAGTTTGTAATGAATTGGCAGATGATGTTAGAGAAAGTCTGGAGTGTGCCACTGTTTTTCTTGGAGGCAGAAGCAAAAATAGGGATCCCATATTCAGGTTGAGAAAGGAGAACGCCGTTGGCAATGGCTGCTCTGGCTGGTTTGGATAGAAAAAATCATTTTGGCCCAGAAGAGGAGTGAGTTTATTTTGGCTCTCACTTTGTCTGTGTAGAAATGAAAGTTTAGTGACTGGTCAAGCCAAAACCACAGTCATAGGTATTTGAATGTGGAGCTTGTCTCTATGCAAATGTTTCGACAGTCAAATATAATTAAAGAATCAGGAGGCACATGTCACCTTAACTATATAGGATCCTTCTTTAAGCCAGTTGGCTAATCACCTCACCATGTATGGATCTACTTTTAAGGTGCTTGTTTAAGATGCCAGTACAGTATATAGTGTCAAATGCTTTGGCCATATCCAAATAAGCTGTGTGATCAGACTATCCATGTCAGCAACCAGTGTGACTTTCTGAAAGAAATTAACTAATTTGAGTAGGAAGGGTCTCCTTCTGAAAAATCCAAACCGATGTGACTTTAACCTGATAATGTTTTTGATATTATAGTTTATGAAGTCAGATATAATGTAAATCAGACTAGTTAGGATAATGCGTTTTTAGATTCTGTTGGCAGTGGTAGGGCCACTATTGTGTTGAGGCTTCATCAATGCAGTTTGCCATATTTCAGGAGCAAATCTTGAAACTAAGATCAGGTTAAATAATTTAAGCAGGGACTCCACAATGTATGCTTGGTACTGTTTATTGTGCAAATTATCAGGCCCCATGGAAGTAGTATTTTGGCTGTAGAGAGCACCTTGTACATGTTGCTTTGTGATATTAGGAAGTGTAAGGGATACTGGAATTAAGATAATTGCTTCCGGGGTAAAATTTGCACTGGAGTCTTTTAGTATAATTGCTCGGTACACTGGTTCTGAATGGTTGGTGCTATTTTGGATAAGCTCAGAATACTGCAGAGTGTGATTTCTTAATGTCCTTGTATAACTGAAAAAAGATGCATACTTATTTTTGGCTTTAGAAGCTAATTTAAGTTCATGATTTGCCTTATTGCCCCTGGTAAGGATTGCTAGGTCAAGGGAGTTATCTATGTGGAATTAAAACTCCTTTGAATAAATTGCAGCTGTGTCAGTGTCATGTCCGTTCATGTTACAAGTGAATTTGGAATGCACATCATACAGTTTGAGGAAGTTTATCCATTTGAAATCCATTCTGCAATTTGTTATTATTAACTCTTCATCGACATCTTTTGTATATAGGCTTCAGTATGCTGCCTTTTTTCCTACCTTTTTTGTTAAGCCTCAGTATTACCACTCATTTTTTATACATGCTTACATCTTATCCCCAGTCATAGCTGTGTTTGCATGTTTATTTTCTCAGTCCAACATTTTGCTCTTATGATATCTGACACAGTTGTTCCTGTTTAGTTCTGTTTGTGATTTTTATTTATTATTTCCTGAATGCTTTCCTATTCTTCTGAACATTCTGAATCTTCCTCATTTAAGGGAGTATTTTTCTTTCTCTTTGCTTGCTATGTTTCATTAAGGGAATGACTTGTTTGGGTGATAGCAGCCTTTGATTCTGACCATTACATGCATGTGTGTTAGTGACAACACTATGCTTGGCATTGTCTCATTATAATGATGTCAACTCATCTGACATTCATTATTCAATGACAGAGATATGAAGCAACATTTACTCCTATTAAAAAGAATAGTAGAGGATTAGAATAAACTATTATTAGACGGAATGAAAAGAGACTGGTTGACAACTTCCAGTAAAATTATTAGCTGAAGACATGCATAAGAAAACCAAAAGAGAGAGCTCAGAGTTGCTGAGTGTTTGGTTAGAGATAAAGATGGAGAGTGGTGGCTGCAAAGGGAGCTAGAACAGCCCTTAGTCCCACCTTCACAGCTAACTATGTGCTACTTAAAATGGTAGCAAGGATACAGTGGATTTGCTATGTCAAAAAAAAAAAAGATTAATGCAAATTTGGAATAGTGAGTGTAGATAAAGATGATATTTACATATCAAAAATAAAAATCTGAATGATCAGTCATTTCTACTGTATTTAAAATGGATATGTGATTGAACCCCCCCCCCCCCACACACACACACACACGAGACCTAGATTGAAGTACTTGGCTCAGTCGTTTAACTGGACATCTGTTTGGGAGGGGGTGCAGATAGATCAAGCTACTGATGATAGCTGTTCTTCCAATGAGAGAGGAATTGAGCTTTACCACTGCCAGAACACCGTGTAATAGATGCTGAGGGACAGGGATCCTGTGCAGTCAAACACCAAAAAGAGGAGTGTGTGATTCCAGAGCTGTCACACACGGGAGCATTTTGGAATGTACACAGACCATCATTGCATGTTTGCTCTCCTGTAAGTAGGACTGTTCTTTCCCATCCAAATGAATATTTTCTTGCATTGCTACAAAATTTTCTCCACTCTGGTTTCTTATTCACAATGTTTGCCTTATTTGAAGGAATGAATAGACAATGTGAGGAGTACCACAGAGTCAGGCTAGAGGTAACGGAACATCAAAAACTACTAAAAGATTATCTGCATTTTAGGTGAAAGATTGGGAAAAGAACACATCTTCACAAAGATAAGAAACTGCCATAATGTATGCATTACACTAACCTAGGAAGTTAAGTTGTTCAGTTTAAGGCATCAGAAATGAAAAGAATATAAAAGACATAAAGCAAACTTGAAAAATTCAGCACTGCATCTAGAAAATTAGAAATAAATTATAGCATAGAACAAAGGACTGCATTGTGATTCTCAAGAACTGAACCTTCTGAAGTGATACAGTATCTCCACTGTGGATACTGGAAAATTTGATTAATCTGTTAATTAGAAAAAAAAAACCTAGAACAGGCAGAGAAAGGGTTTAACAGACAGAATGTTTAACTTGTTAGCATACATGGAATCTATCTAATAAAGTAATATAGCAGGCATAAACAGGCATAAATAGCAAAATAAGATAATAAAATGCAGGCATATGAACAGACCAGTAAATAGCATGATACTGATAGTAATCAGACACAGTGGATATTTTATAACAGATGTTCTGTGCCTCACTTCTAACCTTATCTGTTCTGACTAATCTAGAGATATATTTGCCATGCATTATTTATTGTAATCTCCTAGTTTGATCCTTAGTTATGTCTTCCTCTCTCTTGGAATGCTTTTATCTCACTCTGACAACATGTTTAGTAGCAGTACATATGCTGGTGTATTTGAGTCACTGATACATACAGCAGCATGATTATTAACATATGCACCGTGTGGTGTTAAGCTACTGGTCTTGCAGAATTTTTTTGTTCTTTTTTGAAGGGTTGGCCTTGGTGATGGCTTAAAAGATGTACTGACAGCAGGTTAGAAACATGGGTAGTAGCAAACAAAACTACAACAGCTGAGAACAGCAGCACTCACCTAGAATGAAATGTATATCTGCCACTAAATTCCAAACCTTGTACATAGAACTATGAGAAACACATTCAGAATTGTATATGTTTTCATGAATGGAAGACATACAGAGTATATATGTGCACATGCAATATATCATAGCTTTAGTCACTTGAATGGCCATCAGAGCTGTAACAAGGGAATTTGATGTCTTGGGCACCACAGCCATTTGGTGACTCCACACACAGTCTGTAATCTTAATGGCAGTTTATAATCTGTCATTCTGTCATAAACTTAATGATAGATTTTAATTTGTTGATTTAAAAAAATGGTTGAGAGATTACAAGCTGTATATTAAATGATCACAAAACTACCTCTAAAAAAGGACAACTAGTTTACAAGTTGCTCATTCAACAATCACAGTTACATTCATTTAATAACTGTTTGCAAGCTCTCAGACTTTTTGTCAGCATTTGTCACTCCCTACAAGTTAACAAATGAGCAGTGCCCCATTTATTACATCATTGTGATGACAAGTATACTTTTATCTGCACTTTACTTATTTAAGATTAGATATTCGTTTTGTTGAATATTGTGGTCTCTGTCTTGCTGCAGTCAGTTTTCCACCCCCTCCCTGTTCCTGTTGTGGTGTTAATCCTGGTGTCTTTGGAATTGCCCGCCCCTGCTGTAAATTTGTTTTTGGAAACTCCTTCTTGGCCCATCTCATTTGCCCACTCAACTGAGTACAGTGAGATCATACTTTGATTTCAGGCACTCTCTGCTGTGTAAAAAAATGTATTTATACTTTCTTCAGCTGCTCTTATTTAACTGTCATCTACCTTATTACCTTAGTTTGTTGTTCTGTGTGCTCTTAAGTGTTCAAATGCTCTTACTATGCAGTACGTGCCTCCATTCTGATGTTTTCATAACTTACTGCTCTCTGCACTTGTTTTTTATCGTTTTTAATTTACCTACATTTATTTAAACTGTATTTGCCTCAATATTGCTACACACTGAAGTGTGCTAGCTTGTACTGCATGTAAAGTGTTTTTGCTACTGTTGTAACATTTTAACTGCTTTTCTGAAAAAAAAAGTTCTAAGCTTGTTTCTCACCTTTCCTGTAACTAACCTAGTCCAGATACAGATTTGCTGTATCCAGGACTGTTTTGTAAGTTTCTGAGCTCCCCAGACATTTATGTGCTGGAGACAAGCCTTCTTGCTTATCAGTGGGAGTGGTAAGCACTAGGTAGCCTATCTACCACACAAGGAGTGGTTTCTGACCCAGAACTTGTAGTTTATTGGCCGTATGGGCAGTTTTTCCATCTCTTTCAACTTTCTGGTTTAAAAGCCAGTGTTTATGTGGGTTTGCGCTTGTTTAAGCTCTGCAGATACAGTTTTGGCATCCTGCAGACTACAAGAGCAACAGGAAGGTGAAAAAAGATACTCTAAGTGCCTCTATTTTGATTTTTTTTTTTCATAATTTACTGCTCTCTGCACTTGTTTTTTTGTTGTTTTTTTCATTTATCTGCAATTATTTAAACTGCATTTGCCTTAATATTGCTACACACTCAAGTGTGCTAGCTTGCACTGCATGTAAAGTGTTTTTGCCACTGTTCTAACTGTTTTTCTGCAAAAAAAAGTTCTAAGTTTGTTTCCCACCTTTCTGTAACTAGTCTAGTCCAGATACAGAGTTGCTGTATCCTGGACTGTTTTGTAAGTTTCTGAGCCCCCCCCCAGACCTTTCTGTGTTGGAGAGAAGCCTTCTAGCTTATCAGTGGGAGTGGTAAGCACTAGGTAGCCTATCTACCACAAGAGGAGTGATTTCTGGTCCAGAAATTGTAGTTTATTGGCTGTTTGGGCATTTGTCCATTCCTTTCAGCTTTCTGGTTTAAAAGCTCATGTTTGCACACCGTGCAGCGATGCTCAGCTGAGGTAAACTATTACCGGTGCCAGAAAGGCTGCTTGTTCTTTTTCTTCTTGCACTTCAATTAGTGTAATTGGCTAGCAATTTAATAGGCTTTTGTAGCATTTATTGTAGCACACTTAGGTGCTATCAGTACTAGCTTTTACTAAGAAGTAACAGCACCAGTATTTATAAGTTATGACCACCCCTCCTGGTATGATTGTAGGGCAATTTCCTGTCCTTTCTCCTGCTCACCTGGTGCACTTGGGCATTCTGAGACAGTGTGGCAACTGTCTAATGTACACAGACAACCCTCTCCTCTTTCCTCCCAACACTCATACCTGTGAGAGATGCACTTATACCACCAAACTGGAAGCAGTGCATGCTCCAACCAAGACCGGACAAGATGGTCAAGAGGAGAAGGTCAACACCTGCAGCTCACTACATAGAACACACAGCCCTCCAAAACACAAACCATCACAACCCACACATAGAAACACAAACCATACACCCACCTTCATGGAGGCTCTCAATAAAAATTTACCCAAACAACAGAGACCCCTAAGACAGAAATGCACTCAGCCACCACAACACCAACCCTGGAACACATAGAGCACCACCACAGTGTCCCCCTCAACCCAAGTCTTTAAGACTAAACAGTTTGCCCAATGTAATAATCATAGGAGACTCAATTGTGAGGCACACTGATGTCCTACTCACTCGTTTGAACAAGGAGAAGGTGACAGTCAATTGTCTATCAGGTGCCAAGATCCACCACATAACACATGTACTCAGGTCACTCCAGAACAAGTACAAATATGACTCAGTCATTGTCCATGTGGGTGTGAATAACCCGAGACATACCTCCCTGGACTACATGAAAAAAGATGTGATGGAACTCTCGGATTATGTGACCCATGCAGGTATGACCCTAGCCCTGAGCAGTATTCTGCTGTCACCCAGAATGATACCACAGTATGAGAAGAAAATGATTGACTTGAAAAATTGGCTAAGTTTCTGATGTCATTCTAAAAGGATCCAGTATCTGTCTGCCTGGGACGACATGATCGACAGACCTCGATGCTTTGCCAGAGACAGCCTGCATCTGACACTGCTGGGATTACATGTGCTGGCTAAGGCTCTTGCCACACCTATAGTGCCTTTTTTCAGCAGTGTTCCAAAGACCAAAATTCCACCATAACAGCTACAAACAAATGCAGTCTGAGGGTCATACTGCTCAATGCTAGAAGTCTAAATCTCAAGATGCACTCACTCGAAGCTCTCATAAAAATGGAGAATGTCAACATCTGTTCTGTAATGGAGACCTGGATTAAAGAGGCAGAAAGCACCCCTATGCTCCCAGGCTACAACTCATTACATACCTTTTGGTCCCAGAATATGGCTGGAAGCACCAAAGGCAGTGTCTCCATATTCATAAAGGATACGCACACCTGTAGACTGGTAGCCCAGCATAATGCATCCGAGATACCTCAGGTACAACTAACACTGGGTAAGACAGAAATACAAGTCATAGCCTGCTAAAGAACCCTAAACATGTCCCTAGACTCTCACTCCAACTTCCTAAGCACCCTGGAATCTATCAAGTTCCAACCCAATACTCTCATACTGGGTGACTTCAACTAACCTTCCATCAACTGGGAAAACTATTCAAGTACCAATGTACAGGCCCAATGCTTTCTGGGAATTATCAATTCCAAGTGCCCTGGACCTGCTCATTCTGACCCCCACTAAAGGAAGCAACATCCTCAACGTGGTTATCACCAACATGGGAGACCATTGTTCCACACCTATAGTCTATTCCTCCCTGGTTAAATCTGATCACAAATTGATCACCAGGAAATCTCCATCTCACCTCCACCCCCTGCTAAGGTGGCCACCCTGAAAAACTTCTCTAAAGCCAACATTGGGCTCCTAAAAACAGAAGTGGCTAACATATCGGCACCCATGGCAATGGAAAATAGATGCATGGCTGCCGAATCATACACCCATGCACTGTACTAGCATGTCACAAATGTATGAACCTTGCCATACCAAAAAGAACTAAGACACTTTCCTCCCCCCAAAGAAAGGAAGCCAGTCTGGTGGTCCCCAGCCATCAATAAACTCTACAACAGAAGGAAGTAACTGTTGCAGAAAAAAATGAAGTCACAAGACTGGAAAACCTTCCTTATCATTCTCAACAAAAAGCTGAGATCCCTTATCAAATTCTCTAAAGTCAGCTATGAAGGGAGAATTGCAGCTGACACCAAAAACAACCACAAAGCTTTCTATAGCTATATCATAAACCTCAAAGGCAATACCCAGATTTGCTCTGAGTTATTGCACAATGGCACCTCCTATACTGAGCCAACAGATACAGCCAACATACTGGCTGACATATTCAGTGCCAGCTTTACCCCACTCCCCCTAAGGGCCTTATCACAATACCAGAAGAAAGCCTGGTACCCACCATTTCTGCAGCACAGGTAAAAGCTGCATTATCCAAAGCCAAGAATACAGTGTCCATGGGACCTGATAATATCCCTGGCTGTGTCCTACATGAGCTACAAAATGAACTGACACCACATCTGTGTGCCCTGTTCAATCACAGCCTTACCTCAGGCTATCTCCCTAATGAATGGCACACTGCTACAGTTATCCCAAGGGGAGCAACTACAGACCCTGGGAACTATCCCCCTAATAGCCTGATGAGTCTGGTATGCAAAGCTATGGAGTGCATCATCATGGACCTAATTAACAAAGATAGAGGCAAGCTCCAAACACCTGACCCTACAAAGTTTGGCTTTGTCAAGGGGGGATCCTGCCTGCTGAACCTGTTTGACTTCTTTGAGGCAGTCTCCAAGGCTGTGAATGAGGGTAAGGCAGTGCATACAGCCTACCTCAACCTGGCCAAGGCCTTTGATACCATTCCCAACTCAGGTATCATTGATAAACTCACCAAACTAGGCATCAGTCCTTACATCACTAGGTGGGTTGCAAATTGACTCACAGACAGGACCCACAGAGTGAAAGTTGCGAGTTCCAAGTCAGACTCTCAATCAGTCAGCTGACCAAGTCTAGTGATGACTGCAAGCTAGGAGTCATTATCAACTCCCCAAGTGATGCAGACATCCTACAAAAGGGCCTCTCTGAGACCAATGACTGGTGTCGGAAGCATGACCTGAAACTTAACGCCACAAAAAATGTGTTATCATCCCCTTTGGAAAAAAAACTCAGTTCCCATGAATTACCATGGTGATGGGAGCCCACTGAACACTGAAGGTGCCATAAGAGATCTGGGCACCCAGGTTGACAGCCACCTCACCTTTGACCACCACTTTGCCACTGTGGTCAGAAAGTCCTTCTACATGGCACATCTTATAACCAAAGTTTTCTCATCCAGGAAGAAAGAGGTCATCATCCCTCTCTACTCATCCCTCATTAGACCAATCATTGAATATAATGTCCCGTTTGGCATGCACCTGACAAAACACCTACAACAGCCACTGAGGCCACAAAAGTACCTTACAAAAAGGATCCTAGGCCTTAAACACGTCCTACATTGACAGACTGAAGAAACTTCAGCTATTCTCAGTCTCTTATCGTCTACTTACAGAGCTATGTCCGACCCAGCCCTACTTGAAATGCTACACCTAAAGAAATCCCAAACCCCCATGCCACATGCTCCAGAGATCATAACCTCATTACCACAATTAACAGAACATGCTGGAGGGACAGGTTCATCTCCCAAAGACTGCCCATACTCTGGAATAAGTTTCCCATTGAAGTCAAGCAGAGCATCTTGCTGGCCCTCTTCAAGAGAAATCTTGACGAGTGGATGGGTAACAGAAAGTTCACTCCAGGGATCATTCCATTTGCCCTACTGGATATGGGCACTGTGAACTAACTCGGGTGACATGGTGCCTGGGCAATTTTTTTGGGCTAGGCTTGTAAAGGCTCCATGGCCATTAGCCTAGTACACATCTATGAACCTATTGGTAGCTATGGTGCTGTTGGCACAGCAGGGGACAGCATGTGGTAAGATATATGGCCACACAAAATAGTCAAACTGGAACGATGGACTACAAACCTGCAGAGTAGTCAATTATCTAGCAACCCCCCCCCCCCTGCAAAGCAGCGATTCAGTAGCAGATGAGCAAGGCACACAATATTGTGTCAGCAATGGCTGTGTCGCATATACAGAGTAAATGACAGCTAGACAGGCACATACCACAAGACAATCAGCTATTAAATGTCTCAGCCGATGTGATTTTACACTGGAGCATGATAGACAAACTGCTCTTCCACAGAGTAAGCAATGCAGAATCAGTGGGTTATCTTCTAAGCCCTGTGAATGGCCTTTGATATTATGATCAATCATTGCATACTATCACACTAGCTTAAGACCTTCAGATTATCTGCCAAATCCAAAGATTGTTTCTCCAATTTCTTCACAGATGAACTCTATCTTGGGCCCCTTCTTTTCCCTTTATTTTGTTAACACCATGCCATCTTTCCACTACCCTGAATTTATTATACAACATGCAGATGAGACTGTAGCAGATAACATTGTTGCCTCACAGCAAGAGGTGCATTGCTCGATTCTCAGCTGGGGTGTCTTCTGTGTGGAGTGTGCATGTCCTCCCTGTGTTTGTATGTGTTTCCTCCGGGTGCTGTAGTTTCCTCCTACATTACAAATATATGCAGCTGGTGGACTGGACACTGTTAATTGGCCATAGGTGTGAGTTTGTGTTATGGAAGAACTACAGCAGCAGTGCTAGCCACCCAGGGCTGTAAATCTTGGCTCTTGATGATTGTCACTACTGAAGTGATACCCTGACCCCATGTGAAAAAATGGGAAAAAGGGAATGTGAATGAATGGATGGATGCATGGTGATGACAATATCTTGTCCATCTCATTAAAACTATTCTTCTAATCATCCAGAAAAAAAAAATAGATACCATAAAAAGCTGGCCTGTGGTCTCTACTAAGAGACTGGCAAAAGCTTTTCTTGGACTTGCTGGGTACTACATTAAGTTTGTGCCCAATTTGGTGACTACCTCACAAGAGGGGAAAGCTCCTATCAAGATACTATGGTCTCTTGAGAAAGACAGAGCATTTAATGAACTGAAAAGGGCACATTGTTCTGAATGTGTTGGGAATTCTGTTAAAGTGTTTACTGTATATTCTGAATAATCAAAGGTAGGTTTGGAAGCACTGCTATCCCAAGACACTCAAGACAAGTGAACAGAGTGCTGAGATAGCAGGAAGCTGAGCAATGCAGAAAGGAGAATATTCAGCTACTGGAATTATTTATGAAAGTCTAAGACTTATGAAGTTTTACCATGGGGGGTTATGGTACAGTACAATTTACCTATTGTCAACACATGTATGTGATAGACGAGTTATCCCTTTCTGCCAATGGCTGTATATATAAATGCATTTAAGCATACTGGTCAGTAATTAATTATCACAATATATATTCATATAAGCGTTGTCGCCTCACAGCAAGACGTTGTCCCGTTCGATTCTCAGATAGAGCGTCTTCTGTGGAGACATGCATGAATAGGCATACCTTCATTGAAGGTTGTGCGTTAGGGCCGGCAACTCAGCACATAAAAATCAACTGCCAGTCATTAGTGGACCGGAGTTCCGCTGTGGCGACCCCTAACCGGGAAAAGCCGAAAGACACAACATAAATTAATAAGAAACTCTGAGCAAAGTTTAGAAATGTATTATAATTGGTTCTTGATGATTATTTTAAATTCTTCACTCTGAATTTTGTTTCATTATTTGATTCTGTGTGGAGTCTGCATGTCCTCCTTGTGGTCGCGTGGGTTTCCTCTGGGTGCTCCTGTTTCCTCCCACATCCCAAAGACATGCTGTAGGTGGATTGGACACTCTAAATTGGCCCTAGGCGTGAGTGTGTGCATGTGTGTGCCTTCTGTGGAAAGTTGGGCGCCGAGCTGGCAGCTCGACACTGTAAAACTCCACTGCCAATCATGAGCAAACAGGTGATCTGCTGTGGCGACCCCTAACCGAGAAAAGCTGAAAGAAGAAGAAGAAGAATTTGACTCTCTTCTGCCTGCCTAGACTGCTAAAATAATTAAGTTTCTAGATGACAAATAGGTCTTTTCTTTTAAGAGAAGGTGTAATGGAAATAGGATGGATATGAAGGAAAATAGTATGTAGGAATGAAGATGAGTACCACTTTCAACATAAATATTATTTTATATATATATATTTTTTTTATATTTGTTTAATAAATAAGCAGTTGAACTATACTTGCAGCCCTTTTGTGACCAAGGCATAAAAAATGTAAACACTGAAAGAGGAATTTGTCACATCAGGAAATCTTAATTCACTGAGAGACTAGAAGAGAGATGGAATGACTTGCCAAAATCATCAGTAAAGACAGCTGGAAATCTGGAATCAGCCTATCAGATTCCAGCAAATAGCGAGTCCCTCTTCCAAGACTTTATATGCAGCAAATTGGAGGTTTGTGAGTGTGCACAAAAGAACCATCTGTACAATGTAACAAACAGTTTGGCGCTGGATTGCATTTGCTTTTTATAAATTTTATTCATGTCTTTCTAACAAGCAGAAAAACATAAAATTGGATTATGTTGTTTGTATCTTGCTTTTTTACAATCTCTTTAAGCAGTTTAATATTAATTATGCATTAGTTACTGGTGCACACTTTGGGGCATTAAATGTCATAATAAGTTTCCTGAGTATGTATTTCATACTAGCATAAACACTAGATGTTGATAAATAATTGAGTTGCTGTTATTTGTCAGTGTGAAAATTCCTTGCAAGAGTTACGGGATCTGTGTGTAAATGCATGGGAGAATGTTGTTTGTCTTTCGGCTTTTTCCCGGTAAGGGGTCGCCACAGAGGAACTCTGGTCCGCTAATGATTGGCAGTAGATTTTTACGAAACGCCGAGGTGCCAGCTCGATGCCCAAACTTCAACGAAGGCACGCCCATTTACGCACACATGTCTTTCGAATGCTACCCAACCGCGGGGAGGACATGCAGACTCCACACAGAAGGCACTTCCAAGCCAAGCCGAGAATTGAACGGGAAAACCTCTTTCTGTGAGGTAACGCTACCGCCGTACCACAATGCATGGGAGAATAAGCCTTAAAATTAAGGTGGTCTTTTAAGTATGATGAGCCCTCCTTTTTTCAGCACTTGTTAGCCAAGTAGAACCCATTATTCACCTTTACAATATGTTGTATTCACAAATAAACTGGAACTTTTAATTGGTTTCCTGGATTTGTCAAACTTGCACACTTTACAGCCGGTACTTGCTGAAATCAAACTGGATAAAATGGATTATTTTCACATTGGCTGTTGGTTTGTAAGCTTAATTCATCATGTACAACATCATTCCCTTCTATAATTTTAAGATTATGTTGATAATGTGTCTTTAAGCAGCCCTGCCCTCTAGTCTTCAGATGTGCAAGGAGAAACTGAAAGCTGCCACTTCTGCTACAGCGGACACATTTTCTGCAATTAGTTATACTCACTGGCCATTGCAGAATTTCTTTGTGCATGAGTGTTCTGATGCAGTTTTGCTTTCTTGTATAAGGAGAATTCTAAAAGTTAAATGACACACAGCATACCTAAAACAAAAAGGTAACCAAGTAAGAAATTCCTTGCAACTATCAAACTTCAAGTAATTCTCCAAAAAAAAAAAAAAAGAGAGAGAGAGAGAAAGGAGAGAAGAACTGCATCTCTAAAGCACTCCCTATGGGGGGAGGGTTTGTTACCTGATAGGTTCACAATTTGTTTCAGAAAGGGGCCCTACAGGGAGGTTTTGGACGAGCTTTCCACAGTGCTAATCACCAGTTTTAAGTTCCTTTTGCTTAGTGTGACTCTGTCCAGCCCACAAAGAGGATAAGGAAGCTGCAAAAGTGGTGGCCAGGTAGAAATGTCAACAAAACTAGTAAACTGTCTCAGCTACAGCAGTTCACCTCTT
Organism: Protopterus annectens; assembly: GCF_019279795.1. Taxonomy (NCBI): domain Eukaryota; kingdom Metazoa; phylum Chordata; order Ceratodontiformes; family Protopteridae; genus Protopterus; species Protopterus annectens. The sequence goes on from NC_056735.1 coordinate 826,077,418, forward strand.
CATATGTGTGAGCCTGGACCTCAGAGATCCTGCAGGAATGTTTTGCTTTTGTATTATATGTAACTTTGAGAAAGGCATGGTACCCTTCAAATCCTTGACTAGAAGCTGCTTTTTGCTCTCTGAGATGAAGGAAGGCTGACTCATGAAACACATAATTTTGGCTGATGAAGTTATCGGGCTTAATCAGTTCTACCCCCTGGCAGGATGACTTTAAACCTAATCTCCTTGCTGTGCAAGGATATCACTGAATTGTGGCTCCAGCTGAAGAAAATTACAGGTGCGTGTTTGTGTATGTGGACTTACCTTTACTTTCCACTGCTTTGTTTTAGTTGGTTACTAAGCAAAGCATCTGGGTCTATCTGTACAGTGTCAAAGAGAACTATGTCAGTGCTTCACGGGATTGTTTGCTTTGGCTCGTTTACTAGGCAATTCTAGTCTTTCATTACATATGTATCTGTTCTTATCTAGTTACAGCTGTGCTGAAGAGATGAAATGAATGACTTGATGGCTGATTGCCAAATTGTATTTTCTATACCGACCACTTGCAGTTTCAAATCATTCAACTGTTTATTGCCAAGCACATTTAGTTTGCCATTTAAAAGTTCCCATTCTACGAGCAGTAAGAACGTGTAGGTGAGATTGGTTGTTGAGACAAATCAAAAGTGGTATTGTATCCTTCTTTGTAAAGTCTTATTTGGCTTCCCTAACAAAACTTTTGTTGTCATTGCGTGCTACCAGATGAGGCCATAAGTACAGTAAATATTGAAGCCCCTGTATAGCCTTAATATTTTCATGCACTGGGTATTTTACAGGTAACATTTTATGCTTCATGGCATTGAAAGAATATATTTTTGCAAATGAAAGGCTGATTAGCTAAAGGCTAAGCTACAGGAAAGCATTTTGTCACAGTGTAACTTCCATGTTATATACTGTGCTAGTGCAGGTAATGAGTTGTAATATTTTAAAGAACGGCCTCTTAAACAGGCTCAGCATCTCCTGTGCAGAGTCTGTCACAAGATGACAGGCTGTTTTGTAGCCATGTAATATAATACACTGAGTATCAAGTGATGACAAGGGGGGTAGTTGTATGGACTAAAGAATAGTGACTTACTGAAAAAGCAAGCAGGATACACTACAAGGCTGGCCTTTAATTAGCAATAAACTGTATTCTGGAAGCTTTAGAACTGTTTTTGATAATTTTAAATGCTTTGAACCTTTAATGGCTATACTTCCACTGCCAGAAGTGCAGATCATTACATGACTTTTGGCACACTTGCCTGGCCATCTACCTACTACATCCAATTGTATCAGTTCAGAGATTACCTAGGAATGTTACTTTGCTTAAGTGCAAATAGAAAACAGTATACAGTATGCAATTAGAAACAGACAGAATCAAACCCAGGTGTGAACAAAAATAGATCATAGCCTTAACCGACTAGATTACATTGTCAATGAGATTTGTCCCTCAGTCCATGTTTTTGTCACATACAATACACACAGTCTGCTCTGGCTGTTCAGTGACCTTAGTGCCGGAATATTTGAGGTTAGATGCCCCTTTCTACTGATATTACATGCATTTCTTTAGTAATAATGTAGGATGTCCCTATTATATACAAGTGACATTAATCATCACATATGTCAACATGTACCGTGACTATCTGATGCTGTGGGCAGTAATGTGTATACCAGCCAGGGGTTTGAATATGTAGAAGGAAAATAGGGGTGATAGCTGTTTGGCAGTCTGGCTGTAGAACCAGCTGAATTTCACAGGCAGCATTTCTTTTACTAATAACAAGTTCACAAGTACATAAGCTATGACAGGTAAATGGCAGTTTGTAAGCACTATTTGAACTGCAGTCTTCCTACCTCAAGCAGGAAAAGAAGGAAGAAATGGACAATAACATTATAGATGCTTGACTTTCCGGCTCTCCCCGTGCATTTGCTATGCCTTTACTTTGGCCTGACTTTCCGCCTCTCCTCGTGCATTTGGCATGCCTTTACTTTGGCATGGCTTTCCTCCTCTCCTAGTGCATTTGCTATGCCTTTACTTTGGCCTGAGTTTCCGCCTCTCCTCGTGCAGTTGACATGCCTTTACTTTGGCCTGATTTTCTGCCTGTCCTCATGCATTTGGCATGCCTTTACTTTGGCCTGGCTTTCCTATTCTCCTTGTGCATTTGGCATGCCTTTACTTTGGCCTGGCTTTCCTCCTCTCCTAGTGCATTTGGCATGCCTTTACTTTGGCCTGACTTTCCTCTTCTCCTAGTGCATTTGGCATGCCTTTACTTTGGCCTGACTTTCCTTCCCTATTCGTGCATTTGGCATGCCTTTACTTTGGCCTGACTTTCCTTCCCTATTCGTGCATTTGGCATGCCTTTACTTTGGCCTGACTTTCCTCCTCTCCTTATGCATTTGGCATGCCTTTTCTTTGGCCTGACTTTCCTCCTGTCATAGTGCATTTGGCATGCCTTTACTTTGGCCTGACTTTCCTCCTCTACTAGTGCATTTGGCATGCCTTTACTGTGGCCCGGGTTTCCTCTTCTCCTCATGCCTTTGGCATGCCTTTAATTTGGCCTAACTTTCCTCCTCTCCTCTTGCATTTGGTATGCCTTTACTTTGGCCTGACTTTCCTCCTCTCCTCATGCATTTGGCATGCCTTTACTTTGGCCTGACTTTTCTCCTCTCCTAGTGCATTTGGCATGCCTTTACTTTGGCCTGACTTTCCTCCTGTCCTAGTGTATTTGGCATGCCTTTACTTTGGCCTGAGTTTTCTCCTCTCCTAGTGCATTTGGTATGTCTTTACTTTTGCCTGACTTTTCTCCTCTTCTCATGCATTTGGCATGCGTTTACTTTGGCCTGACTTTCCTCCTCTCCTCATGCATTTGGAATGCCTTTATTTTGGCCTAACTTTCCTCCTGTCGTAGTGCATTTGGTATGCCTTGACTTTGGCCTGACTTTCCTCCTCTCCTCATGCATTTGGCATGCCTTTACTTTGGCCTGACTTTCCTCCTCTCCTAGTGCATTTGGCATGCCTTTAGTTTGGTCTGACTTTTCTCCTCTCCTAGTGCATTTGGCATGCCTTTACTTTGGCCTGACTTTCCTCCTCTCCTCATGCATTTGGCATGCCTTTACTTTGGCCTGACTTTCCTCCTCTCCTCATGCATTTGGCATGCCTTTACTATGGCCTGACTTTCCTCCTCTCCTAGTGCATTTGGCATGCCTTTACTTTGGCCTGACTTTCCTCCTCTCCTCATGCATTTGACATGCCTTTACTTTGGCCTGGCTTTCCCCCTCTCCTCATGCATTTGGCATGCCTTTACTTTGGCTTGACTTTCCTCCTCTCCTAGTGCATTTGGCATGCCTTTAATTTGGTCTGACTTTCCTCCCCTCCTAGTGCATTTGGCATGCCTTTACTTTGGCCTGGCTTTCCTCCTCTCCTAGTGCATTTGTCATGCCTTTACTATGGCCTGACTTTCCTCCTCTCCTAGTGCATTTGGTATGCCTTTACTTTGGCCTGACTTTCCTCCTCTCCTCGTGCATTTGCTATGCCTTTACTTTGGCCTGACTTTCCTCCTCTCCTCATGCATTTGGCATGCCTTTACTTTGGCCTGACTTTCCTCCTCCCCTTGTGCATTTGCTATGCCTTTACTTTGGCCTGACTTTCCTCCTCTTCTAGTGCATTTGGCATGCCTTTACTTTGTTTTCTAAAGCAGAATCATAGGCAGCAGCAGCAGGATAGCTATTATATTAGATCTGCACTCTTGGTATTTGATTATCAGTTTGTATTGATGACACTACTAAGGTCTGGAATGTGAGTTTGCTCATAACTATTTACTTAAAGAAACTCATGGCTTGAACAGCCTTGAAGAAATATACAGAAAATAATGCAGTCCAAGTTGCTTGCCTTTGGACTGTACTTAGACAAAGGGTGGGTGTCATTTTTGAATGAAGTGGAATAGAGAATTCAGCTTTTAATTATATATTAATTAAGGATGTTCTATGGTAAACAATAACTCTGCTCTGTAAATGGGTACTTAAAATGAATTGTATATGTGAGTGACAGTAACACATGAGTAGTTTTTCAGAAAGAAGACTGTAGGACACCTTATTAATGCTATGATTGTAGTACTGACTAAATTGAGAGATAAATAAGAAACTAATGTTGCTGCCTGTAGGAACATGTGCTGTTTGCTTTGATGGTTAGCTACAATGCTTATTAATTAAAATTGTTACATGTTGTTAATGTCTGATAGCAAATGACTTAAAATGCATGTGCTTGTTGCTAACTCTGTCTGTCAGTCATAGGGTAGTCCATTATAGTCATATAGTGATGTCACAGTAAAGTGAAATTCTGTGCATTGAATACCTTTGCTTATTTTTTCTGATTAAGAAAGCATCTAGTTCAAGAAATAATGCAACAAAGGTGACATCACCATTGATTCCATCATGGTAGAACAGTACCATGTACCACAGGAGTCTTTCTTATGGAATTCTAATTAAACAGACCAAGGTGTGCCTTGTACTAATGCAAACAAATGCCCTATTCTGTACTCCCATCAAACAAAATGGCTGACACAATGGCTGGAACAAGCAAGATACCAGTACTCTGTATATCTTCTACAGTACTCTGTATATCTTCTACTTCTCTAACATTTTTGAATGGGTAAAACAGTATGGGCTTTGTATTTTCTATGTTAGTGTTCAATTAAATGTAAATAGCACAGCTGGTCATTCAGTTCATTCATTAATTCAGTCAGTCAGTCAATTAGGTCACAATACCTGTGTTATTCTTTTCAGGATCTCAAGGGAGCAAAAGCCCATCCCAGCAAACACTGAGTGTAAGGCAGAGAAGATCCATTTATTTATATAGTTATTTACTTATTTCTTTCTTTGCATTTTGTTGGCTAGATTATCTCTACTGGGTATAACTCATTTTCAGTGTGACCCAGGAAAAAACAATGATAATTGTGAAAAGTTAAATATACACTCCAATCAACAGCATTTACAGTAGGTTTTATAAGTACTAACAAGTAAAAACAGAATCCACATGTACATTGTAATTACAAGAAGAGAGTAGGATCTAGATAGTACAGTAAGCAGTCCATCTCTGGATCTACATATACTTGTACACACACACACACACACACACACACACACACATACACATACACACAGCTTTTAACTTTGCTCAAGAGTCTAGGACAGATACAAAAATAGTGGTGACAAAGGCTCATAACCAGGAATAAGTTTTATAGTTAATAGATGATATTTTTGCATCAACTCACATTTTCTGAGCAACAAAAAATGAAACTCAAACATCTGGTATTACTGACTGACTAAATAACAAGAACGGAACTACACTATGGTAAAGCAGAGTCCACATAAAAAATCTAATTCCAGAAACAAGCAACACGGACTCTGCAAACGCTATAAAAGTTTAATCGCAAAGCTTTCGTTTCCGATAATCCTACCTCAGTGCTAAAAATAATTCCAATAAATAACATTTTCAAAAGTTATTCAATTAAATAATTAAGTAGTCCACCAATCAGAAATCAAAATCAATGAAAGCATTCAAAGCAATCAATTATTATAGCCAAAAAACACATAAAATAGTGTTTCATTTAAGGCACATTTGTTTGTGTTTTAAAACTGGTTTTAAACTTACATTTGTATTAGTGCCAGGAGTTTTATCAGCATGAAAAGTGATGATCCATTTATATTCACACATCTCAAGTTTATTATCTAGACCACCCTTTCTAATAATCACTGCTAATTACCTCTATAACTTTAAAGACAAATAGATGTTTATTTCCATAGTCTAAATAATGTTTAGCTAATGCATTGGTCTGAATAGACCTGCATATATCAGACCTATGCTCTATTATATGCTCTTTTAATTTTCTTCTCGATTTGCCTATATAGAAGGCATCACATTTCCTGCAGGTTGCAAGATAAATAATATTAAAACTATTGCAAGTAGCAAAACGTTTAAATGTGAATTCTGTACCAATTTCTGGGTGCTTAAAGACATTATCGGAACATATAGATTCACAATAGCAGCAGTTGTCACATGGAAACGTCCCATGCGTATTATCGGTTCTATAAAAAGTATGTTTTATATCCTTATAGCATAAATGTTTTTTTAAAATCAGAGCAATTTTTATAAACAAAACTTGGATCATCACCAATCGGTGATTATTGACCTGACTGTAATCCTCAGTGATTTACAAGAAAATACTACCAGGGACAGGTCAAAAATATGAGGCAGAATGTGGGACAGAAAACCAAGTATTATTACTCCACTTTTAGCTGTACCAAGTGTTATTACTCCACTTTTAGCCGTATGACTTGCATAAATGTTATCCCTTAAAACAATTTGCATTGTTCAGGAATATTCAAAAACTGCATGCTTGAATCCACAGGATGAATTAAGTATGTAGCCGTCATGATACTGCTGTCTTTTACAAACACACAGACAATTCTAGAATATTCTGCTGTAATACATTTTGCAGGGAAGACATAAGAAAAAAAGTGTAGTTCAAAAAATAACACACATTTCTCAAAGCTGTACATCCTTTTGCATAATATTTTAATACTGGTAACTGCCTCACCCTCTCTCAATAATCCTGCAGTATTACATGACTACTGCAAGCTTGTGACTTGCTTGTGAAGTAATATTTGCCAGATATGTAGCAATGATGTTGAAAGTACTTTTATGTTTAGAATATGTTGTCTGCATGTAGGGTCACCCACTAGAAATAAAGAGAACAAGGGTTTGCATGCTTTGGCAAGAAACTACAAATGTGCATTTTGTAACTCCATGAAGTTTGTCTACCTATCCATTATTTGTTTAAAATGTTTTAAGGGGATAATTTGTCTGAACCCATGGTCCATTTCAGATGAAGTCAAAGTTTCCATACAGAGTAAGTGAAGAAAAAAATTATGTAGCAGTGAAAGTGTCTTCATCCTCATCAGACTATAAACAGTAGTTATAAGAATAATAAATTGAGCATAAATGAACAAATACTGCTTTTGAAGTTAAATAAGGCAACACTAAAAGAGCATTTAAACTGGGAAATGTATGGGAATAGCTGCAGCTATTTAACAGTACAACTGTTCACTTGAGCAAGAGAATGTTGTCATCCGATGATACCCAAAATATATTCTCTTTAGCAATGAAAACTGTTCTCTGGTGAGACGGTATGGAAAATGACAACCCCGTTATGCTGTACTGATCAGAAACAATATACATGCAGAACCATAAAAGATGTACAGAAAATAAAGGAGAAGGAACAAAGCTTTATTAGGGGATGGGGTGGAAAGGATCCCAGGACTTGCTAAAACATATCCTCTTTAAAATCTGCTACTGTTTGACTTGTTATACTGCTATTTTGTCTCTTAAATGCAGTCATAACATGTAGGTGGAATCCCAGGCATTTATTCCCAATAAAGGAAAGATGGAAATGGATGATACCATGCCTTATACCACTGTTCTTTCAAAAGCAGTTGCGTCACTGGTGGCTAAATGATTGGTAAATTGCGTAAATCATAAATTGCTAGGTGTGGCACATTAACATCTCTGCACATATATACTTCAAAATATTTTGCTCATTTTACAGTCTTCAGAGCAAATATTTTTTCTTGTATTAAGTATATCCTTTATGTAATATGTTTTTTATATTACTCCTAACTAGGCATGAAATAATTAGGCAGGGGTGATGTAATACGGTGAACTTCAGAAGGGGTCTAAACATTGTAAAATAAGAGTTCTACCAGTTTAATCCTGATATATAAGAAGGATTCAAAGAAATGTTTTGCTGTACAGAGACACAGCACTTCCCTTACAATGTATGTAGATAAGTGTGAATGGTGTTCATGACGGGCACAATTTACAGGTGGTGTATGATTGTTTGAGTGTTGAAATGTAGATCATGGAATCTCAACAGTACTTATCCAAATGCAGGAGAGTGAATCAGGGTTCATCTCTCCACCACAACTAGTCAAATGTTACTTGCTCAATAGTAGAGGACTCAGAGTTTTGTTAATATGTGTGTGTGTTTTTTTTTTTAACCAGACACAACTCCATTGACTCATTCATTCCTTGGAGGTAGAGTCATGCATCTCATTCATTTGTTTGGGGTATTATTCAAGCAAGCTGGGGGAAGGAGCAGTCATTCATACATTAGGGATCCAGGTGCTCCCACTTCCTCACTGGTGGTCACTATGATCCACAATCAATGCCTGTGGTGGGTGCATTTATGCTACTGCACATGCCAGACCTCTCCTACCAAGGTGGTACACCTTTTGACAAACAGTCTAATGGCTCATTGCTGCAGGCCACACACCTACACTCCTGTAAGGTGTTTTCACTGCAGGAAACTGAGCCTCCACCCTTAGGATGGGTGAGCTGGGGTTTTGTGTTTCTGTGGCAGTGGAAAATCAAATACTCTCTCAGAGGAAAGAGAACTGGCCATAACTTCTCATTCTACCACACCTTGTACTGCTCTCTAACATCTTGGTTGCAGTAAAGAACTGGCTCAGAGTAATAGATAACACTTGTATAGCTTCTTACAGCCAATGGCCATAGAACATCCCAGTGGGTGGGGTAGTATGCACAATTCTTATTTGTGCTTATTATGATGGAACTTCCTTAACTTGTATTCTCTTCCTTGTGTGGCATGGATCTATATATTTCTGTCTTATGTTTTGCACAGAAGTGTATGCATCTTGTGATGTGTATGTTCCTCTCTATGTATTGTCCCAGTCTGTATGTTTCTTGACAGGATGGAGATGAAGTGCCTTAAGTGTATAGTAGGATGCACACTGTGGGTCAGAATAAGAAATGAGGACATCAGAGTAGAAGCCAGAGAAGCTGCAATTACAAAGAAGGTCAAAGAGAACAGATTGTGGTGGTTTGGTCACGTGCAGAAAAGCTGAAGATAATTTGATAAAGCAAACTTGGGAGAACAGGAAGAAGGCAAGAGGAGATAAGGATGTTAAAACAAGAGATTGATAAGTATTTTGATTGGTGGTCAAAGTTAGTAGGCTATTGACAGATGGTCTTAAAATTATCTGTAATTTCTAATGTTTGCAGCCATTTATATTCCTGGCTGATGCCCCTGCCTGTTTTTTTTTTTTTTTTGAGTAAAAGAATTTTATATGTGTTTAAGTCTTAACCAGATTCAATTCCTGATGAAGTCCAGTTTTCAGGCTAGAGCTGAATTCAGGGCTGTGATAATAGTTTCTGAGTTGCCCATACCTTACTTGGATAGAAGGAAGTTTCTCTGTTCACCTGTGAGAGAGGGGAGCTTTGAGCAACCTATATGTCCCTGGAGGAGTGGTTCCAGCCCAGACGTTAGCAGTTTATTTGGCCATTTTGGGCTAATTTCTAAAGCATCAGAGACCTCCAAAGCAGACAACAAAACAACCTGCACTTCCCGTCACAAACCAGACAACACAAAATCAGTGTGCTGCACAATCACAGCCCTTAAGGCGAAATAACATACCTAACACACTAGTAATAGGTGACTCTATAGTCAGGCACACTGACGTCCCACTCACTAGGCTGGACAAGCAGAAGGTTACTGTTAGCTGCCTGTCGGGAGCCAAAATCTGCCACATAACACAAGTACTCAGGTCACTCCAGCACAAGTACAAATATGACTGTGTCATTGTTCATGTTGGTGTGAATGACCTGAGACGTACCCAAGGGAGCCCGCAGGATTTTTTCCAGGGGGGTGCAAAACCCAGAGCCCCGCCCATGCAGCCCCGCCCATGTAGCCCCACCCCTCCCCCACTGCCCCTCCCCCTACCCCACACAGCCCCGCCCCCACACAGTCCCTCACATACACACACACAAAGCCATTCCAGCAGTGTCCCATTACTTGGTTATTTCTCACCATTTGCCACAGACACTGTTCAAATCTATCAGTATGCATACTGTCTTATGCTTTACTTCTACAATGATTACAGATATTTGGATTTAATTCACAACTTTTATTTCATATTTTATAGCAGAAACACTGCAGCACGCATTTCACATTTACTAAACAAAGCAACAGTCTTGCAATGAAAACAGACTTAGCATTAAAACTTCTCTGCTTTTGATACTCACATTGATGGAAACAGCATGGAAACCCACATTCAAAGAGAATGCATCTGGGCAGTGTCAGGTTAAGTTTACCTTTGGGCCGTTTTCAAAGCATATCAAATGCACACATTTTTAGGCCCGTGCAAAAGTATGGTGATTCATGTTCCTGATGGGAGATAGGAAATTCACCCCGGGGATCACTTCGGTGGCTATGCTTGACAGTGGCACAGGAAAATAATTTTCTTGGGTGGCGAAAGCCAGGGTACCTTTGGTTAGGCTTATATAGGCCAAATAGCCTAGTACCTACCTATGAAACTATAATTGAATTATATCCCTTGTACAGCACCTGCACCACTTGTTAGAGTGTATTTTAAATTTACAGTTTTGAACATTTTCCAGTAAGCAGTGAAACAATTCAAAACATATGAACCAGTAATGACAAACTGCCTAGTTCAGAACATTTCAAACATAAAAGGCCACTCAAACTTCTATCATTATAATCCACCAATATTACTCCATATGCACAATCTCTGCAGTCTGCAGAAGTCATCTGAATTCCACATTACAAAGATCTGAAACTAATGAAGAGATTGTTGCTATAAAACATACATTTCAGTGTTTCATCTATAAATGTAGTGCCCATTGCCCTAGAAGAATAAATTGCCTATGTTACATTAAAAGAAATGGTATGCTGGTATATTGCAACAGGGAATATGTAACAAGCTGAAAACTAGGTTCATAGTTACTAGGCACCAAAGGGACATACTCAGGACAGGACTGCAGCACCCCATCCCCTTAAAAGACACATTTACATGCTGTGGGAGTAGAAGCTACAGCCCTCTGTAGCAAGATGCAAGTATGCTACTTGCTGTGCTACTAACACTGCTTTAAAATTCTATACTACAATGATACCATTTGCTAAACAAAAGAGTTGCACATTTGTACAAACCTAGCATGATGAGCAGCAGTAAACTTATCTTCCCTTGAAGCTCTCAATTCCTTGAAAATAAATTCCACCTGCTAACTCTAAGTAGGTCATTTCAGACACACACACACACAGACTAGAAATATAAAGCAGAAATCTGGACACTGAAAATCTGTACATTTGACAGGTATGACACACATAAAATCTCCCTACCTACCTTGTAGTACCTCCTTAGAAAGTGGATAGAGCAAATCTTTTGGGTTTCTATCATCGTGACAGGAATGTACTGCATTCCTAAATCAAAGTATGATTAAAAGTTCACAAAATCAGTACGGTGTCATCAATCTTTGATGTCTGCCAAAGTGCTCTTCAGAGTACCTGCAATGAATGTGCACTGCCCAGTAATGACTCCTCAGTCCTCCTGCCATTGGTATGGAGTTACATTCATTGGTAACATGTCCAAATACGAATGTATATTCTTTTTTAATAAGACCCATTGCTCCTACTACTACTGGAACTGCCTGGGTATCTTTCTTCCACACTGCTCTCATTTCTGCCTGCAAATCCTGATATAGTAGGAGTTTGACTTTCTGTCTCTCTGTACATAACACACTGTAGTCAGTGGGTGTGTAGAGTTCAATGATCAATGCTACTTTTGTCTTCTTCTCTTGGACCACTAATATCTGGTTTTCTAGCATCTGTCTTTTGAGCTGTTGGTAATTGAGGATGATCCCCATGTGATGTATAGGCGTTAGCATTTTCTATGATGCTTAAATTGCAGCTTATGTTTCCAGTGTTTTTAAGCCACTTCAGTACCATAATGTTTGCACAATGCCCAGTACAACAGTCTTGCCACATTATTATGCTTGTCAGTATACAGTGTCCTTCATACCTACTTCCATTTCAACTCATTTATCTACCTGTGGAGTGTGGAGATATACATCCCAAATCCCAATCCAGGACCACCACACCAAATTCAGCTTCCCATTTGCCAACTCCACTACATCTGTCCACTCTTCCCAAAAAGATACTCTGGTTCATTTTCTTAAATGCAAATGTAAGGAGCCTCATCAGTAAAATTCAAGATACACATGCATCCATATGGACCATATCCCTTGTACAGCACCTGCACCCACCTGTTAGAGTGTATTTTAAATTTACAGTTTTGAACATTTTCCAGTAAGCAGTGAAACAATTCAACACATATGAACCAGTAATGACAAACTGCCTAGTTCAGAACATTTCAAACATAAAAGGCCACTCAAACTTCTGTCATTATAATCCACCAATATTAGTCCATATGCACAATCGCTGCAGTCTGCAGAAGTCATCTGAATTCCACATTAAAAAGATCTGAAACTAATGAAGAGATTGTTGCTATAAAACATATATTTCAGTGTTTCATCTACAAATTCAGTGCCTGTCGCCCTTGAAGAATAAATTGCCTATGTTACATTAAAAGAAATGGTAAGGTGATATATTACAATATGGAGTGTGTGACAAGCTGAAAAAGAGGATCAAAGTTAATAGGTGTCTCATCCAAAGGACGGCATACTAAGGACTGCAGTACCCCTACCCCCTTAAAATACAAATTTACATGCTGTGGGAGTAGAAGCTACAGCCCTCTGAATCAAGACGCAAGTATGCAACCCACTGTGCTACTAACCTTGCTTTAAAATTCTATACAACAATAATGATACCATTTGCTAAACAAAACAATTGCACATTTTAAGCAGACCTAGCATAAGCAGCAGTAAACTTCTCTTCCCTTGAAGCTCACAATTCCTTAAAAATGCACTTCAAAATAAATTCCACCTGCTAACTCTAACTAGGTCATTTCATTCTCTCTCTCTCACACACACACACACACACACACACACACACACACACACACACACACACACACACACACACACACACACACACACACACACCTCAACCTGTTACCTCAATCTGTTAGTGCAAAATATCTCGACAAAGGCTAAAATAAATAGGGACAGTCAGATTATAAATGTTGTGTCTTTCGGCATTTCCCGGTTAGGGGTCGCCACAGCGGATTGCAGTAGATTTGTACGTACCGAGTTGCCAGCTCTGATGCACAACCTTCAACGAAGGTACACCCATTTACGCATGTCTCCACACAGAAGACGCTCTAGCTGAGAATCGAACAGGACATCGTCTTACTGTGAGGTGACAATGCTACCGAATATTGTTCTGAATATTGCTCGGAACTTATAAAATTGCTAGAATGACAGTATTTGTGTTAGTATGCATTTTTCTAAAGGATATGACACCTAAAACTCAAAATGTTTGTCACTATTTAGCAACTGCAATCTTTTTTAGGTGGAATATGGGGGAAAAATCTTGACATTCTGCAAAACCTGGATAGCTGAGGAGTACACACACACACACACACACACACACACACACCCACACAGACACACACACACACACACACACACACACCATATCTGTCAATCTCTTAGCACAAGTAATCTGGACAAAGCCTGTTATAATGTTGGGGACATGGGCCCAAAACTAAGGACATATTTAGAAAGTTGCTAGAATAAAAGGATTTGTGTTAGAATGCATTTTCTGAAGAATGTGAAGTCTGAAACTCAAATTCATGTCATTATTTATTAAATTTAATCCTTAGGTCATCCTAGTGAATTGTTCAAAAAATACAGAATTTTTATGAGGAACAGACCAAAAATATAAAGCAGAAATCTGGACATTCTGTGAAAGTCTGTACAGCTGAGATGTATGACACACACATATAAATCCTCCTATTTGGGTTTCTAATACCATGACAGGAATGTACCCCATTTCTAAGTCAAAGTACAATTAAAGTTCATGAAATCAGTACTGTTTCAATCTTTGATGTCTATCAAAAGTGTTCTTCACAGCACCTGCAATGTGACAGTAATGACTCCTCCTGCAAGTCGTATGGAGTTACATGTATTGGTAGCACATCTAAATATGACTGTAGTTTTTTTTTTTTTAGAAGACCTGTTGTTCCTATATAAAATATAATTAAACTTTTTATACACATTATTATATTCTTACTTATTTGTGAAAATAAGTTTTACTACAAAAAACTAACACAAATGAGCAGGCAAGCAACAGGTGTTTATTAAAAAACACTTTTTAAACCATGTACAAAAATACCTTTTAAACCATGTACAAGAAAATATATATACATGTAAAAAAATATACATATTGATCCATGTACCTACAGTTGGTCCATATTGACAGATGCACTACCCTGCAAATCATTGTGTTGTAAAGATGGTTCGAAATACTCTTTACACAAGTTGGTCCACTAATTGATCATCTACCCAATGCCTTAATTCTCAACAACAAGAAGCAGAAATAGAACAATAACAATAGTCTGTATATACACAGCCATTTTATCCCTTGGATTCTCTCCTCCTCTTCACTAAGGTATTACAAAAAATCTACAATGCCCATTGCCCAAATTTCCAACTGCCACAGCCCCAAAGCAAAGAACATATCAAACAATTTTGTTTTCCCTCCAATAACAGCAGTGCAGAGCCAGGCGAGCAGGTTCAGCAACAAACGCGCGAAAAGACAAGCAAGCAAACATCATCATCACCATCACTGTCAAAAATAACCATAATTCCAATGAACATGCATTTTGTTTTCAAATAACATTTCTTTATTTACTATTTGTTCACCAGGTAGGTGTGCTGGTCCATTGACCATTTCAGCCATGACCAGGCCAGTACACATGTAATATAAAATGCAGAATAAGCATAAAAAGAAATTTAAAATTAGGAAAAAGAACATCAGTATGCGTGCATCACCCACTCCTGGTGTAGTACTACATGTACGGTTCTGAGTGGGGCCGCGGCATAAAATACTGTTTTTAACTAAGTTGACATACCAACAAACATAATAAAGCTATGTAAATTCTGTAAATATTTTCATTTTATACTGGAACATCTTCCACTAGTGACTAGGGAAAATTTCAAACACTTGTCTGAATTGAGTGAAGTGCGCCGATTTCATTCGGTGTAAAAAAAAAAACAGGAGCTTTGTTCATGTCTCCAAACAGTCAACGTACCTTAAGTGCTGCTGCACAGCACACAGAGTCAACAAATCTGATAATCGGACTGACCTCACTGAGCTAAAGTAAAGAGCTCTTTCCGATCACACTCACACAGCTCGTCTCATTCACTAGAGTAGACTCAGCTGTCACTATATCAAACTGGATAACTCTCTCACTCTATGCAACTGTCAACAGTCGCAAAGGGAGATGTAGTTGAGGAGGAATAGAGGCGTTCATCATATGCATGTGACTACAGCCTCCAATAGCATACCAGACTCCTCCAAACCTCCGAGGTTTACCGTTTAACGGGAAATAAAAGTTGAAATCGAAAAATGTACAGTTTTGCCAGTACATTTTTTGATTTCAACACATCATCACACAGATAAATTAAAAAATCCAGGGGGGTGCAAGTGCACCACCTTGCACCTGCCTGCGGGCGCCCTTGGACGTACCTCCCTGGACTACATGAAAAGAGACATGAAAGAGCTCTCTGATCATGTAGCCCAGGCTGGTATGACCCTGACACTGAGTAGCATCCTGCCCTCACCAAGAATGATACCTCAATATAAAAAAAAAATTATCAATTTCAATAACTGGCTAGCTTTTTGTGTCATTCAAATGGGATCCAGTGTCTGTCAGCCTGGGATGACATGCTTGAAAAGCCGCATTGCTTCACAAGAGATGGCTTGCACCTGCCACTCCTAGGCTTTCGAATACTGGCCAAGGCTCTTGCTGCCCCCATAGTGCCTTTTTTAGGCAAGGCTCAAAAGTCAAACCCACCTCCGTAAACAGCACAATTAACAAAAAACTGAGGGTTATGCTACTCAATGCCAGGAGTTTAAATCTCAAAATGCACACGCTAGAAGCACTCCTCAGTATGAAGAACGTTGACATCTGTGCAGTAACTGAAACCTGGTTCAAGGCTCCAGAAAGCACCCCAGCGCTACCGAGCTACAACTCATACCACACGTTTCAGCCACAGAACACGGACCGAAACACAAAAGGAGGGGGTGTATCCATATTTATCAAGGATAGCTACACCTCCAGGTTAGTGGTGCAGCATGATACCTCTGAGATCATCCATGTTCAACTAACATCGGGCAAATCTGCAGTGCAAGTTGTGGCCTACTACAGACCACCCTCCATGACCCAGGACCACCACTCCACCTTTCTGGAGGCACTGGAAAACATGAAGGTCCAACAACACACCCTGATATTGGGCAATTTCAATTGCCCTACCATTTACTGGGAAAACTACTCGAGAACAAATTCCCAGGCCCAGTGCTTTCTGGAATTAATCAACTCAAATGCCCTGGATCAGCTGGTAAACTCCCCTACCAGAGGTAAAAACATATTGGACCTGGTCATCACCAACATGGGCAACAGGTGTTCCACACCAGAGGTCAACCTGTCACTGGTTAGATTAGACCATAAACTAATCACTATGGATGTCCACCCCCCCCCCCCCAACTAAGGAAACCACAGTAAAAAACATTTCTAAAGCAAACTTCACCTTACCTAAGACAGCGGTGGTAAGTTTTACAGCCTCCACGCTAAAGGATAACGCTGCACAAGATGCATAAACCTTTACAAATGCACTCTATGAGCACCTACAAGGATGCATGGATTGTGCCATCCCTAGCAAAACCAAGACTCACTCCTCTAAGAGAAGGAAACCACTTTGGTTGACCCCTGCAATAAACAGGCTATACAACAGAGGGAGGAAACTAGTTCAGAAAAAAAGCAAATCTAAAGAAGGAAAGACTTCCCTGATCAGTATCAGTAAGGAATTGAGGTCCCTCATGAAATCATCCAAGGCTAACTTCGAAAGAAAAATAGCGAAGGATTCAAAAGAAAACCACAAAGCCTTCTTTAGCTATGTTAAGAATCTAAGTGGCAACTCGCAGATATGCACTGAACTAGTGCAAAATAGCACAAAATATACTGAACCTACTGATATTGCCAACATCCTGGCAGATAGATTCAGTGCAAACTTCACCCCCCCTCCCACATCCAAAAGGGCACACAACAATACCGGAAAAGTGTAGTGCCCCAAAAATCACAGACGCACAGGCGAAAACAGCCCTTTCAAAAGCCAAAAAATGCAGCGTCAATGGGAACAGATGGTGTCCCAGGCTACGTCTTGCATGAACTACAGAATGAACTAACCCCCCCACCTAAACACGCTGTTCAACCTCAGCCTCTCCACAGGCTATGTGCCCATAGAATGGCACACAGCAATGGTTATTCCTCTCCACAAAGGAGGGGCCACAACTGACCCTGGTAACTATCACTCCATAAGCCTGACTAGCCTGGTCTGCAAGGCTATGGAGCGCATCATCATGGAACTCATTAACAAAGACATTGGGAACCTCCAAATACTTGACCCGACCCAGTTCGGCTTTGTTAAGGGCAGATCATGCCTACTAAACCTGGTTGACTTCTTCGAGACAGTCACCAAGGCCATAGACTAGGGAAAAGTGGTTCACACAGCCTACCTTGACCTCACCAAGGCTTTCGCCACCATTCCACACTCGGGTATTACAGAAAAACTCACCAGCCTGAACATAAACAGACAGAACTCACACGGTAAGAATAGCGGGCTCCAGGTCCGACTCTAAGCCAGTCACAAGTGGTGTCCAACAAGGCTCGGTCCTGGGACCCCTACTGTTCAGCATATACTTCTCAGAAGTACAGGCAAACACAGGAGGACTATGGCTAACCAAGTTCGCCAATGACTGCAAACTGGGAGCCATAATTGACTCTCCGGCTGACACGGATATCCTCCAAAAGGGCCTTACTGAGACGGACACCTGGTGTCAAAGTCATGGCCTCAAGCTAAATGCCAAAAAATGCATAGTCATCCCATTTGGGAAAAGCAAAACACCCACGAATTACCACATAAGTGGCAGCCCCCTTAATACAGAAGAGGTAATAAGAAATCTGGGGACCCAGGTAGATAGTAATCTCTCGTTTGACAATCATATTGCCAAAGTTGTTAGGAAATCCTTCTATTTGGCCCATCTAATTATTAAAGGGTTCACATCTAGAAATAAAGAGGTTATAGTGCTCCTCTACACGTCACTCATTAGACCCATCATAGAGTACAATGTCTCATTTGGGATGTACCTCACAAGACACTTCCAACAGCTGGAAAGACCACAAAAGTACCTCACCAAGAAGCTTACTGGTCTCAAACATATGTCCTATGCAGCCCAACTGAAAAAATTCCAGTTGTGCTCAGTGGCATATCGCTTACTCAGAGGTGATCTCTGCCTGACTTACAAAGTCATGTCCAACCCGGAATTGATGGACATGCTCCACCTAAAGAAATCCAAGTCACTGCGAGCCACGCCCTCTAGTGAGCTAAACCTCACCACAACAATAAATAGAGCATGCTGGAGGGATAGATTCCTGTCACAGAGACTCCCCATGCTTTGGAATAAAATTCCAAATTACATCAGGCAGAGCCCCTCACTAACACTCTTCAAGAGAAACCTTGACGAGTGGATGGGTAACAGAAAATACACCCCTGGGATCACTTCATTGGTTCTGCTTGACAGAGGATCAGTTAATTAATCAATGGGGTGGCGAAAGCCGACACACTCTGGCTAGGCTTATAAATGCCCTTGGGCAGATAGCCTAGTACCTACCTATGAACCTATAAGAAAACTGGAAAAAAGATGTCTGGAAACATTGCAGGTCAGAAATGACAACAGCATGTTTTTTTGGGGGAGGTATTGTATATTTAATGTCATTTAACAACAAGGGGTTTTATGGGATTCATCAGACACAGAAGTCTAGAAATTGGGGTAGTTTGTATTTCCCTTATATATTATCTTCTCTAGGGCTGGATTTGAATATGGCTTGAATTAGCTGGACTTTCAGCATAACCAAATTGAGTCAGAGGAGAGTCATTAAGTTTTTTAGTTCTTTGATTCATGGTTTAATACTAGCTTTTTGATATGGTGGACAATTTGTAATCTATCCACAATTAATCTCTTCTTTTAGTAAATAGTTTAAGTAACATTTGCATCCATCAAATTTACTTTGTTTATATATTTAGAGTGGATCCTGCTTAGGTGAATAACAGTGGTGCAATAGTTAGCATTGCTGCTTCCTATTGCTGACTCTCTGGCCTAGATTTTAGCTAGAGTGCTTTGTATGTCCTGAGTGACTTTTTATCAGAGGCTCCAGGTTTCTTTCCCATGTCCCAAAGATGTGATCTTAGAAGAACTGGCATTGTTGAAAAAAAATGTGTGTGTGCGTGTGTGTGTGCGCACATGCATACTTCCTGTCATACTCACAGTTCTGAAAAGTTCTGATTCCTGTTTCAGTTCTGTCTTTCATGGGAGGAAGTCATCTCTGTCTTTCTGGGTGACATCACCCTTTTTAATGACATCACAGCACTCTCACTTAGCTCCAGCTATTGTATGCTCTTTTCTGCTGTAATGTCCATTACAGACATCCCAGCTCACAAGATCTCATAGGCTTTATGCCATATTTCTTGTAGTTTGAATACCCATTCAAAAGTACATAGTACACAAAAATAGTAATAGGGTTTATGGAGAGGCTTAAGTTAAAGAGGTTAGAAGAGACTCTGATGGGATATGTTTGTCAGTATTTGTTAGGCAACCAGGCATAGCTCAGATCATTGTTGGATAATCCTTAATTTTCTAATGTAGTTAAAGAACACTTTATAATTACCTTTGGTCTAGGCTGTTATTGTCATGTCATGCATGACTCTGACTTTCTTGATGGTATTTTTCAGATATTTATGGATTTGTTTGTTACAGTTCTTTTTTATGGATAGACTGTGATACGTTGTGAATATTTACTAAACTGTTTTTTTTTTCCTACTGTAGACTTTACTAATATGGCTAGCCCACCAAGGTGATTTATTTTTAAGTTAAGTATTATGTTTCTTCCCTTCCTCATTCATTTCATACAAACGGGACAAAGTCAGTCAGTCCCAAGTGAAATGTCCTGTTTGAACTGCTTGGCCAATGCTCATCAATCGATATGAAAAAAAAAAACTTTGAGGTGTAAGTAGCATTCATTTTGCATGGGATCTTGGAAATATTTCAATGGGATTTTTAGATCTCTTCATAAAGTTTTAATAGGCTTGTCTTTCTGAAGTCCTTGAATATGGAGGGGTGTGCTCTGATGGTATTATTGCTTTAAATCTTGATAGAGAAGATCATTGAATTATGATTGTATTCAAAGGGATGTGGGTATAAACAATGAGTAGTACAGGAGGTAGTAGTGATAGTTAGGACATAATACACAATATTAGAACCCTTTGTGAGTTTATTAAAAACATTGCACTTTATTCATCTGCTTTTACTGTATTTGTGCTTCTTCCTGCTTTATTACTAGAGGCATTGACTACAACTCTGATCTGGGATATATAACAATAAGTATCCTTTTCTGTGCATTTAAAGTGGGTTTTTTTTATTGTATCTGCTTTATTTTCTGAAAAAAAATATATATATATATACTTGTTTCCCGCCTTTCTAAGCTAGCATAGTCCAGTTTTCAGGTTAAATGCTGGATTCAGGGCTGTGTTACAAATCTCTGTGTTTGCCCATATCTTACTTGGATAGAAGAAAGTTTCTCCATTCACTTGTGAGAGAGGGGAGCTTTCAGCAGCCTATCTGCCCCTGTAGGAGTGGTTTCAGCCCAGAAATTAGTAGTTTATTGGCCATTTTGGGCTAATTTCTATGTCCTTTAATTTCCCTGCTATAAATACCGCATTTGCCCGGTTTTGCATGCCGGGCAGCACCGGTTAGCTAGGGTATAACTATTCTTGGCTCCACAAAGATCCTCTTCAATTTTTCCCTTGGAACTAGACAAACCTTCAATTTAAGCACTCAAGCCATTCATTTCTCAGCACGGCACTTGCTCAAAACTCATAGCAAGCGCTTATAAACCCTAGCACTAGACCCTCCTATACTGTACAGAAGGACAAGGCTCTTTATTCGACCTTACCAGCCATTCAGTAAAACAGTTCACTGTACCTATCCATGCATGTCCAAAGGGCAGTTTCAGGCGTACTCTCCAGTCCAACTGGTGAATCTGGGCATTTTGAGGCAATGTTACAATTGCCTCATGTACACAGACAATCCTCTTCTCCTACCACCAAACAGTAATACATGGAAGAGATGCAGTTATACAGCCAAACTGGAGGCTAAGCTCTCTCAACCCAAGGCTGGATCAGACAGTCAAGAGGAGAAGGGAAATACTTGCATCACACCACTAGTCTCACATAGACCCATTAAACCAGCACCAGCAAAAAACACACATAAATACACAAAAACATACTCGGAGGCTTTAAATAAAAATCTGTAAAAGCAACAGAGACCTCCAAAGCAGACATCCAAGCAACCTTCACCCCCAACACAAACCATGAAACACATACTTCACAAAACCAGTGTGCCATGCAATCACAGCCCTTAAGGCAAAACAACATACCCAACATACTAGTAATAGGTGACTCTATAGTCAGGCACACTGACGTCCTACTCACTAGGCTGAATAAGGAGAAGGTTACAGTTAGCTGCCTGTTGGGTGCCAGGATCCGCCACATAACACAAGCACTCAGGTCACTCCAGAACAAGACAAATACGACTCTGTCATTGTCCATATTGGTGTGAATGACCTGAGCCATACCTCCCTGGACTACATGAAAAGAGACATGGAAGAGCTCTCTGATCACGTAGCCCAGGCTGGTATGACCCTGACCCTGAGTAGCATCCTGCCCTCACCAAGAATGATACCACTGTATAAAGAAAAAAAAATTATCAATTTCAACAATTGGCTAAGTTTCTGGTGTCATTCAAAGGGGATCCAGTGTCTGTTTGCCTGGGATGACATGCTCAACAAGCCACACTGCTTCACTAGAGACAGCTTGCACCTGTCACCCTTAGGCTTTTGAATACTAGCCAAGGCTCTTGCCACCTCCATAGTACCTTTTTTAGGCAAGGCTCAAAAGACAAACCCACTGCCGTAAATAGCACAAGTAACAAAAAACTGAAGGTAATGCTAATCAGTGCCAGAAGTCTAAACCTCAAAATGCACGCACTCGAGACACTTCTCGGTATGGAGAAAATCGATATATCTGCAGTAACAGAAACCTGGTTTAAGGCTGCAGAGAGCACCCCAGCACTACCAGGATACAACTCATACCATACATTTCGGCAACAGAACCTGGACTGAAATAAAAAAGGTGGGGGCGTATCCATATTCATCAAGGATACTCACACCTCCAGGTTAGTGGCACAGCACGATGCTTCAGAGATCATCCACGTGCAACTAACAGTGGGCAAAACTGCAATTTAAATTATTGCTTGCTACAGATCACCCACCATGTCCCAGGACTCCCATTTCACATTTCTGGAAACACTGGTTAATATAAAGGTCCTACTAAACACCCCAATATTGGGTGATTTCAATTACCCAAACATTAATTGGGAGAACTACTCAAGTACTAACTCCCTTGGCCAATATTTCCTAGAATTTATAAACTGAAATGCTCTGGATCAACTGGTTAACACTCCCACCAGAGGTGACAACATATTGGACCAGGTCATCACCAACATGGGCGACCGGTGCTCCACATCGGAGGTCAACCCCTCGCTGGTTAGATCTGACCATAAACAAATCAGTTTGGATATCCACATTCTGCCCCCACCCCCGGACAAGAAACCACCACGAAAAACTTTTCAAAAGCAAACTTCACTTTACTTAAGACTGAGGTGGAAAGTTTCAAAGCCCCCATGCTAAAGGATAAGACTGTCCAAGCTGCAAAATCCTTTACTAATGCATTCTATGGGCAGCTACAAGAATGCATGGATCGTGCTATCCCAAACAAAACCAAGACCGACTCCTCCAAGAAAAGGAAACCAGTCTGGTGGACTCCTGCCATAAACAAGCTATACAACAGAAGGAGGAAACTAGTACAGAAAAGAGTAATATCCAAATAAGGGAAGACATCCCTGATTAGTATCAGCAAAAAACTACGATCCCTCATAAAATTATCCAAGGCAAGCTTCGAAAGAAAAATTGCCAAGGACTCCAAAGAAGGCATTCTTTAGCTATGTCAAGAATCTAAGTGGCAATGCTCAGATCTGCTCGAAGTTAGTGCAGAATGGCACAAAATACACCAAACCGACCAATATCGCCAACATCCTGGCAGACAGGTTCAGTGCAAATTTCATCCCCAAAAGGGCCCATAACCATACCAGAAGAATTTAGAGCCCCTGAAATCACAGCCACTCAGGTTAAAACAGCCCTCTCCAAAGCCAGAAACACAGCATCAGTGGGACTGGATGGTGTCCCTGGCTCCGTCCTACATGATCTCAAAGATGAACTAACCCCTCACCTAAACACACTGTTTAATCTCAGCCTCTCCACAGGCTACGTACCCATAGAGTGGCACACAGCAACGGTTATTCCACTCCATAAAGGTGGAGCCACAATAGACCCTGGAAACTATTACCCTATAAGCCTAACTAGCTTGGTCTGCAAGGCTATGGAGTGCATCATCATGGAACTTATTAACCGAGACATTGGGAATTTCCAAACAATGGACCCTACCCAGTTCGACTATGTTAAGGGAAGATCATGCCTTCTAAACCTGGTGGACTTCTTTGAGACAGTTACCAAGGCTATAGAAGAGGGAAAGGTGGTACACACAACCTTCCTTGACCTCGCAAAGGCCTTCAACACCATTCCCCATTCTGGTATTATATACAAGCTCACCAGCCTGAACATAAACCCCTATGTCACAAGATGGGTTGCCAACTAGCTCACGGACAGAACCCACATGGTAAGAGTTACAGGAGCTAGGTCTGACTCTAAACCGGTTACAAGTGGCGTTCACCAGGGCTCAGTCCTAGGACCCCTCCTGTTCGGCATGTACTTCTCAGAGGTACAAACAAGCACAGGAGGACTATGTCTGACCAAGTTCATAGTCGACTGCAAACTAGGGGCTATAATTGACTCTCTGGCTGACACAGACATCCGCCAAAAGGGTCTCACTGAGATGGATACCTGGTGTCAAAATCATGGCCTCAAGCTAAATGCCAAAGTCGTTCCCTTTGGAAAAAACAAAGTACCCACAAACTAACACATAGGTGGTAGTCCCCTAAATTCATTTTCCTCCTCTTTATTTCGTTGTTCCTTGCATTCATTCTCCTCCTCTTTATTTTGTTGTTCCTTGTATTCATTCTCCTCCTCTTTATTTTGTTGTTCCTTGTATTCATTCTCCTCCTCTTTATTTCGTTGTTCCTTGTATTCATTCTCCTCCTCTTTATTTCGTTGTTCCTTGTATTCATTCTCCTCCTCTTTATTTCGTTGTTCCTTGTATTCATTCTCCTCCTCTTTATTTCATTGTTCCTTGTATTCATTCTCCTCCTCTTTATTTCGTTGTTCCTTGTATTCATTCTCCTCCTCTTTATTTCGTTGTTCCTTGTATTCATTCTCCTCCTCTTTATTTAATTGTTCCTTGTATTCATTCTCCTCCTCTTTATTTCATTGTTCCTTGTATTCATTCTCCTCCTCTTTATTTTGTTGTTCCTTGTATTCATTCTCCTCCTCTTTAGTTTGTTGTTCCTTGTATTCATTCTCTTCCTCTTCATTTCATTGTTTCTTGTATTCATTCTCCTCCTCTTTATTTCGTTGTTCCTTGTATTCATTCTCCTCCTCTTTATTTCGTTGTTCCTTGTATGCATCTACTCTCCTGTCTTGTGCTTCTTATCTTTCTTCCTTTCCTTAACTTTCTCTGATAATTTCATTTCCTTAGTTCTGTACTTGTGCTATAGACTGTGATAGTTCCTCTTTTTTGTAGTTTCTTTAACCAGCTTAGCTCATATTTAAATACTCGTTACGTAATCATTGCAGCAACCCTATTTTAAGTATATTTCAGACTTTGTAGATTGCTGTACTCTTCCACCAGATCTGTGGTATTATTTCATCGCAGTCAATATGTCATTCTTAGTCATAAAATTGTGTAGTATTGGAGTGTTCTTATTTGTTCTAGCAGGTATACTGCTGGCTGTCCGGCTAGACTCGTAAAACTAACAACATCTGTACTGTTCTGTAAAATGAGGGCTAGGACATATTCAGGGACCATCTGGTCAAACCTCACTCAAAGGAGAAACTGAAAAATTCAAAATTTGGTTTACTCTGGAGTTGGGGGGGGGGCAAAGCCCCTCCACTCACTATTTGGATGTTTTTTATGTCTTCACACCTTGGGGAAAAAAGGTATTCTCCTGTCATGGCAAGTGCCAGTTTTGTATTTTCTGTCAACTCCGGATTATTGCATAGCTTGTCATCTCATGGATACCTCCTCTTCCCTAAATGCTGTTCTTTGTCCTGATACTGCCAGCTAAGCAGTATTATGCAACTGTCCTTAAAATACTTGTTGAGTCCCTCTGTTTGCTCTGCAGTAGTTTAGTGATACACCACTGCCTTGCTATTTCTGTATTCTAAGCTACTTGCTAGTATATGTGGTTTACTGCAGAAAAAATGTACCATCATCATACCTGCTTATGGCTCTATATTGAACTAGCTATCATATACTCTTTGCAGTAAAATGATTCAGCAGTTCCTGCATAATGAGACATTGTTTTAAATATTTTCTGGTGCACTATAATTATGTAAATGTTGGATATGCATGATGTTGAAGCATTCAATGAAAACGCATCCCATGCTGTAGGATAGCCTTTGGCCATCAAGATTTAATAAATAATGAGCTGTAGGAATATGTTTGTGTAGATACATTAACTGTGACACAGACAAGGGATACCAATAGATTTTACCATACAGATGCATGTGTTAATATTTTCCGCTGTGGCACATGGCAGTGTATAGTGATAGAAACTGACAAGCTTCATGGTCTGTCTTAGATATCCATTCTAGGAGAGTTTCTAATGAATATAGAGTCTGACACAAAGTAAATTTGAAGCACATAAGGGTTAAGATATTTACATTACAGACACAAAGTCCAGGGTTTGATTCTCACCTTTTAAAAGGAAATTGGCTAGACTTAAAATGACCCGGAAGGGCAGCTAGACTAGTACTCACCTATGACCCTAATTAATTTTGTAGGGAGTGGGTCTGGTATAATTGTTAATGTCTTAACCTCATAGATAGAAGGTGCAGGGTTTGATTCTGACCTCAGGTTATTGGCAAAACTTAAAATGACCCTGCAGGGTAGCTAGCCTAGCATTCACCCATAAATCTCTCTGTCCCTGATGTGGCATATATTAATTCTGCAGCTTGATTCTAGGATTGTCTCATTACACTGTCAATCATGACTTTTGGAAAAATGACCATTCCACATTTAAATAAGCTACAAACTGTAGGCACGCTGCAAAACTGACAATAACTGCAGCAGTACCTTTCTCATCTCCACCATGACTGATTCAGCAGTTTATCAGGTTTAGATGTAAAGGGCCGTGGTGGTGCAGTGGTTAGCATTATCACCTCACAGCAAGAGGTTTCCCATTCGATTCTCTGCTGGAGCACCTTCTGTGTGGAGTCTGCATGTCCTCCCTGTGGTTGAGTGATGTTAAAGACATGCAGGCAGGTGCGTGAATAGGTGTGCCTTCTTTGAAGGTTGGGCATCAGGCTGGCAACTCGGCACCATAAAAATCCACTGCCAATCATTAGCGGAATAGAGTTCTGCTGTGGTGACCCCTAACCAGGAAAAGTTGAAAGACATTACTATCAAGTTTAGATGTAAATTTAATCGTGGTTCTCACCATGGTCTACCATTGTGTCAAGCTTCTATTTATATGTCCGTCTTTCTATCTAATTAATATTTATTAACCAGGTAAGAGGACTGATCCATATACTGTCTTCAGCCATGGCCTGGGTTAAAAGTGAGTACTGCGTATATACAAAATTTAGTAATTTCAGTTAACAGACAGGTTTTAGAAGGTGGGAGAAAGAGGTAGAACATACAAACTCAAAATATGAGTCATCTAACTAACGCAGTTTCTTGTACCCGGGTAGATTTTTCCTTTTGCTTCTGAAGTAGCCATAACTTTTGATTCACTCAAATATTTTTTCAAAAGTTTTTATAGGAAGCATTCCTAGTTTCCATAACCATCTGTCAATTTATCACATGTATCATAGTACCTAGGTTATCATGAACACAATGATTTTGATTTAAGCTGCAATAAAAAGTGCATTCGCTAATATAACACAAATATGTGACGTAATGATATGCACCTGCTTAAGAACACATTATAAAAAAAAAAAGACAAAAGTTAAGACAGATTATAGAAAATAAGCTATGAAGAATCTCGCATCTAATCATCTACCTGATCATCTGTTTTTACTTTCTATTTTCTATTATCAGTTGAAAACATAGCCATTCCCCAGTTAAACTAGTTAATATTGTGTGTGTCTTTTTTTTTACATATGTCTAGTTCATCACAGCTGAACGCCAGCTGTTTCCAGGACCTCTCCTTGTCTACTCGGTCTGCTGAGCCTCCTAGATTCCTTGCATTATCTCTGACGTATGATTGCAGTCAGCGAGGAGACTGAGACACCTGGAGAAGCATCATCGTGCTGCTGAGGAATGTTTTCCTCTAAGCACCAACTGATTGCACCTGCCCAATACCACTCCTTAGGTGGGACATGCAAGAGGCATCAGCATCATCCCACTTCTCATTTTTTTAAGGAACTGATGTCAGCAGGACTAAATGCTGTTGTCTTCCTGATCTCCATCAGGGAGCTTTACTTCTACAGAAAACTGTCTGACTACCTTCATCTGCTGAAAATAGGTCCTTTGCCCACAAGGAATTCCCTGGTAAACAAAAGTAATAAATAAAAATAGGTTCAAGAATATCTGTAATGCTTTTAGAAAATATTTGCTGGACTTTTTTCTTGAGCTATACTGTATTTAATTCAAGTTTAAGGAAGGAGATGATGGCCATCCTAGTTGTAAGCTGAGGTATTGTTCAGAGGGAATTTTAATAACCATCATCATATCAACAAAACATGTTGCA
Organism: Protopterus annectens; assembly: GCF_019279795.1. NCBI lineage: Eukaryota > Metazoa > Chordata > Ceratodontiformes > Protopteridae > Protopterus > Protopterus annectens. Next base: position 826,105,524 of record NC_056735.1, read on the forward strand.
TCAGCATGCAATGAAGCTTTCATTAAACATCTGGAATACTTTTATTGCTGTTAACAAGTTGGTTATCTGGAATGAGATACATATTTTTTTACTTTCAGACCTGCAGGATTTGAAACAAATGGAGAAAAGGTGTATGGTTTTGTAGAGTTTTTTTTCACCAGGGAACACTCACGTATCTTTATATATTTCCTCAGGTTAAGGCAGATGCATTGAATAAAGAATAATTTGTAGGAGATGGAAATTACTGAAAAATAGCTGAGTGATAATCTTTATAAAGTTTACTAGCCATCTTATTTCACGAGATCAGAGGTACTGCATTTTTAACAGTTGAGGAGGAGTTTAGAATATGTAATTCAGTAAAGACTGTTATGAAAGACAGACTAACTATGAGCGGTGGGTGTAGACCCCACCCCAGTTCACAGTACTAATCATATCAGATAACTGCTGCTGTTATTGTTTCATATATGCTTTATAAAACTTTATGTTACTTTCTGTATGACAAAGGCCTTTGGTTGTAGGTAGCCCTATGTTTGTACTTTAGGCATGTATGTCCAGAAGAACCCACTGGGTGTTTATGGTCAATAACATGCTTTCAGGTAAGTTATAAATGCTCATATGGACACACTACATGGGTAGAGGACATGATCCATACATAATAAGAGGTTGTGGCTGGTGAAGGGTTGTAGCATGTTCTCTCATTCATTAGTTTGTTGGAGTGAGAGATTCCAAGTAACATTATAAGGAAGACGGAAGTATAATCTTTACAGAAGTTTCCATTTATATTAGAAATGAGAAAGAAATTGAGATAAGATTGTTGACAATGATGTCCAGTCATAATTTGGGAGCAGCATGGCTGGAAGTGTTGTAGAGAACCTATCCTATATGAGTGGAGTGAAGGCCTCCCAGGAGCTTCCCTTGAAATGTGAACTGTAGTTACAGTGAACCTTTTGACTGTTCTTAAAGTACTGACTAAATTTCACATCCATTTATACTGGTCACTATTCAGTACACTGAAACTTGTGACAGTGAACCATATGTGCAGCGTATGTAAATCAGATTTGTTGCCTCAATTGGATGATACAATTTACTCTTCATAGTTCACAGGCAGAAAATCAAGTCAGTTTACTGGCAGGATAAATGACATCCATGCAAGCAAGTTGTTAGCCCCTGGGTGAGAAATGATAAAATGGTGCCGAGGGTTGGAGCTGTGCTGTCCACTCACTGGCTCAGTAGAGCAGTATGCAGATGTTCTGGATTACATGTGATACAAAAACTGATTTATCATATCAATCTATCTGTTTATCTGTTAAGAATTTATCTGGTATGTGATCTTGATGGTAAGACTACTTGCAATATGTTGAGGAGAAATTAGAATTTAGTCAGTGTGTAATAATTTTTTATTTCTGTAGGGGCTTGATGACTTTGAAAGTGAAACAGATGCGACTTTAAGCTGTGTAAGTTATGGGACATTGTGAGATGTATTCTGAAATATTTTTTATGTTACATTTCATTTGTGGCTCCATTGAGTTAACCAGATTTCAAAATTCAGTAATTGGATTTAAGAGTAACATCCACTGAAATCAGGCAATACTCTTTATAAGACTAACTGGATCTGTACAGTTAACTAGCAAATGATTCACCCAGTGATAATGAGAACCTAAATGTGATGATAGCTCAGCAATTAAGATTTTTTCTACCTCTCATTTCCAGGGCCCAAGGTTAATTTCTAAACCTGGGTCATGCGTGAAGTTTGTATGCCCTCATTATCTCTGTGTGCACTTAAGTAACTTTGCTTCTTGCCTCATATAAAAACATGATGAATGAATGATTAGATATGCTTAACTGTCCATGTGCATTTCACTGAACTTTACCCTTATGGCACAGACCATGCCTGAAAAGGGTCCAAGACGAATGACCTCTTTTATTTAGTTACATAAGTAACCGCTATATGACAGAAAATAGAACAGCAAATGGAATTACCAATGAGTCCTGTATGACAAGGATACTGTTTGCTACTGTTATGATGGAAGAGCAGGATTAGTTATTGGGAAGAGACATGCAAAACAGAAGGTGAAGGAAGAACTTAACTGATGTATCCTTTTTCATTTTAGCCACATAAAAGATTTGTATGCCCTTGCAATAAAGGTAGAGGATAGATAGCATTGTTAGATTTAGTTATGCAATGGCATAAATAATGACATCAGGAGAAGAAGGCCAAAGCAGTTCATCGAGTGAAAGACAAGACAGAAGGAAATAGCACTGTGCTTGGGCAGCTATGAAAACAGAAAATGAGCATGCAATTATTAAGGCTGTGTGGAGGTGGCTGCTCTGGTGGTGATAGGCTGAGAAACCATGGAGGTAGAATGGAGTTCCTGCAGTGACTACGTTTGTCAAGGCTGCTGTCTTTGTGGGTACTGGGGAAGCAGAAGTGATGAAAGGTAGGAATGCAGTTGTAAGTGTCTTCATGAACGTAATACTGGGAAGAGTCTGGGTGGGGCAGTTAGAGATGTATGCACATAGCAGCAATAGGGGAAAGACAGGTGACTATGAAAAGTCCTGTTTGTTCAGCTCGTTTCAGCACATGACATGCTTGAAGTTCTTATGGAAAAGTATGCAAGGAATTGATCGAGAATGAATGAATCAGTAAACCAGCAAGTTGTACATCATGGGCAAAAAAAAAAAAAAACACTAATGACTGCCTTTCTGCTACTGTGTACCACTCTCCTCCCACCTGTAGTGTAAATACACAGGGCAAATGTCTCCTTAGCTCTTCTGGAGCATCCCCTTAAGTCATAGTTTTGCCCAGAGAGAAGTGGTTGTTTTATGTTTGCTGGATCCTCTTAAGTCATAGTTTTTTTATGTCTGTTGGCCATGTTTCACAGTTTGTTTTACTACTGTTTTACTTGAATGTATTAGATCTCTGACTAAAAATGTTCTACCCTTGTCTGGGAAATGAACAGCTGCAGTGAGTAATAGGCTTGTCAGTCTGCAGCAGTGAGCCTGACAGGCTAAGTGTTGGAGCCTGACTTTTCAGCTTGGATCCATGAAAGAATCAGCAGTATTTGCTATAATTACCCACCTGGTTCTTATGTTAAGCATGTGCTTAAACAAAGCACCAGGTGTGCACAGCACTTGTGCTAAGTGCAGCAATTTTCTCAAAGTAAAGAGTTCACCTTTTGTACATTACAAAGGCTTAACATTCAGAAGTTACTGAACCTTGAATTTTTTTCTGTATAATTAAAGCAGCAACAAATAGGTTTGCAAAACAAAAATAATTTTGCTTCTTACATGATAATTTGCATTTTTGGAAGTACATAAAATAATCAAAATCTGCCACATAGTAAAAACAACTAATAAAATTGTTTTACTTCTGGGGTTTAGAACATTAGAGATTTACTTTGAAAAAGATGCCTGTAGCTTTCTATAAACCAAGACAGACATGACCCTGTATCCAACAAGTCTCTCAGTACATGTTTTAGGCTGCATCTGGTGAACATATAATATGTACCTGAAGTTTGGTGCACCAACAGTTGCAGAGAAGTTAGTAAAATATATTGCTTGTGTGTTAAAAATGATGTACTATCTAACCCCAACTGCCAAATTAACTATTGCCCGCACACATCTTCTCTCCACCCTCCTCTATGCCTCCCCAGTCTTTTCTTTCCTCAGCAAACGTGAACTTAACACGCTCTCTACTGCCTACAACCACATTGCTAGATTTATTACTGGATCCCCCTATCGCACCCACCATTGTCTCAACCTGAGGAAACTTGGCTGGTTGGAACTCCCAAATCTTCTCAAACTTAACCAACTCACTGAAGCCTGCAAACTAATCAACCAACCGGATAGAACTCCCTCACTATCTAGCATTTTGACCCCATACACTAACCTCAATAGCCTTCGATCATCCAACAGCACCCAGATCCGAACCATCACTGCTAAGAACTCAGGTGGTGATGCCCTCTTTGCCAACTCCATTGGCAAACCGTGGAACTCCCTGCCAAACTACCTTAGAAGTACAACCTCACACCATCAGTTCAAAAACAACCTAAAAGAATATCTCAAAAAACAATGGCTATGCCCATGTCGTGACCTGACTAAACATATATTCTCAACCCCTTCCAAATGTCCAGAATCTATCAACAATGGCAAACATGTTTATTCTTCTTGAAATTCTCTACTTACTATTATTTACTATTTGTTTATAAGATACCTCAGCTATGTATAACCTTCTGATTGCTCTGCTGTCATTTTAACAACTATGTAAAAATTTCTCAATCATCGTGTATTTTGGAAAATGTACATTATTTTTTACTGTTTTTTACTTGTATTTTTTAAATTGTATTAACTACTATGTTGGAGCTTTTCTCCTCGGGCCTCTATTGAAAAAGGATATGTATCCAGCTAGACTAGCCCGGTTAACAAATGTAAAATAAAAAAATAAATAAATAAATGTACCATATCAGAGCGTTATTGAATGCTTTATTATTTAACTTGCAGTCCTTTGCAAATGCCTTTATATTTTCTGTTTAGTGCTTGACACCAGCTTGGAGGAAGTAAACTAGAAATGTTTGTGTCTTTCGGCTTTTCCCGGTTAGGGGTCACCACAGTGGAACTCCAGTCCACTAATGATTGGCAGTAGATTTTTGCGTGCTGGCTTGCTGGGACTAACGCACAACCTTCAACGAAGGAATGCCCATTCACGCATGTCGCCACACAGAAGACGCTCTAACTGAGAATCGAACAGGCAACGTCTAACTGTGAGGCGACAACGCTACCACAGCACAAGTAAACTAGAAATAACGTCTTTAAATTAAGTCAGTGACACATTTACATTAGCATTTGAAAACTTAAGACAGGTTGAGAAGGATTTTTTACCTATTTGTTGACAGGGCAAGTTCACTGGACAAATTTTCCATTTTCAGGGGCATCCCAGGAGCATTATCTGGTTAAGTGACTTCCTTAAATTCACACAGTAAGCAAGTGTAGGTGGAAAGAATCCAGCCTTTGACATAGGATACAGCTTGTTACCAGCTTCCTGGATCCTGGATTCGCTCTCATGCATACAGCATGTCAAGCAATAAGTGCCCTTCAGCACTCGTTGTTTCTGTAGCAGGTATGGGTTTTACGGGGTTGGGTTGCTAGCCCAAGGCTCAACCCTCCTCAGAGGGTGTTGTTTACAGCTTAGAGGTTTAATACTGTTTGTTAACTGCCAGACTCTGCACTAGCTGCCATAGCCCAGTTCTTGCTTGTTTAGTTATTATTTTTTTTTAAGTTAACTTTTTTCTTAGAGACATACAAGTGTACTGGTATCATAGGAACTATTCTTTGTATGTGTGCGTGTGTGTAAATATTTATGGGTTAGCATTACAGTAAAGACTAGGGAAGGGGGATAGATGTGTTAGTATGCTTGGGTAGTTGTATATTTGAAGTGTGTGCACACGTGTTTTTGTGTCTGTGTTGCTTAGTGATATTATTAGTGAAAGGCTGGTTAGCTACCCTGTGAGCATGACTTGGGCTAAGGGCAGGGGTAGTGTGAAGGAAGTACACATTATTATGGTGCAGCATGGAGCAGTATGCCTTCTAATCACTCAAGCTTATTTCCAATGCACTTTAAGGAATTAGAAGGTGTAGTATTGCAAAATTCCGCAGCAACTGCCAGAAGTCCCTGAATTTCCTATAAAACAGGGCAGCACAGTGGCACAGCTGATAGCATTGTTACCTAACAGCAATCAGTTTCCTGTTTTGGTTCTCGGCTGGGGTACCTTCTGTGTGGAGTCTGCATTTCCTCACTGTATTGATGTGGGTTTCCTCTGGGTGCTCAGGTTTCCTCCCACATTCCAAAGACATTCAATAGATTGACTGGACACTCTAAATTGGCCACAGATGTGAGTGTGCATGAGTGTGTGTGAGATGGAAGAACTACTGCAGCAGGGCTAGCCATGCACTGGTGTAAGCCTTGGATCTAGATGATTCTCACTGTTGAAGTGACACCCTGATCCCATGTGCAAAAAGATGGGAAAAAGGGTTGTGGATGTATGTATGTATGGCTGGATCTGGTATCATAGCTGTCAGAAATCTGGCATCTCATTTATGTACAAATGTTTTTAAAATATGAAGAAGAAAAAAAAAATTTCCAACAGCTTAAATCTGTATCTTTCCCTAATCCAATTACAGAGCATCCTTCTGCATTTGCTTCTCCTGGCAAGACTCCGTTAACATTAGGATAAATTTTTCCCATCAAAATATCAGATGCTTTGGATAGAATGATCATCTGATGGTCAGTGCATAACTGAATGTCAGGAGGTATAACTAATGAATAATACGTATTGCAACTTATATCCTTTGTTTAGCATCTCTACACTTAGTTCTGTGTCATCTGGATGAGGTTTCAAATGGTTCTGCAACTACACAATTTCAAAACTCCATGCTTGGACATTCTTTCCGTAACTGAAACATGGATAAAAATCCCATATACTTGACTCTGAAATATTACTCACTGGTTGTAATATTATCAGGGCTGATAAAACTAAAAAAAGGAGGTGGATTAGCTTTACTATACCCTTACTATCTTGAAATTGTACCTTATAATAAACCTGTTCCTAAATTCCATAACACTGAAATTCTTATCTCCCATATTAAACAAAATAACCTTAAGCAACTATGTATTATAGTACTCTATATTCCCCCAGGTAATAATGCTACAACCCTAGAAAATATCTTAAACTTGATCTCATATACAGTTTCTAATGACAAGATCATCCTAGGTGACTTTAATTTTGACTGGCAGATCGTCTCCAAAAATATCCATCAACTACCTAAACCTCTGTGGCTTGACTCATCTCATTTCCTCCCCCACTTATTATAACTGTCAAAAAACAGTGGTTCAATTTTCAACTTGATATTGATGTTTGATTCCACTAAGTATGTCTTTAGTGTCACCTGCTCTAATTACCCCAGTGTTCACCTCCCTGTATATGCAAACAGACTCAGTATCCATTATGTCAAACAACACTTACTTAGAACTTTCTGTAACCTCCGATATGATGTATAGTGCCATCTGTGTTAGAGGGAGTAGAGCAGTGCATATGTAACATATGCCAGCATAGCTAGCTGGAGTTTTGTATAGAATTATGTATCATTTGAATATCAGACTGATTTGTACAGATGTTTTTGTTAAAACTGTATTTGTAAAGTTGCTTGTGTTAAAAATGTATCAACAGTGGGTCCTGCTGGACAAAAAATAAATTTACAAGTATGTTAGACTGTATTATTGTAACTGATGAAATATATATATTTTAACAAAGGATATTGGAAGGGAAGGGGGTTAAATTCAGCCCAGCTAACATTAAGAAAAATAACCTGAAATTAAATGACTTGGTTTAGGCGATAAAGATTTTATTTCACATGTCTGAATTCCGCCTAGCGAATGGCTTGTTAGACTCTGCAAGAGGGGTGGAGGTGTTGGAATTGTTTTACAGTTTCCAGATTCTGTAATAAACCTTAGCTAAAGTTCTATGTGTGTATTGTGAGACATCAGTGCCAGATCCTGGCTCAGTTTCTATTGAGGGGGTAGTGTGGGAACCACAGAGTCAAGAAACCAGATGTGATATCTTTCTGTAGCCAGAACTGAAATTGTATTTGAATATTAGTGGGGGATGTGATAAGTGCATTCTGTTTTGGGACCTGACAAGCGACACTCATCCACTTTCATCATGCCTTGCTTTAGTAAGTAACTAGGGAATAGTGATTCTACAGGCAGTTAGAAAAATATAATGAGATAGCTAAATATATTTTTTTCTGTATCTGTCTGAGTCTTTCCATCTCTGTTGTTTTTTTATATTTGCTGTGCTTGAAACTCTGGTGTTTATTGTAAATAGATGTTCAGTATTTTCATGTTTTGTTTTATTTATTAGTAAATGTATCTAAACTTTTCCTTGTGGCTGATCTTTTAGAAAATATTTAACCTTTGAGAGGACTTGCATTTATGTAGTGGCACGGTGACTCCACATTCCTGAAAGTCTTGCTGTTTGGTTAAACACTAACATTTGTATAAATATTAATTTTAATAAGAATAATTGGGTACAATGCTAAGAGCCTTAAAGTACCTGACTTCAGGTGTTCTGGTGGCGGTGAATCTACTTTATAATCTGGGTGGAAGGGGCATAGCAGATAATCTATGCCGGCCTTTCCTATGTGGGTGTTTGTGTGAAAGGAAATCACATCTCAAAGAGAGAGTGTGTGACAGCTACTTTGAACAGGGACACTGAGAGCATTGATTTCACAGACAGGGTGGTGGAGGACATGGTTTGGAACACCTAGTTAAGGTCTCATCTCTATAGTGGTCAGTGAGCAGTCTTATTTGGGGCCTGGAGAGAAAGTCCATCTCCAGGACTAGAATGTGCATTCCCTGTGTCCTGTTAAGGGCAATTGTACTTGGTGCAGAAAGTTGCATTTGAAAATACTCTGTGTGTGTCTATTTTTTTCACTGTGAATGTTCTCCACTGGTGTCAATGGTAAAGATTGAGGCTCCTTGATTAGTGGCCCAGAGGAGGGATGTAAAAACCTTGCTAATTGTAACCGTAGTACATTTAACAGAATCCTAAGCTTCTTTAACCGGTCTATGCTGAAAAAATATTTCACTCATCCAAGCTGTACACAAATTTAACTCACTTTTCCTGAAAACTCTCAGTATTCTGGCTGTAACTAGAACATAAAAAAAAAGAATAACCATACCCCTTGGTTTTCAAAGCATACACCTAATGCATGAAAGCGATGGGGTTGGAAAACATGCTTAAAATATAGATCTCCTCAAAGCCTACATCACTGTAAAGAACTATGATAGATCATCACAGACAAGAAAATCTACTTTTGTAACCCCTTACTAACCAGTCTTCTGACATTAAAAATCTGCTCTTCTGTTAATAATATACTCCACCCTGGAATATCCACCATTCCTAATCCTGCCTCAAATAACACTTCACTGCTTAATTCAACATACATTTTATAGAAAGCCCTTACTAAACATTTTCCTCCCAACAGTCCTGACATGCCCTTTCCTCAGACAGCAAAGACCCCCTATTTTATCCTGGAACTCATACCAACCTCCTACATTAAATTGCTGCTTCTTAAACTGAAATCATGTTCTCTTTCAGCAGATAATGTCCCAGAATACCTCTAGCTGTCTGCTAGTTATATAGCCTATCCTGTTTCTCTTCTAATCAAGAGATCTATCAAGGAATCATACTTTCCTTCTCTAAGGAAAAAATCTTCATCATTTCCCTTCCTAAGGTATGAACCTCATCCCTTTTGTCAAAAGCTCTGGAGAAGTGCATTCACTAGCAATGTCTTTTACATATTCTTCAGAAAAAGCTCATGGCCCCCACACAGAATGGTTTTATTCCTGACCATAGCACTACCATTACCTTATTAACTTGCACATATACTATTAACAAAGCTAGAGACAAAGGCAAACTTGTTTTCTCTGTATTTATTGATCTTTCTAAAGCTTTTGATCAAGTCCCTCAACAAATACTCCTATACCAACAATCTCCCTTGCGCTATCAGAACCCATACTGTTATGGTTTACCAACTACTTAACCAATTGATACCAGTATGTTAAATGGCTCTCCACTTTTTCTCCCCTTTCTTCCTGTCAATACTAGTGTGCCTCAGGACTCCATTCTTTGCCCTCTACTCTTTAATATAGTCAATAATAATTTACATATGTCTCTCAGCAAGCTTCCCTCATACATTATTACTCTGATGATTCTACCCTAATATTCAATTTCAACAATCTAATACATCTTCAAAGAATTAACCAAAAAAACATTAACTCTGTTGAAAGCTGGCTACAGGATAATCACCTGCTACTAAATCCCAGAAAAACTAAATTACTTCTCTCTTTTTTCCTAAAACCCCATTTCCATGAAAAAGGCAACTTTAAAATGTCTTCCTTAAATGATACGATGTTTGAAGTTATCCCACATACAAAACTACTTTGCATGACAATTTAAATGTAATTTACATATCCAGAATAGCATAAAAAAAAAAAAAAAAAGAAAACTAGGCACCCTATACAGATAAATAAATTCCTTACAAACTCTTTTGCTACAACCTGCCTCATATAGCCTCTATTATGACCATCCTCCAAGCCTTAGTTAGTTCTACACTTGAACAGTGCTATAACAAAGTTTCCAGATTCTCTTGCAACAAACCTTACCAGACCCACCTCTGTTTGGGTTCCTATTATATGATCGAAGACGCATTCTTTCGAAAGTGTCTTGATCGAACTTAAAAGCACGAAATGGCAAAATAGCAAAACAGCATATAAGCGATTTCTTTCCCTGGGAAAGAAATCACTTGGCCGCCTTCATTACTTTCCCATTTTCGTCACTGTAGTGCAATCTCAGAGTTGGTATATTTAAGTAGGGGGTGTGTGGGTGGCACAGGCCCCACTTTATGTAATGTTTTAAAGTTTTTTTTTTTCTTTTGTGGAACAGTGATTTTTTTTTCCCTTGGAAAAAAATCGCTGTTCTAAGTGTTCAGGATTGTAAGCTTTTGCTTACATAGGGTCAATAAATCATTGTTCGCTTTTTTAAGCATTCGCTGATTTAGTATAGACCCCACTGTTTAGCACTAAAAACACTTAACTGGCTTATGCTTCCTCAACAACTCTCTTATACCCAGCTCACCTTAACCCATAAAATCATCCATACCCCCTCCACCTCCCCAGGAATAAGATCCCTACTCCAGCACTTTCTTCCAAATTGTCCCCTTCAGTCAAATAATAAACAACTGCTTACCACCTACAAACCAGAAAGGGCTGCTGGGGTCAGTTTCTATTCCAATGGTGAAACTAGAACTTGAAGTAAAATTCCTATATCAATCAGGTCTATCACTCACCTTTACTGTTTTCAAACTATTCCTAAAAGACTTCCTGTCTGCCTCCTGGCTTTGTTCCTACTCCTCATCTGGGACATAATGCTCTAACAACCTTCCTTACATTTCTTATGCCTCCCTTTAATGCACTAAATCACTTAACCTGGTTATCCCCTTCAAATATCTCACTTTACTGTACTTTTTAAACTACCTATACCTACTTATAATTAGCACAACCAAATTACTATTCCATCGCTACTTCTATGTTAGCACTCAGACTCCTATCTTATACACCACTCTTATCTGTAAAGTCTCAGTAAAAGACTTGTAAATTTAATGTTTGTGAATATCTATACATATTTTATTATACTGACTATTATGCTATGTATTCACTGAAACTGCATTATAAAATGTGTTATTGTAAATATTGATTTCATTAAATATAATACCTTGGAGCTTTTCTCCCTAGGCTTCCACTAGTAGTTGAAAACACTTATCTTTCACTTTAGTGTCACAAATAAAGTTTTGTGTTACTTCATCTGAAATGTGATTTTTATCTTTATGGTCTCAAAACTGTACAGAAGCAAGTTAGCATATGCATGACAAATGGAGCCCCATTTTGTACCTCTACGTTGTCTAAATGTCTTGACTTCAAATATATTGTGTGTCAGAGAAAATGTAACATGGAATGAATAAATGAAGAAAAATGTCCCTCTTTAATGTAATGTGATACTGTCTTAATACCCAAATTATTATTTAGTAGAGCTGAACTAACACAAACCTATTCAACACTTTATCCAAAAATAGTCCTGCCTGCAGTGTTGGACCTCATAACAAATAGTCCTGCCTGCAGTGTTGGACCTCATAACACCCCATGGGAGGGCATTAATTACACATCAACACACACTGTGTCAGGCATTATTGCTTGCTTAAATGCTTTCAGCAGTGACCTTTAACTGTTATGATAAGCACTGCTGTACCACATACTTCCAGAAGATGGCAGTTAAATAGGAAATTGTACTATCCTACATTCAGAAGGAGATAGTTAATAGCAAGCATCCTTTTCTTTCATAGGTTCATAGGTGTGTACTAGGCTAATGGCCCTGGAGCCTTTACAAGCCTAGCCCCCCCCCCAAAATTTCCCGGGCACCATGCCACCCAATGTTAGTTGACAGTGCCCATATCCAGTAGGGCAACTGGAATGATCCCTGGAGTGAACTTTCTGTTACCCATCCACTCATCAAGATTTCTGTTGAAGGGGGCCAGCAAGGTGCTCTGCATGACATGAATGGGAAGCTTATTCCAGAGTATGGGCAGTCTTTGGGAGACAAACCTGTCCCTTCAGCATGTTCTGTTAATTGTGGTAATGAAGTTGTGATCTCTGGAGCATGTGGCACGGGTGGATTGGGATTTCTTTAGGTGTAGCATTTCAAGTAGGGCAGGATCGGACATGGCTTTGTAAGTGAAGCAGAACTCACCTCTAAGTAGATGATAAGAGACTGAGAAAAGCTGAAGTTTCTTGAGTCTGTCCATGTAGGACATGTGTTTAAGGCCTAGGATCCTTTTTGTGAGTTACTTTTGTGGCTTCTCCAGCTGTTGTAGGTGTCTGGTCAGGTACATGCAAAACAGGGCATTATATTTGATGACTGGTCTAATGTGGGATGAGTAGAGAGGGATGGTGACCTCTTTCTTCCTGGATACGAAACCTTTGGTTATAAGATGTGCCACTTAGAAAGACCTTCTGACCACCGTGGCAAGGTGGTCAAAGGTGAGGTGGCTGTCTACCTAGTCCCTTCAGTGGGCTCCCATTAACGTGGTAATTTGTGGGAACTGAGTATTTTCCAAAGGGGATGGTAATGCATTTTTTGGCGTTAAGTCTCAGGCCATGGTTCCGACACCAGTCATTGGTCTCAGAGAGGTCCTTTTGTAGGATGTCTGCATCACTTGGGGAGTTGATAATGACTCCTAGCTTGCAGTCATCAGTGAACTTGGTCAGCCAGAGTCATTTTGTGTTGGCCTGGACTTCTGAGAATTAGATGCCAAACAGGAGAGGGCCCAGGACCGAGCCTTGTAGAACTTCACTCATGACTGATCGACAGTCTGAGTTGGAATCTGCAACTTTCACTCTGTGGGTCCTATCTCTGAGCCAGTTTGCAATTCACCTAGTGATGTAAAGACTGATGCATAGTTTGGTGAATTTATCAATGATACCTGAGTGGGGAATGGTTTCAAAGGCCTTGGCCAGGTTGAAGTAGGCTGTATGCACTGCCTTATCCTCATCCACAGCCTTGGTGACTGCCTCTAAGAAGTCAACCAAGTTCAGCAGACAGGATCTCCACTGGACAAAGCCAAACTGTGTGGGGTCTAGAGTTTGGAGATTCCCTGTATCTTTGCTAAGCAGGTTCCTGATGATGTGCTCCATAGCTTTGCATACCAGACTCATCAGACTAATGGGGAGATAGTTCCCAGGGTCTGTATTTGCTTCCCCTTTATGCAGCGAGATGACTGTACAGTGCTCTATTTATTAGGGACATAGCATGAGCCCTGAGGTAAGGCTCTGATTGAACAGGGCACACAGATGTGGTGCCAGTTCATTTTGTAGCTCATGTAGGACACAGCCAGGGATATTATCAGGTCCCATGGATGCTGTATTCTTGGGTTTGGACAATGTATCTTTTACCTGTGCCAAAGAAATGTTGGGGGTACCGGGCGTTCTTCTGGTATTGTGATAGGGCCCTTGAAGGGGGGGTCAAGTTGGCACTGAATATGTTGGCCAGTATGTTGGCTATATCTGTTGGCTTAGTATAGGACGTGCCATTGTGCAATACCTCAGAGCAAATCTGGGTGTTGCCTTTGAGGTTTTTGATATAGCTATAGAAGACTTTGTGGTTGTTTTTGTTGTCAGCCACAATTCTGCCTTCATAGCTGGCTTTAGAGGATTTAATAAGGGATCTCAGCTTTTTGTTGAGTCTGATAAGGGAGGTTTTCCAGTCTTGTGACTTCATTTTTTTCTGCAACAGTTTCTTCCTTCTGTTGTAGAGTTTATTGATGGCTGGGGACGACCAAATTGTCTTCCTTTTTCTTGGAGTAGAGCATCTTAATTCTGTTTGGTATGGCAAGGTCCATGCATTTGTGTACATGCTTGTACAGTGCATTGGCATATGATTTGGCAGTCGTGCAGCTGTTTTTCATTGGCATGGGTGCCGAGAAGTTACCCGCCTCTATTTTTAGGAGCCCAAAGTTGGCTTTAGAGAAGTTTTTCAGGGTGGTCACCTCAGCAGGGGGTGTAGGTGAGATGGAGATTTCCATGGTGATCAGTTTGTGGTCATATTTAACCAGGGAGGAGTTGACTATAGGTGTGGAGCAATGGTCTCCCATGTTGGTGATAACCAGTTTGAGGATGTTGCTTCCTCTAGTGGGGGTCAGAATGAGCTGGTCGAGGGCATTGGAACTGATAAATTCCAGAAAGCATTGGGCCTGCACATTGGTACTTGAATAGTTTTCCCATTTGATGGAAGGGTAGTTGAAGTCACCCAGTATGAGAGTATTGGGCTGGACCTTGATTGATTCCAGGGTGCTTAGGAAGTTGGAGTGAGAGTCTGGGAACATGTTTGGGGTTCTGTAGCAGGCTATTACTTGTATCACTATCTTACCCAGTGTTAGTTGTACCTGAAGTATCTCAGATGCATTATGCTGGGCTACCAGTCTAGAGATGTGCATATCCTTTTAGAATATGGAGACACCACCGCCTTTGGAGCTTCTGGCCATATTCTGTGGCCGAAAGGTATGGAATGAGTTGTAGCCTGGGAATGCAGGGTTGCTTTCTGCCTCTTTAAACCAGGTCTCCGTTACAGCACAGATGTCAACATTCTCCATTTTGAGGAGAGCTTCAAGCGAGTGCATCTTGATATTTAGACTTCTAGTACTGAGCAGCATGACCCTCAGATTGCATTTGATTCTAGCTGTTATGGTGGAATTTTGGTCTTTGGAACACTGCTTACAAAAGGCACTATAGGGATGGAAAGAGCCTTAGCCAGTACCTGGAATCTCAGGGGTGACAGATGCAGGCCATCTCCGACAAAGCATCGAGGTCTGTCGATCATATCATCCTAGGCAGACAGATAATGGATCCCCTTAGAATGACAGCAGAAACTTAGCCAATTGTTGAAGTCAAGTCATTTTCAGCTCGTACTGTGGTATCATTCTAGTTGACGGTATAATACTGCTCAGGGCTAGAGTCATACTTGCTTGGGCCACATAATCCAAGAGTTCCATCACGTGTCTTTTCATGTAGTCCAGGGAGGTATGTCTCAAGTCATTCACACCCACATGGTCAATGACCAAGTCATATTTGTACTTGTTGTGGAGTGACCTGAGTGCATGTGTTTTGTGCCAGATCCTGGCACCAGATAGACAACTGATTTTCATAGGTTCATAGGTTGGTACTAGGCTATCAGCCCTAGGGCCTGTACAAGCCTAGCCATAACAATTCCCTGACTATTTATTCCCACATTATTTACTTTCCTGGACCCCTGTCTAGCAGGTCGACTGACGTGATCCCTGGGGTGAATTTCCTTTCTCCCATCCAATCGTCAAGGTTCCTCTTGAAGAGGTCCAAAGAGGCACTCTGCTTGACATGTATGGGCAATCTGTTCCAGAGTCTGGGGAGTCTCTGGGTCAGGAACCTATCCCTCCAGCATGTTTTGTTTATTGTTATGACAAGGTTTAGATCCCTGGAGCGTGTAGCTCTGAGGGATTGGGATTTCTTTAAGTGTAGCATGTCCAACAGCTCTGGGTTTGACATGGTCTTGTATGTTAAGCAGAGATCGCCTCTGAGTAGATGATATGCGACAGAGTATAGCTGGAGTTTTTTAAGGCGGTCAGCGTAGGGCATCTGCTTTAGGCCTGTGATTCTTTTAGTGAGGTATTTCTGAGGCCTTTCCGGTTGTTGCAGATGTCTTGAGAGGTACATACCAAATGGGGCGTTGTATTGTATAATGGGTCTAATGAGGGATGAGTACAGTGGGACAAAGACCTCCTTTTTTCTGGATGAAAAACCCTTCATGATGAGGTGTGCCACATAGAAGGATTTCCTGACTGTTGTGGCGATGTGGTTATCGAAGGTGAGACCGCTGTCCACCTGTGTCCCTAAGTCTGTTATCACACTTTCTGTGTTTAGTGTACTGCCACCTATATGGTAATTCATGGATACATGTTTTTTCCCAAAGGGGATAACAATACATTTCTTGGCATTGAGCTTGAGCCCATGGCTCTGGCACCAAGCATCTGTTTCTGTAAGGCCCTTTTGTAGAGTATCCACATAATTTGGGGATTCAATAATGGCTCCCAGTTTGCAGTCATCTGCAAACTTTGTTAGCCAGAGTCCCTTAGTGTTGACCTGTACTTCAGAGAAGTAGATGCCAAACAAGAGCGGCCCCAGGACTGAATCCTGAGGTACTCCACTTGTCACTTGCCTGGAGCTGGATTTGGAGTCGGCTACTTTTACAGTGTGGGTTCTATCACTAAGCCATTTAGCAACCCATTGGGTGACATAGGGATTAATGCCCAACTTAGTAAGTTTATCTATGATTTCAGAGTGGGGGATGGTGTCAAAGGCCTTGGCAAGGTCTAGATAGGCTGTGTGGACCACCTTACCCTTGTCCATGGCTCTGGAGACTGATTCAAAGAAGTCAATCAGGTTCAGGAGACAAGATCGGCCCTTCACAAACCCAAACTGGGTGGGGTCCAGTGTTTGAAGGTTGCCAATGTCTTTGTTTATAAGTTCCATGATAATACGCTCCATGGCCATGCAGATAAGGCTTGTCAGACTGATGGGACGGTAGTTTCCAGGATCCAAGGTGGATCCCCCCTTGTGGATTGGGATAACTGTAGCTCTGCGCCACTCAGTGGGCACAAAACCTAAGGTGAGGCTATGATTAAACATGACACTTAGGTGAGGTGCCAGTTCATATTGTAGTTCATGTAGTAAACAGCCCGGGATGTCATCTGGTCCCATGGATGCTGTATTCTTGGCTTTAGAGAGTGCGTTTTGTACCTGTGTGGCCGTTATTACTGGAATTTGGCAATCTTCCGGTATTGAGATGGGCCATTTAGGGGGTGAGAGGGGGGTGAAGTTGGCACTGTATCGATCTGCCAGGATATTGGCAATATCCTTCGGATCAGTATATTTAATGCCATTCTGTTTTAGCTCAGAGCAGATCTGAGCATTGCCATTTAGATTCTTGACATAGTTATAGAATGCTTTGTGGTTGTCTTTGGAATCTTTGGCAATTTTATTTTCATAACTAGCTTTGGAGGATTTTATGAGGCATCTCAGTTTCTTACTGAGGCTAGTAAGGGAGTTTTTTGCATCCTGGGATTTTCCTCTTTTCTGCAAAAGTTTCTTCCTTTTGTTGTAAAGTTTGTTTATGGCAGGGGACCACCAGATTGGCTTCCTTTTTTTGGATGAGAGCATTTTGGTTCTCTTTGGGATGGCACGATTCATGCATGTGTGGATGTGCTCTTACAGTGCCTTAGTGTAGGATTCAGCAGTTGAACTTTCAGTTCCCGTCTGCATGGGTGTCATGAAGTTTGTCACTTCTGACTTGAGTAGCATGAAGTTGGCTTTGGAGAAGTTTTTTATGGTGGTTTCTTTACTGGGGGTGGGGTGGGATGTGGATGTTAAGGGTGATTAGCTTATGGTCAGACCTGACTAACGAGGGGGTGACCATAGGTATGGAGCATTGATTTCCCATGTTGGTAATGACCAGGTCTAGGATATTGGAGCCCCTGGTGGGACTATGGATTAGTTGATCCAGGGCGTTGGAATTTATGAATTCCAAGAACCGTTCAAAGGTGTTGGGACATGAGTAGTTTTCCCAGTTAATGGCAGGGTAGTTAAAATCACCCAGTATTAGGGTGTTTGGTTCTATCTTAATATTTTCCAGTATGTTTAGAAAGGTGTAGTGAGAATCTTGCGGTATGGTGGGGGATCTGTAGCAAGCTACAATTTGGATTGCAGTCTTACCTAGTGTTAGTTGCACTTGGAGAATTTCAGACACATTGTGTTGGCCAACTAGCCTGGTGGTGTGAATATCCTTGGTGAATATTGACGCTCCTCCACCTTTAGTGTTTTGGTCCTGGTTTGGTGGCTGAAAAGTGTGGTAAGGGTTGTAGCCTGGTATTGCAGGGGTGCTCTCTGGAGCCTTGAACCAGGTCTCAGTTACTGCACAGATATCAATGTTCTCCATTTTTAGGAGTGCCTCAAGAGAGTGCATTTTGAGGTTTAGACTTCTAGCATTGAGTAGCATTACCTTCAGATTTTGCGTGCTTGTACCTGTTACGGTGGTGGTTTTGTCCATTGAAGTTTGCCTAAAAAAGGCAACCAAACTCTTAGTAGCCATGACTTATTTTCTTACCTAGGTCACTGATAGAACATTATGACAAACCAAGTAATGGTTTCAAAGCTATAGACCTGACTGAAAAATGATTGCAAATTAGGTTTGTACAGATAATACTGATTGTATCCCTTCCTGGTGCAAAAATTCTAAATCCTAGAGACAGAACTGGATCCATTGCCAGGCTGAAAAACATGTTATAGATATCAGCTAACTCTTCACTTTACAGCTAGCAACCCTTTGAAGTGTGGTTCAGAAGACGGGCAGTAGTGGAAGAGAAACCTCAGAACAATTTACTTGTAGAAAGTATATGTGTAAGTATATCAAAATAATTCAAGTAAGCTGCTATTAAGAAGCTTTGTGTGCACTGACAGGTGCTAAACTTTAGTGAATATGTCTACTATTACCCTACCTTACTTGCCAACTGCTTCCTCCATTACCCACTCTCTCTCTATACCTACTATCCTATCAATATTTCCTACTCTAGTTGACTGAGCTGTCATCACTTTTACCTCAACGAACTAATGTTCTTCTCTGCCCTCCTTACCCTTCCCAACTACTGTCTATAATAAAAATTACCCACTTCTGATACGTACAGACTTCTCTACACTGTTCTCTTATTTTCATTTGTTTCACTGCATCACAACCATACCTTCAACTCCACATG
Organism: Protopterus annectens; assembly: GCF_019279795.1. Lineage (NCBI taxonomy): Eukaryota > Metazoa > Chordata > Ceratodontiformes > Protopteridae > Protopterus > Protopterus annectens. The sequence continues at coordinate 826,124,469 of NC_056735.1, forward strand.
TCTTCATTGTTTACCTCCTGCACACCCTAAATATTTTTTCAAACGAAATCAAGTTTAATGCATTACAGCAACACAGCCCTACTTTTCTACTCCTGTCTTAAGACGCATCTGATTTTAGACTGTTGTAAATTTCTAAATATTTTACTTTTAAATCTTGCATCACCTTATAATTGCACTCCAGCTTATACCAGTAATCTTTAATGACATTATTGACAACCTAAAATATAAGTATGAAATACATCCTTACAGTCTGTGAAATATATCTCGTATACCTTCCAGTAACCTATTGTCCGCCCCCAACAAATGTATAATAATATATTATTGCAACATATAATTTCTATTAACACTGAAAATTCTGTGCTAAAGGATTGTAGTGGAGGTTTCCTCTCTAGGCTTCTGCTGAAAAGGGCCAATGACAATTAGGTGAATGAATATAAAATGTTAAATTATACTGTAATGAAATCTGAATGATAAACAGGGACAAATGTATCTGTAAATCGTACTAGATTTCAGGATATGATGCTCTGCTGTAAGGTGAAGAAAGGTTAAGGTTGTTGTTCAACATTTTAAAATCTTTGCAGATGTAGCTACCTACTAGTGTGTTAAAACTTCAGGGCATAAAGTAATAGTGGGAAGCTGTTATTGTTTTGAACATTAAAACACATTCTGGTTACCCACAGAATCTTTTGAAGAAGGGCATGCACTGGGCATGGATCGAATCTTTCCTAGTGAATGTGTAAGTATGTGAATCCATAGAGTTTCATAAGGCATAAAGAAAGCTGATAAAATTAATAAAAATGTATGATATCCTGAAGTCCCCCAGATATACAACAGTCTAAAAAGTTTAGGATTTTTTTTATGGAATGGTTTGTAAAGGTATTTTAGATTAGCTTATAAAGCAAATTCTGACAATTTGATACTCAAAATCATTCATAGATTCATAAATTGTTACTAGGTAATGACCCAGATGACCTTTCCAAACCTGACCAAGTTTTCCTGAAAGAATAATGATGTCCTGTATCCAAATAGGACATTGAGGGCCAGACATTTATATGCTACCTCTGTCCATAAGGAACATTGATGTCAGGCCCAGTGTAAATTTCCTGTTCCCCATCCACTGGTCTAGGTTGCATGTATACTGGTAATAGACAAACTCAGCTTCATATCGGTCTCTCCAGCAGGTTCTGTTCAAGTCACAGACAAAATACAGGCCCTAGACCTTGTATTTCTGGTGCTCTTTGACTTACAAATATGCAGGAGGTTTGCGGATGCCTTGTAAGCCAGTCAGAGATCACCCCTCAGAAATCTGTGGGAGACTGAGTAGAAGGAAAGGGCTTTAAGGCACTCTGCATAAAGTAGTGTGTTACACCTTGTATCCTTTTTGTAAGGAACCTGTGCAGTCACACTGGTTGCTGCATATGCCTGGAGAGGTACTTACCAAAGAGAGCACTGTACTCTGTAATTTGTTAGATAAGGGCAGAAAACAGTATGATAGTGAGCTGTTTTGGACTCATATGCTATGCCCTTACTTATAAGTTGCACAATATAAAAGGATTTTCTCACCACTGTAGCCATGTGGTGGTCGAAGGTAAGGCTACTGCTGTCTATGTATTTACCAAGATCCCTGACCACATGGTTATTAACCAGGATGGTTTATCTCCCAAAAGGTACAATTATGCACTTCATAGCATTGAATGTAAGACCATGGCTTTGTCACCATCTGTTAGTCAGAGGCAGAACTTCTTGAAGAATGCTAGTGTTTTCAGGGTGTTAATGATTACTCCCATCTTGCAATCATCTGAAAACTTTGTCAGTCATAAACCTTCAGCATTTGCTTCCATTTAAGAGTAATAGATGCCAAAAAGGAGTGGGCACAGTACCAAGCCCTGGGGAACTCCACTAGAGACTGGCCTCTTGGTAGAGGTGGCCTCACCTATTTTGACCTTCTGGGTCCTATCAATGAGCCAGTTGGCTATGCAGATGGTGATAAAAGGGTTTATACCTACATTAGTGAGCTTGTTTATAATGACAGAGTGGGGTATTTATCAAAAGCCTTGACCAGGTCCAGGTAAGCTGTGTGCACAGTCTTATCTTCATCTAATGCTTTGGTGATCCTGACCCTCTCAAAAAAGTTCATCAGATTTAATAGGCATGACCTTGCTTTACAAAGCCAAACTGTGATGGGTCCAGTGTTTGCACATTACCTATGTCCCCATTTATGAAGTTCATGATGATTCTTTCCATGGCCTTACATATGAGGCTGGTAAGACTTATGGGCCTGTAGTTACCCAGATCAGTAGTTGGACTTCCTTTGTGCAGATGAATGACTGTAGTCATCTTCCATTCCTTGTGCACAAAACCTGACTGCAGGCTCCAAAAAAAGTGATTCAAGTGGATCAGAGAGGTCATATTTCATGCTGTTTATTGAACTTCCCAGGATGTTTTCAGGGCCTGTCGATGCAGAGTTTTTGGCCTTGGAAAATGCATTGATGACGTGTTCCCTAGTAGTGATTGGGGAGATTGTGATGTGTGGCATTTCCTTTGGACTTTCAAGAGGGGTAGTGCTGGGGAAATTTGAGCTGAACATGTCATCCAAAATGTTGACGGTGGCCTCCAGTTCAGTGTGGGTGATGCCATTTACAGTATGTTCTGTGAATTGTTATGTATTTCCCGCTGAAGTTACAGACATAGCTGTAGAAAGCCTTGTAGTTGTCCTTTGCCTGAGAAGCAATTTTTTCTTCAAATTTAGCCTTTGAGGTATTAATTAACCTTCTTAGCTGCCTGTTTAGATTTATTTTTTTCATGTAATACTGCCTTATGGTCAGATCTGATGAGTGAAGATATTACATTGGGTGAGGAACATCACCAACCCCATGTTCCTGAGTACAAGGGCAAGTATTTTTGTGCCTCTGGTAGGAGAATGGGCTAACTGTTCCAGGATGTCAGTATTCACAAAGTTTAGGAATCGCTGGGCTTCTGCATTAGTGGTGTAGGATTCCCAATCTGTAGAGGGGTAATTGAGATCCTCCATGAATATCATATTGGGTTGAACAGTGATGGACTCTAATACATTGAGAGAGGTTGTATGGGTTTTCTGGGAAATGGAGGGGGACCTATAGGTTGCAAGGATATGGTTTGAGACCCTGTTTATGATGACTTGCACATGTATGAGTTCCAGTGGGTCATACACTTAACTTGTCTGGATGTGAGGTTGGTTTTAATATAGACTGAGATTCCTCAACCTTTAGTTCCCTACTGTGCAATAGCTTTCTTTTTTGGGTAATGTAAGGTGCTGGACGATTTATAGTGTACTTTGGAAGAGATGTTGGGGAAACAAATGTTGTAGCTAAAGAAATGGTTCTTTTGAGCAGGGTTATAGAATCTGACTTTTCTAAAGATAGTTAAAGCCTTAGCAAGTTTGATGCTATTGGCTTTCAACAAAGAAAACTAGTTGAAAATTAAAAAAAAGTTCTGAATATTGTAAAGGAAATAAAACAACTGGAGGTAGGATCTTTAGACAAATGGAAACATAAAGTTTCATAGAAACATTCATTGAACTACTGGAATTTATTGGAACCAGAAGCATTACAAGAGTGGGGCAAAAGGGGCAACTGTCTTAGATATAGTATGTTAAGGTGTATGACAAGGAAGTGCAGCTCCTGTATTCTTTTCTGTACCAGGGCTTCAGTGTTTTGTGTGTAGTAAGCAGATTCAATGTAAAGGTTTTAAAAAGTTTGGTTTCTTTGTTGTTGATTACAAATGTGGTGATCAAAGGGAAGATATTACACCAGTTAGTTAGAAAGAATAGAAACTACGTGACAAATGCTCTTGCAGGCAGACAAGAATTCAGAACTCAGTGGATTGATTAAAATAAAATGTTTTTAGGTGAAGAAAAATTAAATATTTATGTAAAAATGTATTTTTCATTTATGCATTTTTGTTTATATTTTTCTTATCTAAAATTTTGGTGATTACAACTATTTTTAGTATTGAATGTTTTACAGTGTATCTTGTGATCTAACTGGTCCTAGTCTGAATATTAAAAGTACGTTTAATTGAAATGTACTTGAGGGAATACACTTTAGCCAAAGTGCATTTTATCAAAAATGTACTTTCGCAAAAAAAAGAAAAAAAAAACATGCAGTTTGCCTGTAGATTTAGTTGTACATCAACATGTAGTGTTGACTGTACAACTAAGCAAATTGTTGCTTAGATCATGGTACAGTGGGGATAAGGGAATATTCCCTTTTCTCCACTGTAGTGTGGTCTCAGAGTGAGAATATTAAAGTAGGGGTGATGTGGGGGGTGCAGGGGGGCTTGCCCCCTTGCATAAACGTGAGTAGTGTTTTATTTGTGTAGTTTTTTTGGCATTTTTTTTCTTTTTGCAAAAATGCATTTTCAATAAAATGCACTTTTGCGAGTGAGTTCGCTCATGTACATTTTTCTGAAAAGTACTTTTCGATGTTACAACATAGATCCGATCTAACATATATTATGGTACATAATGTTTACTGTCATGAAGTTTACTTTTCTAAAGTAGTCCATTTTTATGCTATAGATGAAAGTGCTATACATTTTATTAAATTTTTTTATCTTTTAAAGTTTATTTAAGCATGGCATTTTTAGTTTGCTTTACATGCAGAATAATGTTCAGGAAGAGGAGTGAATTTTAAGTGAAGGCAGGAATTGAGAAGTGCATGTAATATAGGCAAGGATGAAATTTGTTAAAAGAAAACAGACGTATTGTATTACAGTAACAATGAAAACTGTTATTGCAGTTTGTCTTTTCTGTTAATGTATGTAAACAGATGTCACAGTTTAAATGTTGATTTAATAAAGATGTTAAAAATAACAAGTAGCTTTCTACATACTATTTTCAGTTTTTTTTCATATTTCTTTAGTGCTTTATTTTTTCTCTACACACTTCTGTTTTCTGTAATCTAATCACAGTGTCAAAACTAACAGGTAAAAATGTAATTCTGACAATATTTTAAATATAGTAGCAACTCTGGATAAATTGTAAGATTCTTCTAAATGGTCGTTATTGGGGAGTGGTGTCAGTTATGCAGCTTTCACAGGTGTATGTTCAAGACAGCATATTAGACTTACCGGATTAAGGTAATGAGACATATTTAGTAAGAACTGCAGCCTAATGTGATTCCAGCACAAATGCACAATACAGAATAAATAAAATATATAAATGGAGGATCATGGGTAGCTTGAAACATGACTGCTTAAGTGGCCAGAATTCATAAGACTTCATCATTTGATTTGTTACACAGTAGTTGTTAAATCTCTTTTAGGTTACTGCGGTTGTCAGATGGTGAATTGAAAGTCAGAATAAAAATGAACCAGTTACGTGAAGAAAAGCAGAATCGTTTATTCAGTGTGAAAAGAGGAGCTCAGAAAAGAAAAACATTTTGAAATATTCCTGAGGATGTTATGAATGCTCATTTATTCTCTTTTTTGTACACAATATATAACTGCATGTATCAGAACAACACTCTTTATGGTACCTGTGAAAACATCTTTTAACAGTTCCATGGCCAAGTAATGTGTGTCAAAAATTATGGAAGAAAAAAGTGGAGTTAATTTTTATAAAAGTACTGGAACCTAGCATCTTGATGCATCAGTTATACCGTCATCTCCAACTTCACATAATTCATTTAGGTAATATTACAATAGAACATGAAGAGAGAAGCATTTTTTACCAGTTGAAGGATGAGTGAGTCCTGTTTCTGCCTATGATGGAAAGCAAGTACTGTGCTGACATTGCAATATGGAAACACTGCTACTATGAAAAAATGAGAAACACACCTGTCTGGCAGATGACTTTAACCTGACACAACTTGAAAAGTAAGCTGGAAGGGTATTTTTACTATCAGTTCTAGAAATGTGTCTTCATCAGTTTATCCACAAGTCTGAATTGCACAGGCAGTATCTGGAGGGTAGTGAAGGCTGCAGGATGCAATACAAACATACAAGGAAAGAAAGCTAAATACCTTGGAGCAGCATCTGTCAGCAGATCGGAGCTTAACATTAAGGTATCAATGTCATCTTTTAGTACATTGGCACACCTTGTTTTCTTAAGTACTTGTATTCCATTGTATGTAGAAGTTAGATGGTGGCAATAAACCTTTACTGGGCTTTACATTTCCTATGCTGCTGTTAACTTTTTAATGATATTTTTCATGTACTGATTGAAATCTGAACAACTATTGCACACCTGGTTGTGTGTTTTATAGTCATCTGCTTTAAGAGTTTGAATTCTCTGAATATAGACTGATTAACATTGCGGTATTATTCTGCTCTAAGTTTTTTGTTTAAGAGGTATCACCACACAACATGTATTCTTAGTTTTATTATTACAAATATGAGCAATTGAAATATTGCTAAGTTTAACTGGATAATTCTACTGCGCATTTAGTACAGCAATCTACATCTGATTTAAGACAAGAATATGGTTTACCTTAATCATTTACAACTAAGGTTTAGAGAAGTTTTAGCCAATATTGATGTGAACTAGACATTTCTAAGACAATCTGCAAATGTGACATTTTCCACATGTTATGTGCTAAATGAAACCTGGGATCACTTTTATAATGTCTGATGGTCATGATGTACCTTTGCTTAGGCATAACTGTCAATAGGACATAATATCCTTGGATTTAAAAGAGCACAGCAGAACATCTGCATTCACTTCCATGTGTGTGGTCTGTGCACTTGTGTTTGCACTAAATATGTGCTTGTGTGTGCATTTTTGTGTGTGTGTGTGATTGAATCTATAGCTAGCTAGCTAAATATATTAAACTCATATGAACATGATGGATAACATGGCACCATCATTTTGCTTACTATCAGTAATGAAAAATCAGATTACCTTGAAAATAACAAGTAATTTTTGCTCTGTTACTCTGAGGTTTAACTTGGACTTTCCTGTTAGAAAGAGAAATTGTTAAGCTGTTTTCACATTCTTTTATTTTTAGCTTGCTCTGTAGTGCAGGAAAATGGTCCCTGAGGAGCATATTAAAGAAAACTGGATCAACTATCGAAAACTCATGCATACACAGTGGGGAAATGCAAACTCTGCCCTATTCAATATAGTTAGGTATGGGAAATAAGGCTATGCACAAGGTGAAAAGATAAGCTGATGAATCAAAAACATGGATGTTCATCGTGTTTCACTGTTGCAGTCATCACACTTGGGGTTATCTGCCTGCAGGTAGCCCTCAATCGGCCCAAATAACAGAGTCTTGGGATTTCTGCATCGGATGCTGTCACTTCTTCCATGACGTCAGGTCGTCAGGGGTATAAAACAGGCAGCTGACACCATTACATCAGTCTTTCTTGCCAAGAAGGAGCTCAAAGCACAAGCAATTTGCAAGTGCTGGTCAGCTGCTACCTGAAATTTTTGTTTTTCGAGTTTCAAACCTGAAGTCTTCTAAAGCAAGTACCCCATTGGGGATTCTTTTTTCTTGCTCTAACCGATGTCAGAAAAAGTTAACAATTGTCTTGCCTGTGGAAAGCAAATACCTCACAGAGATTTTCATTCTTACTGCGTCACCTGTTTAGGCCCAGACCACGACGTCCCTCGCTGTCAGTTTTGTGCCTTGTTTAACACCCGATCTATTCATCGTCAGGCTATTTTTGTTGCTAAATTCTTTCGTTCTCATTCTCCATATTCCAAAAAGGCTTTGATAAGCCATCCAACTATGGATCTTCTGAAAAAACACAAAGATAAAGACAGCAGCAGACCGCATAGGTCAAAAACTGCTGACGATGCTTCTGTTAAGCTAGTCGCCAGTCCGCCAGTACTCAGTGAAGTGCCATTTAAGCCCCTGATGCCCACTTCTACAGATTCGCAGGCCTCTGCTGAGACCCATTCAGAGTCCAGTATGCCGTGAGATGCTTCTTCGACTATGGAACCTGTGGATGTCTCTACCTTGGATGGGTCCGGAGCTGCTGTGCAGGCACCGGCTTCTGATGGTGTATTCTGACCTACTGATATTCGCATTAAACTGACAACTTCATTTTTAGCTAAAACTACTGAGTTTCTCAAGCCCAGAGTATGCACTACGCCTAGAAAACCGACGACCAAAGCACATGCTCAAGCTCTCATGCCTCAAAACCAAGTGCTTAGAAGGGCTGAAGACCTTATCACCCTAATTAGGGGAAGCCAGCTTTCCCCTGCTAAGAGACCAAGAATTAAGTTTCTTTCTGATTCTACAGACCAGGAGTCCGATGACTGTGACCCTTCTGATTACCAGGACATACCCTTATCTACCTTTGAGGATTCAGATGCAGAGGAATCCATTCCCTCTGCCTCCCCTCCAGAGAATTTTTATTTTGGTGAAACCATGTACACTTTAAGAGAGCATTTCCGCTGGGAATGCTAGGATTATCCTCAGTCCAAAAAGAGACTCAGAGAATTTTTAGAGTTGCCTCAGCACTGGCCCCTAGCTGTACCCCCTGTTCTGGATGTTGTAGATGATGTCTTTATGGAATCCATTCTTACTCCAGACACTTTACCACCGGCCCCTAGAAAACCTGACAGGTACTACAGAGTACCTGATTCTCACAAATTTCTCTTTAAGAATCCTTCTGCTGATCCAGAGACCATTTCCCAGGCGCCTAAAGGTATTAAGGCCAAAAACCCTACTCCTTCATACAAGGATTCCAGAGCTTTAAACAGATTGGGTAAGAAGGTATATACTTCTGCAACTCTTGCCATCAGGGCATTGAATTGCCAGTTTCATATGTTGAAGTATCAGCAACATATTATGGAACAAATTAAACAAAAAATGGTGTTACTTCCAGATTTTGCAGAAAATAAAGATTTACAAGAATTAATGTGTTTTGCAAACCAAGTTAGTAAGCATACTTTGCAGTTTGGCTTTGATGCCCTAGAATCATATTGCAGGGCTGCAGTTACTGGATCTGTACTGAGAAGGCATGCTTGGCTGAAGGAACAAACCTTGCCAGACCATGTCAAATCAAAATTACTAGATGCTCTTGTAAAATCAGAACCATTTGTTTGGCACCAAAGCAGAAGAGGTTCTTAAAAAGATGGAAGAAAAAGCTAAATCTATGCAAACTGTTAAATAATTCTTACAAGTGCAGTCACCTAGATTCCGTAAGCATTGGCCTACAAAAACTGGTCCTTTCTAGCCCCTTCCAGGCCCTCTCAGTCCAAACCTAGGGGAACCAGACCACCAAGACTATAGTATCAGGTTATGCAGAGATCTAAGCAATAGAATGCTCCCATCTCAAAAACAGGGAGTGGCAAGCCACACCCTTATGGTAAAAGTTCACAATGACTTGTCAGTTATCCTTCCCAGCCCTGCCCATCTACTTGCACCCTTCGGAGGAAAGCTTGCCCTTCATGCCAAAAACTGGATGTCCAGTACTCAGGACCAATGGGTTATAAACATTGTATCCCAGGGGTACAGATTCTACTTTCATTCCCTGCCAACCCCAAGCGAGTTTCCAGACCTTCCTCCAAACCAGTGGGCAGAGGCTCAAAAGCAAGTACATTCCCTGTTCAATATCAGGGCCATCCAACCTGTTCCAGTAGAACAAAGGGGACAGGGTTTCTACTCCAGACTGTTCCTGGTGCCCAGAAAAGAAGGCTCTTGGCGCCCAATCCTGGATCTATCAATATTCAACACCTTTCTGGTGGTCCCAAAATTCAAAATACTAACCCTGCAACAGCTTCTCCCTATGCTAGCCAAGGATGCCTGGCTAGTCACCCAAGAGTTAAAAGAAGCCTATCTGCACATCCCCATAAGGGACTCCTGCAGGAGATATCTCTGCTTCAGGGCAGGCTCTATACACTATCAGTTCTCTGCACTTCCCTTTGGCTTATCTACTGCGCCCAGAGTATTCACAAAGTGCCTGGCGACAGCCATTGCATACTGCAGGCAGAGAAATAACCAAATTTTCCCACACTTGGATGATTGCCTGATTCAGGCGGACAGTCAGGAATTACTACTTCAACACCTGGCATTTGTAAAAAGACTCCTATCTTCATTGGGGTACACCATAAATGAAAAGAAATCACAACTGGTGCCCAGTCAAAAAATTATATTCCTAGGAACAAGCTTGAACACATCTTCCCAGATGGCCTTTCTCACTCCAGAAAAACAGATCTATTTGAACAACTACTTCAAACACATGGTCACCAAAACCCAGCTAACTGCAAGGAAAATACAGCAAGCCCTAGGGTTCATGGCTTCATGCATTCTGCTAATTCCATATGCAAGACTGCATGTGAGGAAACTTCAATGGTACTTAAAAAGTCTTTGGTGCCAACATTCTCAAGACCTGGAAACAGTCATTCCTTGTCTAAGGGCAGAGTTCCTTTGGTGGGCAGAAGCATGCAACTACAACAAGGGACTGCCTTTCACTCAACCCCTTGCCACCCAAATCCTGACAACAGATGCATCAGACTATGCATGAGGGGCTCACATGGCAGGCAAATGCATTCAGGGAAAGTGGAGCCCAGGACAAATCCTCCTGCACGTCAATCAAAAAGTGATGCTAGCTGTACAGTGTGCTCTGACAGCCTTCAGATACCTAATCCTTCCAGGGCAGCTGCTGATAAAAACAGACAACGCCACAGTTATATGGTACATAAACCAGCAGGGGGAACCCCTTCTTACCCACTGTGCAGGTTAGCCGTGGCCCTATGGAACACAGCCTTGAGCAACCAAGTGCATCTGCAAGCACAGTTCCTGCCAGGCAAACAGAATTCACTGGCAGACAACTTAAGCAGAAATCTCCTGGATCCACACAAGTGGAAATTGGAGCCCAACACCTTCAACCCTCTAATCCAGAGGTGGGGGACACTGGAGGTGGACCTCTCTGCCTCCCCCGAGAACCACCAGTTGAGCAAATTTTGCACCAGGAACCCTCTCAGCAGGGCCTGGAAGGTGGAGGCCTTATCCTTCAAATGGGAAAACCTCTCAATTTATGCCATTCCCCCTGTGCCCCTCCTCTCAAAGGTACTACTCAAGATCAGACAGGACAGCTCAAGGGTAGTTCTTATTGCCCCAGATTGGCCACACCAGCATTGGTACCCACTCTTATGCAGTCTGACAACAGTGCCACCCTGGCACCTTCATCAGACACCTTCCCTCCTGTCTCAGTAGGAGGGACATATTTTGCACCCACAGCTGCAAACCCTAAACCTTGCAGCCTGGCTTATCCCCTGAATACTCCATCAGCAACCCTCAGCAAGCAGGTGCTGGACGTCATTCTTGAGGCCAGAAGGCCTAGTTCTAGAAAATCCTATGTTGAAAAGATATTGCTCTTGGAGTCAGTCTCAAGGAAAGGACACAGCTGTGCCTTCCTTACCTCAAATCCTTGCTTACCTAGCAGAGCTACTCCACAGAGGCCTATCCTTCTCCTCCATTAAGATTCATGCCTCTGCCATCTCAGCTCATTATAATACTGAGCCACCTCTATTCTCTCACCCTCTCATCAAACAGTTTCTGAGATGGGCTAACAACTTAATGTCCCCTAGGAGAGCACCCATCCCTGTCTGGAACCTTATCTTTGTACTGGAAAAGCTCACACTCCCCCCTTTTGAAACTGCAGCTTCAGCATAGTTAAAATTCCTTTCTTGGAAAACAGCCTTGCTTTTAGCCATAACCTCAGCTAGAAGAGTGTCTGAGTTACAGACACTAATGGCTGTGGAATCCTTCATTATTTTCCATGCTGACAAGGTTTCCCTCAGGACTAACCCATCCTTTATGACTAAGGTGGTCTCCAGTGTGGCTCTTAACCAAGCCATCCATTTGCCAACCTTCTTCCCTAATCCTCAAAATAAAGGGGAGAGGATCCTGCACTTCTTGGACATGCACAGACAGTTCAGGTTCTACCTCGATAGGACTAAACCTTTCAGAAAATCTGACCAACTGCTAGTCAGCTTTGCTACAGGGGCAGAGGGCAAGGCCATTTCAAAGCAAACCATTTCCAAATGGATAGCACACTGCATCCATTTCTGCTACAAGCACCATGGAAAACCTACCCCACAGGGGATCAAAACACATTCCACTAGGGCTACTTCCACCTCTACAGCATTTCTCAGGGGAGTCCCTACCAGGGACATTCTGGAAGCTGCAACCTGGAGTTCTGTACACACCTTCACCAAGCATTACCACTTACCTATTTTTTTTAAACCCAGAGCTGGATTTGCTGCAACAGTCTTACAAGGCCTGCTAACCAGCCCTAACTCCTCTTGAATGCCTCCACCCTTCCTCAGCTTTGGGAATCAACCCAAGTGTGATGACTGCAACAGTGAAACACGAAGAACATAGTACAGTTGTGTACACTTACCATAAATGTAGATGTTCGAGTATATTCACTGTTGCAGTCCTGGTTTCCCTCCCTCCAGCCCCCTGTTTTTCTCTATCCTTTCTACCTATCCTCTGTATGGTCATTTTTTATGGCAGGGGTATTTACTTTTTACTGGTGGTGTTCCACACCATATACTAGCTTCCTATTTGGGGGGGCTCCTGACATCTGGGGCAAGAAAAACTGATCATCGGCTGCCTGATTTATATCCCTGATGACCTGAAATCATGGAGGAAGCGACAGCATCCGATAAAGAAATCCCAAGACTCTGGTATTTGGGCTAACTGAGGGCTACCTGCAGGCAGATAACCCTAAGTGTGATGACTGCAACACTGAATACACTCGAACATCTACATTTATGGTAAGTGTACACAACTGTACTTTTGTCTGATTGTATGCATTTGTCCTTAACTGGTTTCCATGGTGCTTTACTACTAATTGCATAAGCATTTGTATCTATACGGTATCCTACTTTTATGTACTGTAAGTCTAAATTTGCCTCTTACATTGGTATGGGTTAAGTTCTGTTTTATGTTGTTATGGGGACCGCTTACTTTTTCTGCATGTGCATTTTACTCACTTCTTGTTTGCACTACTTTATTTCCTGTTTGTAGGATTTATGCTTTCACATTTATCAGGTGATAATTTTGTTTTTTGCCTTTTTGGATGCCTGTTACTGTTTTTGGTCAGTTAATGTCACATTCATTTTTGATGTTTTTATAAAAGTATGCCTAATATGTGGGGGAAAACAAAAAGCTGAATCAGAGAGCAATGCTATGTTTACTAGTCACGTTGCTTTCCCCCTCTCACTCCTGGTCATGAGATACGAGTAGATGCAGAAAGTACAAGATCATGTAAGAAAACAAAGAAATGTTTTCCATTTTAAAGTAGTTGGTCTATCTGTATAGGATTGTGTGAAGAGCTTGGCAATCCCAGATGATCTCAATATAGGGACACTGCTCCCGCATGTTGAAAGAAGATAGTTGAGGTGCTTTAATACATAGTGAAAATGATTAACATCACCTGGGGGGTAGCAAGCACTGCTTACTGTGAGAAGTCCATGGGGCAGACGGTCCATACCTCTCAACCTTTTAGAGCAAGAAATCTGGACAAAGCCATAATTAAAAGTGGATCAAAGGCCCAAAAATAGAGACAATTTTTAAATAGTGCTCTTACAAACTTAGAAAGTTGATAAAATAACATGTTTTGCATTAGCATAAATTTTCTGAAGGATATGAAGTCTGAAATCTAAATGTATGTTGTTATTTTCAAACTTCAATCTTTAATAATTTACCACTAATTTTTCAGAAAACCACAACTTTGAGGGTAATATCTGGACATTTTGCAAAAATCTGTATAGTTGAGAGCTATGGGCAGACCTAGAATATGTTGTAGGGATTACCTCTCTCATCTTGTCTGTGAAAATTTGGAGATTATGTAAAATGGCATAGAGACAGTTACTAGGGTGAGGGATGTCTATTCAAGTATTTTCTTGTCATGAACACCATAAACCTTTTCACTGTAAACAGACGACAACTTGCATAGATATTTGGGCAAAAAAAATGCAATCAGGAAGATAACAGGCAGAAACCTGGAAAGAAAATTTAGAATTAAAACACATGGGAATCTCCAAACACACATTTGAGAATGCCAAATTATTTAGTGTTAGCATTTAAAGCAGTAGAAAAGAGAAACAGTTAGGGTCTTTGCAACTTTTGGATGCATAGCACCAAAATTAATATCACTGGTGAAACCCCGTCTGCAATGCTTATCTAGGGGCATCAAACTCAAGAGTTGCATCAAGGGTAAAGTATTTCAAAAGACAGAGACAAATCTTTAGTTAAGAATTAGTCATGAAATTCTAAACCTCCAGTGGTTTACTTTGTTCATAGGTTCATAGGTTCATACTAGGCTATCTGCCCTAGGGCATTTATAAGCCTAGTCAGAATGTGTTTGGCTTTCAACACCCATTTTAAATTTATTTTGCTATGCCCTTTTCCGAGGTTAGTATACTGTGCCTCTGTCTAACAGTGACACAGAAGTGATACCCGGGGTAAACCTATGATCTCCCATCCACTCATCAAGATTCCTCTTGAAGAGAGTCAATGAGGGACTCTGCCTAACCTGGACTGGGATTTTATTCCAGAGTGAAAGGAGCCTCTGGGTTATGAATCTGTCCCTCCAGCATGTCCTATTTATTTCAGTGCTGAGGTTCAAGTCTCTCGAGTGCGTAGCTCGATGGGATTTGGATTTTCTGAGGTGCAGCATGTCCATTAATTCCGGGTTGGACATGGCTTTATACGTCAGGCAGATCGCCTCTGAACAGGCAGTATGCCACTGAGTAGAGCTGGAGTTTCTTTAACCGGGCAGCATATGGCATCTGTTTGAGCCCTTTGATCCTCTTGGTGAGGTACTTTTGGGGTCTTTCCAGTTGCTGCAGGTGTCTGGTAAGGTACATCCCAAAAGGGGCATTGTACTCAATTATGGGCCTGATGAGGGATGAGTAAAGAGGCACGATGACCTCCCCTGATCTAGATGTGAATCCCTTCATGATTAGGTGGGCTATATAAAATGTTTTTCTAACCACTTTGGCCACGTGGTTGTCAAATGAGAGATTGCTATCAAAGTACAGACATTTTCTGTATTGTGATCTAGTAAGGTCTTTTTCTCCCTCACTACTCCTATGTCATTACTGGAATAGGCATATATTCCTAGTGACTCTTTTATGCAGGGGCAAAACCAGCTGTGGCCTGTGTACATACTAAGTTCTGAGATGAAGGACAGGACTTAAGCAAGCAGAAGTACAGACAAAACAAGATGGATGGTTTTATATACATTATACAAGTGAACACATTATAAGAGGGAGCCCTGTACATACATTGAATCCTATTAGATATTTTTCTACGATTGTTGCAGCATCTGGCAGTGTACCAAGTCAAATCTTGAAATATATCAGCCACTATAATTTCTCCTAAAGCTATTGTATGACATAAACTATTATCTCAAGCTCAGAACAATCCTTTAGTTTCACAGAAGTAAGAATTTGCGTCTAATACATTGTATTAGTTTAGTTAGGACGTTCAGTCACTGCTCAGTCTAACAAAACTGTCTTCATATACAAATGAGCTCCACTGCACAAAACTTAGCCAAGCAGAAATATTACACATCAGAACATTTTCTGTACAGATTTCATCAGTTTCAGCCTTTGGTATGCTATCAGAAATCAAGTAGCATCCCATATGATGAAATATAGCTTGCAACTTCAATCATTGGAAACGTCACGGTATCTGGAATCATAACTTCAGATCTGTTTATACTGTTGAAAGTGAAGCAGTTTTTTTCATCTCTAGCATCATGTTGCCTTCTTAGTGCTAACCTTGGCATTATTCTCATTGACAGTTACCCAAGCAGTATATGTTCTACCAGGCTTCTCTGATACGCACTGAGCACAAACTGAATGAGGGACCATAAGCAGGCAGTAATCTGGTCCTCAGCTATTACATAGCCAAGATAGTAAGAAAATCCATTCTATGTTGTCCAACTTGTAGGTAAGGGTATGGCACCCACAGCCAAGGAAGTGATAGTAACACTGTAGTCAGCCACTATCAGACCTGTCATTGAATACAGTGCCCCCTTTAGCTCGTATCTAACCAGACACTTGCAACAATTGGAATGCCTACAAAGATTTCTCACCAGGAGAATACAGGGCATGAATACCCTGCCCTACACTGATCACTTAAAGGCTCTGTCTCTGTATTTAGTCTCCTAAGGCTGTTGAGAGCAGGTCTTTGCCTGGCCTAAAGGTCTTCCTCAGACCCAGCTCTGATGGATCTGTTGCACATGTGCAAAAAAGCAGCAGAAACACTAGATCCGGGGATCTGAGCTTCATTTGAGACATAAACAGAACATGCTGGAGAGACAGAGAGATATGTGTCCCAATGGATCCCTGCACTAAGGAATAGGCTCCCCATCCATGTAAAATAGAGTTCTTCCCTGAATTTATTCAAACAAATCCTTAACAACTGGATGGAAAATCATATATTTACCCCTAGTCTAGCCCACGTGCCTTATGAACAGAGGCAGACAATACGAAAAGTTTTATTCAAGCTAACACCCCCCTTTACAAATATTTACTTTGCTTTATGCTATATTCTGTGGGTGGCACAGTGGGGTAGCTGAGTTGTCGCTTCAAAGCAAAACATTCCCTGGTTCGAATCTTGGCTAATGTGCCCTCTGTGTGGAGTCTGCATGTCTTTGCTGCATTCTCTTGAGTTTTCTTTGCATACTTCAGTTTTCTGTCACATTCCAAAGACATGCAGAAGGTGGATTGACACTTTAAATCAGCCATAGGTGTAAGTGTACATGTGAGTGTGTAGTATGGAAGAACAACAGTGGCAAGGCTAGCCACCTGGAGGTGTGAACCTTGGCTCTAGATGATTGTAATTATGAAAGAAACGGGAAAAGGGGTTGTGGATGGATAGATGGCTGGATGGATGGATACAACATTCTCTACTAAGAATGTCTCTTAATTTTGCATATATAATATTTACAAAAGTATAATAAAATCATGATAATGGCCAGCAATTACACACAGCAATCACTTGTGTAGTCGCTGGTAAAATTTCATCTCATGAAATGGAATTTCATTTTTCCTTAATAAGGTAGTAAATATCCCTGATTATATGGGACTGTAGTATAAATATGGCTGACCCAATCAGGGCATGTCTTTAGATCTTTGATGCTTAGAGAACCACAGACATATTTCTCTGTAGTGTCCTCAGCATAAAGTATTCCTAATGTTATGCCATAGGTGTAAGGAAGAATGTGCTCCCAAAGAGCTGATGCTGTAGATGTCCACTTTGCTGAAGATTTAAACCATTCCTGATCCCAGGCTTTCAGCAATAAGAAGGGTAGCAGGCTTAACAGAAAGCTTTTCTATATCACATACATTAGCATCTTGGATGGCTTCCTGTTCCTTGTAGATGATTTCAGTTTTATATAATTTCTTACCTTATACTAGACTTGTAAGTCTTAGTTACGTTAAAGACAACTCACTTGTTCTTTATCATGAAAATAATCCATAAACATCCCACTAGTTTTAAGGAGTTCTAAATGTTCTCATTTAACTTCTTGAATGTAAATTAAGGCTTTAAAGATATTAACTTATAATCATCCTTTTGGTCTTCATCATTAGTGTATGAACAGATGTACCTGTAAAATGGTAACCAGAGCACCCAGCTGCATGTCGTGGTTTAATATTTTCCTGCTAGACTACTTCAAGGAAGGGGACCTCTTCAGTCACATTATAAAGGGGTATCCCAGATAAGCATGGCTGATGAATGTGTGAACCAGTGTCAGAAGAGGTTCCCACAGTCTCTACCTGAACCTGTACTGTTACTTTTATTGTCGATGCAATGTCATTGTTATACTTGCAGTACTAAATTCTGAAATGAGCTTCATACTCTCCTGATATAAACTAAATCCTAGAAAATTAAATTAAATAGACATCAGTGAACCTCTCTCTACCTTGGGAAATTTAACAGTTAAACACAACTATGATGGATCTCTTCAGAGGTGTTCTTCTTTAACTAAAGCTAATACATAGTACTGTCTCACTTGTAACCTTTTCATAGCACAGAACACATCACTTCTAATTTATTTCTAAACTGTTATTCCAAACCAGGCAAGAAAATGTCCCACTTGTAGCATATGCAATCCAGGTGTGCTGTTTGATTTGTACACCATTCAGGTATATGGGTAGTACTTGACATTATAATGTATTTCTTTATGCCACTAATATTTTCTTTAGCACAGGGCAATTTGCTAATTTGAAGGACTGCTTTGGTTGCCCTCCTCTTTACTGCAGGTTCTTTTTTGTTTCTTCCCATTTGTTCCTGAGCTATATAATATTACTAAACACTCTGCAGCAGTCAAAAGGATTGACATCTGTAAAAGTCAAATATATTCTGGCTTCAGATGTGGCTGTAGTACCATCACCACATGATTTCCAATCTCATAGTTACTTGAAACGGAATGCCTTGATGGCAGAAATAGGCACAGAGGAAGGAACACATGAAAAACATGTCTGCAACTTGTTAGCTGCAGCAGATACAGGCTTGTTAGAACAATGCTTTTTTTTTCTATCTGCATTTTTATGTATGTATGTATGTCTGTATCCATTACTTTAAAGCTTCAGACACAGTTAATCGCACATTTCTACAGCCAGTTATTGCACACACTGCTGATGATACACTGAGAAATATGTTTTTAGTTAGTAACTCTCAGACAACTAAAATACGTCTGTCAGTTCTATCCATGTTCCCTCCTTCTGAAGTCTCTCACAAGGCTCTGTTTTAGGGACACTGCAGTTCAGTTTTTTTTTTTCCATGTTCTTTCACCTCACTCTGTTCCATGTATCTTATTGTATGTATGTAGGATAGTACTTTGTGAAGCACATCAACTTTCTGAGGCTTTCAGACTGAAAACAAAATGAAATGTACACATTTTCCAGAGGGACTGATTCAGAAAAATAACAGGACTTGCAAGTGTATGGAGGGATAACTAAAAATATGAGCAAGTAAGCACTTTGTCACAGATGTAACCAAAGGAAGTTATAGATGTTTATGCAGTCTTCTATTAAGTCAGAAAGACATAAGTACTTTTAATATTTTAGGAAGAGGTAGGATGGATGCACATGTTTACAACTGAATCGTAAATAATTCATGTATTGACAGAGGACAAAGAGTGGCACAGTCCCTTTCTTTGTACATATTTTCCTGACTTTGGAGTGTGATGTCTATGTTAAACCATATTTTCATGCTGTTATTACAGATTCATAAGCGGCACAGATGTATCACGGAATTGTAATGCATCTCCACAAATTTGTGCAGGAGCTGTTGAAGGAGGTACTGTAGGTGCGGTGTGGTTTTGTTATAATTTCCTGGAATGACAGATAGTAATATCAGGAAAGGGATTCTACAGTCACCCATCTGGTCCAAATAAATTGTGTGTGTTTACAATTGCCTGTGAGTATAAACAGCTAACTTTAGTAAAAATAGCTTTTGTTGTGAGGAATGGTTAAATGATTTAATCACCTGTAACTTTTGCTGATGTTTCTTTACCAATTGAAACTGACTGACTGTACTTTGAACATCCTCTGTCAGAACAAGAGGTGTATATCTTTCAATGCCACTTTTCATCTGTAATTGCAAAAGCAAGTTCTGATTGAATTTGCTGTATTAGCTGAGTTATAAATGAGGGAAGTCTTGATGTAAAATTACTGCATCAGCTGAGGGGAAGTTTGCTCTTAACCTGTTGGCATAAAGGAAAGCAAAGGAATCATGGTGTGTGTGCTGTCAGACTGAACATTCCAGCATCAAAGCAGCCATTATTCTGCATAGAATTATTTTACATACACAGTCACTGCCAGGTGAGATAAGGTAAACTATCTGCCTCATTTTGCATATCACGTGCCTCCAGTATAATTTCTGTGATACCTGCAAAACTGTGCCCTCTGTGTTTTGCTTTAAGGGAGTGCTGCGGTGGAAGGCTTTTAGAAGCTCTTAACACACCATATCTCTCAAGTGTACAGATTTTCACAGAATATCCAGAATTTTGCCTCACATTTTTGGTATGTTCCTCCTAAAATTTGTGGTTTGTTGGCAAATCACTATGAATTGAAGTCACTAAATAATGACATACATTTGAGTTTCAGATTTAATATCTTTCAGGAAATGTATGCTAACACAAACCCTGTTAATCTAGCAACTTTTTTATGTTTATAAGAGCAACATTTAAAAATTGTCCCTATTTTGGGGCCTTTGCACCCCCTCCCCATTATTTTAGGCTTTGTTCAGATTTCTTGCACTAAGATGTTGAGGTATGTTACATACTGAATGAATGCCACATGTGTCATCTACATGAACATTGTGGCCATTAGGCATAGTAAGTGGTAATAAGTGAATTATAAGCAGTATGCATGTACAAAATATGAACCCATAGTGTACAGACAAAGGCTAACAAATAGTAAATGAGAATTATTGTTGATTTGTTAACTCTATAAGTCTACTAGTACAAATTACATGCAATACATCTTTTCTATTATATTCTAGAAGTCATGATCAACAAAGTTACTAATGCAGGGATGTAAAGTAGGGAGAGGGAGACTGAGGGAGTCAAACTCAGGGCTATAATAGGAAGCCTGTTAGCAGCTGATATCCTGTGCAGTACAAAATGGCCTAGCAGATATCATTTATAGAGCCAGTGATTAAGTGGGATGCTAAAATGCCCAAAAGAACTCTGGAGAGAGTGGCAGAATTTTGAAAAGCTCAGATTTCTTAAAACCAAAAATAGTGTAGAGGTATCTCCTTTATATAGTCTTCGAATAAGGAAAATAACTTGATCAAAAAGAGCATGCACACATACATACATTTATATATATATATATATATATATATATATATATATATATATATATGCATTATTATGTTTAGCAGTCCATTTGTGTCATTTGAGGTTTTACCCATTCAGGCAACTCAGTAGGATAGAAATAAAATGTCCCTGTTTACAAAAAACTATAGTTTGCTTAAAAATTTGAGGCATCTAGGTTAGTGATGTTTTGGTGTAACATAATCATGAATTAAGAAGTCCTGTATTTGGATTTGGACTTTTCAATGTTATTTATGAAGTTTATGCTGATCTGGTATGTTATGGAAGTTGCATATTTTGATTTCTTCACTGTTTTAGATAATAATAATAATAATAATAATAATTGTTCTTAATTGCTTTCCTTATTTAGTACTGACTTTTGCCTCACAAAATAAATAAATGCATTTGTTTATTTGCATTTTGCACTGTATAAAATGCTGCAGGTTGTATCGTGACCAAAATACATACCTGCAAGAGCTAGCAATGGTCACTAGAACCTTTCATCATGTATTAGTTTGTAATTTATTTATGAAGTTCAGGTGAACAGAAGTATAGTACCTTCTGTTTGCATTGCAATTTGTATTTTCTGTTACTGGGAATGTTAGTGGCTTTAAAAGATGAAAGGTAGAGCCCCATTGTTTTTCTTTTTAATACCTTGAGTTTCTTTTCATGTTCTCCAGAATAAATGTGTGTGACCTGTTTCAGTTGTATTGGCACCCTAGTCCAGAATATAAAGAAGAAAAAACATGCTTTTCATGAATGTGACTGGATGCAGAATCCAGCAAAATATGTTGATTTATTGGTGACCTTTTTGATGCATTTTTAATGAACCTGAGAACAAAAGAAACTACAAGTCTGCACTTTGACCAGACCTAAAGCAATGAGTATTACAGGGTGCTCAGTTTTGTCTACAGTAGAGGCTTACAAATGTATTTCAGACTGTGAACTTTACAAGTCTTTTAATCCTGTTTTATCAGGAAGATTGCATCCATAATTTAAGGAGTGAGCCATGAAAGTAAATATGGTCAAAGTGGGTGTAAGATAATCAGTCCCCCCATTTCCACCCAAGCACTGTACCACATTTTGTGTTGAAATTACCTTGACAATGTAGATTTCAAATAGGTTTCAAGTAGGACAGTGATTGTATATCTATAGGGTACCAAGATGACTTTCTCCTCCAAGTGTCAGATGCCGGAGACATCACAAGGTGCCAGAGAATCAGAATATGACAGGAACTGTTTTACTTTGGAAGTCACTACTGGTGTGCTTTCTTTGTATGCACTGACAGTAATCCCTTTGTTTTGGGAAATGTCTTTCTTTTTGCAAAATATATATATATATAAATATCTATACATGGTTTACTATCAAAATGTTGAAATTCATTTGGTCGACATTCATAACATCGAAATTCATTATACCGAATGTTCAAAATACTGAAAAAAAAAATGCCTAAGTTAAAATGGCCGAAAAACACCTGCAAACTAACACTAGTGTTTTTGCAGGGGGGCTGTGCACCCCTGCACCCCCCACACCCCCTGCTACTTATATATTACAACTCTGAGATTGCACAACATTGCAGACATGGGAAAATTCTTGCCCTGTTTGCAACATAATGTCGACAGGTAATTTGCATGTACTTCCTGTCGACCAAATGAACTACTTAATATTCATGTGTCGACCATATGGGTCGATCATATGAATGTTAGACCAAATGAATTTCAAAATATATATATATATATATATATATATATATATATATATATATATAAACATATTACACTTCTGTAATTATAGGTGAGGGGGAACCCCCGCTGCATCCCCAACACCCACTGCTACTAAAATATATCAACTTCGAGATCGCACTACACTACATGAAGATGTGTTATGTTGTAGTATAGCAAGTAAAAAGGGAACATGACTGAGGTTACCTATGAAACTCCGGTAAGTATCGCAGAGCTATACAGTAATGTGTAATGTTTTAACAGTGAATTAGTGTTTCTAAGAGAAGGTTGAGGATAGTTTTTTTTTTACAATTTAAGCATGCAGTCATGAAGCAGGTAATGGTAGGTTTGCCATTTTCTTCTTTGTAGTGCGATCTCGGAGTTGATATGTTTAAGTAGCAGGGGGTGTGGGGGGCCTAGCTCCCCACATGGGGTGTGCATGGGGGCTTGCCCCCTGCTTATAGTTGGAGAAATGTAATATGGTTTGTTTTTTTATTTGTTTCTGTATGTAGCTGGAATATAGTACATGTTGCTTTCCTACGTATTTTCAATGTTATGGTATTCTTCTTCTTCTTCTTTCAGCTTTTCCCGGTTAGGGTCGCCACAGCAGATCACCTGTCTGCTCATGATTGGCAGTAGAGTTTTACGGTGTCGAGTTGCCAACCCGGCACCCAGCCTTCCAAGGAAGGCACACACGTGCACACACTCATACCTAGGGCCAATTTAGAGTGTCCAATCCACCTACAGCATTTTCAGTGTTTTGAATTTTCAAGATTTTGGTCTCAATGCTTTGAATTTCAATGTTATGGGCTTTTGAACTTCTAAAGTGAATCCACACACACACACACACACACACACACACACATATATATATATATATATATATATACATACACACACACACATATATGTATAAGATTGGTGATTATGAAGGCTTGCCTCACATGTAAAGCTCCCACCTGTAAAAAATGCTTATAGTCTGGAGTTTTTGCCCTTGTGGTAATTCAGAAATTTGTGTTTGGTGATTTGCTTCTGGGTTCCTGGGAGATCCCCAAGTCCATTATTGTGGATGGCTGATCCCGGGTTTGAGATGCTCTAAAAGCCCTATCTCTGCTTTATTGGGGGCGAGGGTGCATTTTGACATTCCATGGGGAAAATGAAATATAGTTTTAGATCAGAAACAGAGCTTTCTCCCTCAAAGCTGGTAGCTGGACATATCCTTAAAGTTTCCATACTTAACATAGACACACGCAGACACATTCTGTCTCTCATAGATTTAGAATGTCAGTAGGGTTAGTCAGTAAATTTAGAACTAGATACAGAATTTTTTTTAATGTGAGAGTTTGCTTGGCATTTTCCACGAGTTTCTTTCTTTGAGAATTTTCATTTTAGCTTTGTAATTGATAGCTTAAATTGTGAATGGTATGGACATGCAGTTATCTAAAGCTGTTATGTCCCATGTAAATAGATTCAAAAGCAAAACCCCAAAAAAGGAAACACCAAACAAAGTAAATTCACTGGAAACACCACACTGGACACAAAAAAGTAGAATAGGATTAACGCTTTCGTTTATACCAATTCGATAAACTTCTTCAGATAAAATTACAAGGGAAACAAACATTTAAATACAAAATTCAGAATGACATCACATCCTGTCAATAAAAACACATAAAATATCAATTAAATACAAATACCTCAATCAATTCATGTTCATGTTATTAAATAAGTATAATGACCATAAATTCTAACGGAATAATGCTTTTAATTTAAGTAAGCTCATAATGGAAATGGTGTCATTCAATCCAGGAGACACTGAAGCATTTAATTTTAGCTGCCATAACAACTCTCTTTCTTCTAACTGTAATGAGATAGGGCCCCCTCTTCCACTATCAAAAATTTTCTCTATTATTAAAAAGTGAAAGTCATGGTCTGGAAAAGTCAACACATGTCTTGCCAAAGCATTAGTTGTATTACATTTAGAAATAGCATAGACATGTTCATAGATCCTATTTTTTATAGCCCTATCAGTTTTCCCTATGTAGTATGAAGGACATTTACGGCACAATGCCAAATAAACAACCCCCTTACTATTACAGTTAAATTTATCATTTAGATAAAATCTTTTCCCATTAACCTCAAAATGTTTTGCCACTAAAATGTATCTACACATTCTACAAGTGCCACATTTTGACATCCCATAATATGGCTTATAATTTCCTTGTTGTTTTAACTCTAAAATACTCTTTAAGTTTCTCCCTTTCCTAAAGGTGATGTTTGGTGATGTACCTAGACATTCTTTTAAAAATGAATCATCTAAAATAAATGACCAATTTTTGATGATGATTTTCCTAATAAAGGATGCATCCTTTGAAAAAGTTGTTATAAAATTTGTCCCAATAAAATCTTTACCATGTTCATCATCAATTAGTGGAGGCAGAACAACTGAGTTCAGGCTGCTGACATCAAAAAAATCCCCATTAGGGTGTCCATCTAATGTTTCAACTATATACCTCAAAATAGGTAAAAAAGAACCCTGCTTTCTTTTAAATGAAACTTCTTTTATTAGTTCATTAATTAGTGAAGGAGGATATCCCCTACTTAGAAACATTTCCATTAACAAGTTACATTCATCCAAATAATCCCCCTCAAGTGTGGACATCCTAGCTGCTCGGACCAATTGTCCTTTCACTACCCCCCTGTTTTTGATGTAAGGGGTGGCAGCTAGAAAAATGGAGGAATGAATTTGAGTAGGTTTTTTTTTCGATGGACTCTAGATGTAAAAGTATTCAACTCATGATTCTTAGTTAACAGAACATCTAAATAATTAATAGAATCTTCTTGAAAGTCATAAGTAAACTCAAGAAAGTTAGTAGAACCATTCATTTCCAAAATAAGAGATTCTGCTGACTCTCTGTTCCCATTCCACAAGATGAAAATATCGTCAAGGTATCATGTATACCAAACAGCTTTCTCTTTGAAGAGGGAAACTTCAAAAAGAAAACTCTTTTCCCATGCTGCCATAACTGTATTAGCAAAGGTGCCCCCACATGGGGAGCCCATTGCTATTCCAGTTTTTTGTAAGAAAAATTTTCCATTAAACATAAAGAAATTGTTCATTAAGACAATTTCTAATAAATAAATCAGAACATCAATATCACTGCCTAACATTCCTTCTTTCAAAAGGAAATCTCTTACCCATTCGCATCCAATATCTTGCGGTATACAGGTATAGAGATCCCTGACATGTATGGTCAGGAAATTGAGTTCATGATTAAAAGGAACTGTGTTAATGGCCTCCAAAAATGCCCAGGAGTCTTTGCAAATCTGTTTCTGGTTCTTCAAAAAATTTTTTAGTTTGCAATCAATGTATTTGGCACAACCGTATGTTATTGATTGTCTACCATCGATTATAGGTCTCAGAGGGGGGGTGTTGAGACATTTATGAATTTTTGGCAACCCAAAAAGTTTTGGTATAATTGGGCATGCCATTTTTAAATAATTGAACAAATCAGTATCAATTCTGTTCTCTATGAATAAATCATTAATAAAACCATTAACTCTATGATACGCTCCATTAATTTCATTAAGTGAAACTTCTAAATAAGCTGGAGTGTCTAACATGTCTAAGATTTTAGTTACATAATCTTCCTTATTGAAAAAGACTAGTCCACCTCCCTTATCAGGCTTGCAAATCCAAACATTTGCAAACTGTAAAGTGTCTAAAATATCTCGTTCACACATAGTTAAATTATTGCCCTTATTTCCTGGTTTATGTTGTCCCTGCAACATGCATCTGATGTCATTTTCACAAAATTTCTCATATAACGTAATAGACGGATGTAATGGTGGGTTAAAAACACTGGCCACTTTGAAATCACTCACCAGGCTTGCAATATTATTAAACATAACCTTCAGGTTTAATTTCCTGGTAAAGAGCTTTAGGTCGACCAGTGTTCTCGCCAAATCACTTTTACAAGAAGGGACAAATGTCATGCCCTTGGCCAAAACATCTACAAGTGTTATATCCGGTTTAAAATCTGAATAATTATAAACCCTGAAATCACCTGTCGAGTTTATAATAATGTCCACATTTCTATCAGAAGAGATGTTGATACAATAAGTGTCAGAATTAGAGGAGGGGTTTATCACCTCTTCCTCTTGTTCTGATATTTTCTCTTTTTCTGATTCTGATATCTGGGAACAGGATGTTGGCAGTCTTGTTCGCCCCTGATTGAAAAAAATTATTATTATTTCTTTGGTTAGTGTTACCATTTCCATGATTAATATTATTATTAGTGCCCCTAGCAGCTAGTCTCCAACTTCTTCTAATTGGAGAGTAAACACTAATTTCAATGTCACCCTGTTCATGAGAATGGTTTGCTGACTCAAAAGAATACTCAATATCCACATTTCCAGAAGTAGTGTTATCATTATTTCCGACATTCAATACATTATTATCAATAACAGCATGAGTCTTATGCAAGGGATATGCAGTGCCTTTGTTATAGGCCAGTGAATCCCTATTCAATTTTTTAATTTTATTCTCTCTAACTTTACTTAGTGCACTGTCAATGCTTGAAAAAATACACAAAAAATCAAATTTATACCTTGCAAAATCTTTATCCGATGTTATACTGTTATCTAACAAGGTTAATTCAGTTTGTAAAATGACAACCTGTTCACCATAATGTTTAATTAAACAATCAATGAAATCAAGTCCTTGTTTATCAAACAAATGGAGTAAGTCCTTATGGAAATCCGAATGTACTACAAGTCCATTAGGAAAACGCCACTGCCTTAAGCCTTTAGGAACTTGTTACCAGATAATAATAGATATTATTTTCTGATTTGTACCCCTGGAGAATAGTTAATAAATTTTACTTCTGCTTTTTTTACACTTATTTTCTACCCAGCAGTATTGTCTGATTTATTTAACATATCTATAAGTTATGAAAGAGCATATATATTCTAAAAAAATGAAAATTTATATTGACACCAGGAGATTTATTGCCATCATCTGCTGGTGTTGATGCTCCCTGCAAGGGTTTGTAAGTCATATACAAGGGAAAAACAGATCCCTACCTTGAACCTCTTGAAAGCTTAAAAAAAACTCTGATAACTTACTGGAAATTTTAGCATGCGCTCAGGACTGTTCAGAGATGTTTAAATTTGCATCTGTTTATTAAAAGGAAAATTATAATAAAACAGTATTTGTATGAAAAAGATCCAAGCCTTGCGAACTGTGTTTTTTGTCAAGATGATGAGTGATGTCAGGTAGATGTAATCTGTTTTACATTATGTAATGGAAGGCAAATGTTAGTCTGCCTTTATAAATTCACCTTGGTCAAATAAAAATAGTCCAGTTGAAAAAGGAAAAAAACGTGTCTTAGAAGGAATGTTAGCAAATTAATTGTAGTCTGTACTTTGAAATGAAATGGGACTATAGGAAGCTATAACCCAAAAGGGCTTGTCTGGTTTCTGTATTGACAGAAGATAAGTGCTCAGTCCAGGACATCACTGTTAATTTACATTTCTGTGCATCATTTGTTATTCTAGCTAAATATACAAATTGCTTTGAGAAGTGAAACTAGCTTTCGCATTACAGACCATGATGTCCTGACATTGTGCCCTTGGGGCAAATTTTATTAGTGTGCATAACATATTGCTCTTACATTGCTTTTGAAAGAACTAACTGACTGGTATGGTTTGCATTAGAAGTGTGGGAACAATAGCGTATTCTAAACTTTTCTGTAAATGTGCTATAGTTATATGGTGTTGCATTTAAAGGCTTATAATTATGTCTATTGCACATCTTAAACATTGTTGTGGTGAGAATTACAGTCTTTAAAGTCTGTTTAATTGTAGCGATAGATGTTTTAGTCTACCGTTCCCAAATCTAAAAAGCTAAAGATTAGTCTGGCTTTATGGTGCACAGTAATGGAGCTGTGATTATTACTAATTTATTACTAATTCAACTAGGGTTTGATTAACAGTGTTACTTTGGAAAAACAGCCAGGTAGAGAGAGGAATGAAGGGCTGTGGCCCTATCACCTCTACTAGGGGTGATCATTAGATTGCTTGTACTTGGGGGCCACACTGGGAAGTATTACCTCCCTAGTGAAGACCAGCTAGATCAGACCAGCAGTTATGCCATGTGGAGGAGCAGAGGTGCTTGGAAGGTACATCCTTTGTAGAAGTTAGGGGACATATTCTGCAGACAGCGCACCGCACCGTCCCCAGCGCCACATGAGGTGTATGCATACATGGTTAGGGACTGGGGTTAAAAATGGAAAAACATTCTAACCACACTGATGGCTGCCTAGATGATGATGACCCCCTCAACTAGCTCTCTCTCGGTGGGAAACAAGTGGATTGACTGGCCAAGAGAAAGTCCAACGCCCAGTGGGCAGTGAGTGTAAAAACTTGCAATAAATAAATAAGTAAGCTAATAATTGTTTGACCCTAGGCCTAACTGTAGCTTATTTTCTTTAAGAGTAATGTTAACCTAGTGCTGTTTATTAGTACAGAATACGTTGGCTGTTCACATATGTTAAGCTCCATAATTAAATCTTGGACACCTTAAATTCACCCTTTCAGTCCTTTCTACATAGAACCTTTTTCTTTCAGACACATGGTTATTTTATCTTTGTATAATCCATATCCCTCTGCCTTCATTTGCAAAATTTCTTAATTATTTGTTTCTTCTGAATGTTGGGATCATGGCTCAGTTTTGCATACTTTCTTATCATTCTCATCATGGCCTGGAGGTCTTCTCCCTCATACAGTTTACTCTTTGCATCCTTTCATCCTTTGCTTTAAATTTGCTGTTTGCTGCTTGATGCATGCCTACAGAGGTTAGTCTTTCCCAGTGCCCAGTCCTGCACATGGCATCAGCTATCTTTTCCTAATTCTCACTCTTTTCCCTCCATATGAACCTGTTGCACCTCCTTCAATACCATTCAGCTGCCAAGCATGGGGTTTTACGCCTATGCATGTTAGAGCGTATAGTATAGAATAGTATAACAGACAGGACCATAATCGTTACTACTTTGACCCTGCTAAGTAAGGTATCATCTCTGTCTATCAGGTGATTGCTTACTTTTCATTTAATACTCAAAACTTTTTTTATCAGTCCATTTTTTTATTGTTATTATTTTATTTTTAGAGAGTGTGGTTTATTATACAATGTTCTTTAGAGCTTACAGATTCAGTAGATGACTTGGTTCGTGACTATACGACGTATTGGCAATAGTTTTTCATCAAGTCAGTCAAAGTACTGGAGTAACAAATTCACTTTAGATGGGCTTTAATACAGCACAGAATTCCCTCCTCATCATTTCAGCCTTTGTTATTTCTCATGGCCCAGGAATTATCTGTGTTTAATACAAATTCCTGAAAAAGTTGTCAGGACCCCAGTTTGCTGTAAACATGTTTAAAAAAAGGTAGATGGCAGGTAAAATACTATCCTGACTTGTAACAACCTAATGAAGGAACTGCCAAGGCTCTGTCATTGCACCGTTATTTCTTTCAAACTGTACAAATTGCATGTACTTATATAATGAAAGGTCAGTGATCAAATTACTACAGTACTGTCTGTGATGACCGTGCCCTGGCCCAGCAATCAAGGAGCCTCAATCTTCACCACTAACACCAGGGAGGTTGTCTCCTAGAAGAGGAAAGGATAACTAATACACACAGTAAAGTACAATTTAACTTAAGTGCACACAGAGATCACAGTCAGCCTGTGGCTGGTTGCTCTCTTGCTCTCCAGGTCCCCAAGACTCCCCACTGGCACAGCTATAGGGTCCAGATCTCAGCCTAGCTGGCAAGCTAACCTCCAGTACCCTCTCCATCCAACCAGTGCTTCGTGTCCCTGCCCAGGTAGCTGACACACCACACACACTTTGAGATAAGTATTTATACAACTTCACAGACACTCCTGGGAAAGGCTGACACAGATTCTCTAGCTGTGCCCCTTTACCAAGACTATACGGTAGTAATTACAGCCACCACCAGCTTAATAATTCAACTACCCCAAGGCCCTTAAAAGGGTGTCCAATTATTACTGTGCAATATTATTATCCAATTGGTAATGTGACTATTCAGTCTAAGGCTTATTAGAGTGGTCTATTACGATAACCTCTATAAATATGCAATGTACTCTAAGACTATCTCTACACAAACCAGCCACAGGTAAATGCTTTTAAAATATCTAATAATAAATAATTAAAACACAAGACAATACTACTACACCACAGGGATATCTAAGAGTTCAGAGATCACACAGAAACTTACAATAATACAGTAGGTCAGGTCTGATGTCAAAGAAAAACAATTAATCTAACTTTCTAATATTTAGCTAATCTTAAGAGAAAACACAGTGCTATAATCCTACTTACATACATAAAGAGCATAAGCAGTGCTGGGGTTGATGGTCCAAGACAAATGCTTTCAGTCTCTCACTGAACAATAGTTTTTAAAACTCTAACAAACAGCTCTGCTAAGGCCATCCCAAATTACATCATTTTGACACTTAGTCTGGAGTTCCCAGGCAAATAAACTGCATTATTTAGCAAGCTAACACCTGCTCAGGAAACTGCAAGAATAAAAGACATTTCACATGTATACTCTGTCAATTATTCCTTAAGTTAAGACAATAGAAAGAATGTGTTCAGCCAGCCGCTTCTGCACCATTTTTTAGATATTTGAAATGCTTGGCTTGATTTTCCTTAAAGCAGATGGCAGTGTTGCAACAACCTTGAAGTTCAAATTTTACAGTGTTTTCTTTCATTTAACAACACAAGCCTGTATTTTACATTTTTTTATACAAATAATAGAATTATGTATCAAATTCTGTTTGACTAGGCTGGCTTCGCTCATCTTTCCCCAATCTTCACACTGTCATCCCTCAACTTTTGCATTCACATTTAGGGGCATTGCCAAAAATATTTATGAAAATGTCATCAGATTAGAGACTCTTATCAAATGATGATACTCTCAAATTAGAACTTTTCAAAATAATTTCCAATTTTAGGAGGAATGTAGTAAAGGTTTAAGCAAATATATTGATGTCCCTTTAAAATCTGGACAGATGAGTGCAGATACACAGGGAAAAACAGTAAATTAGCTCCTTATCTCTTTGGCCGAAGGAGGAGAAGAGGTGGAAGATATGGCCGAAGGCAGGAAGAGAGGAGAAAGGCTAGGACTGTGGTAGTGAGGGTTGGAACTTTGAATGTTGGCAGTATGACTGGTATAGGGAGAGAGCTAGCTGATATGATGGACAGAAGGAAGGTTGGTATATTGTGTGTGCAAGAGACCAGATGGAAGGGGAGTAAGGCTAGGTGTATCGGAGGTGGGTTCAAATTGTCTTATCATGGTGTGGATGGGAGGAGAAATGGCATAGGAGTTATTCTGAAGGAACAGTATGTTGAGAGTGTTTTGGAGGTGAAAAGAGTGTCACATAGAGTGATGTTTATGAAGCTGGAAATTGATGGTGTAGTGATGAATGTTGTTAGTGCGTATGCTCCACAAGTTGGGTGCGCAATGGATGAGAAAGAAAAAATTTGGAGTGAATTGGATGAAGTGGTGATGACTGTACCCAAGGGTGAGAGAGTGGTGATTGGAGCAGATTTCAATGGGCATGTTGGTGAAGGGAACAGAGGGGATGAGGAAGTGATGGGTAGGTATGGTGTTAAATAAAGGAATGCAGAAGGTCAGATGGTAGTGGATTTTGTGAAAAGGATGGACATGGCTGTGGTGAATACGTATTTTAACAAGAGGGAGGAGCATAGGGTGACATACAAGAGTGGAGGAAGATGCACAGAGGTGGATTATATCTTATGTAGGAGGGCCAGTTTGAAGGAGATTGGAGACTGTAAAGTGGTGACTAGAGAAAGTGTAGTTAGGCAGCATAGGATAGTGGTTTGTAGGGTGATGTTGGTTATGAAGAAGAGGAGGAGGAGGAGTGTGAGGGCAGCACCAAGGATCAAGTGGTGGAAATTGAAAAAAAAGGTAATATTGAGGTGGAGTTCAGGGATGAGTTAAGGCAGGCACTGGGTGGCAGTGAAGAGTTACCAAATAGCTGGGTAACTACAGCAGAGCTAGTAAGGGAGACGGCTAGAAAGGTGCTTGGTATCACATCTGGACAGAGGAAGGACGACAAGGAGACATGGTGGTGGAATGAGGAAGTACAGGAGAGTATACAGAGAAAGAGGTTGGCAAAGAAGAAGTGGGATTGTCAGAGAGATGAAGAAAGTAGACAGGAGTATAAGGAGATGAGGTACATGGCAAAGAGAGAGGTGGCGAAGGCTAAGGATAAGGCCAATGAAGATTTGTATGAAAGGTTGGACATTAAGGATGGAGAAAAGAAGATGTACCGATTGGCTAGACAGAGGGACCAAGCTAGGAAAGATGTGCAGTAGGTAAAGGTGATAAAGGATAATGAGGGAAACATACTCACAAGCGAGGAGAGTGTGTTGAGGAGATGGAAAGAGTACTTTGAGGGGTTGATGAATGAAGAGAATGAGAGGGAGAGAAGGTTGGATGATGTAGGGATAGTGAATCATGAAGTACAATAGATTAGCAAGGATGAAGTAAGGATAGCTATGAAGAGAATGAAGAATGGAAAGGCTGTTGGCCCAGATGACATACCTGTGGAAGCATGGAGGTGTTTAGGTGAAATGGCAGTGGAGTTTTTAACCAGATTGTTTAATGAAATCTTGGAAAGTGAGAGGATGCCTGAGGAATGGAGAAAAAGTGTTTTGGTACCGATTTTTAAGAATAAGGGTGATGTGCAGAGCTGTAGTAACTACAGAGGGATTAAATTGATCAGTCTCAGCATGAAGTTATGGGAAAGAGTAGTGGAAGCAAGGTTAAGAAGGGATGTGATGATTAGTGATCAGCAGTATGGTTTCATGCCAGGAAAGAGCACTACAGATGCGATCTTTGTTTTGAGAGTGTTGATGGAGAAGTACAGAGAATGTCAGAAGGAGTTGCATTGTGTTTTTGTAGACTTAGAGAAAGCATATGACAGGGTGCCTAGAGAGAAGTTGTGGTATTGTATGAGGAAGTCAGGAGTGTCAGAAAAGTATGTAAGAGTGGTACAGGATATGTACGAGGGTAGTGTGATAGCGGTGAGGTCTGCTGTGGGAGTGACAGATGCATTTAAGGTGGAGGTGGGGTTACATCAAGGATCAGCTCTGAGCCCTTTCTTATTTGCAATGGTGATGGACAGGTTGACAGACGAGATCAGACAGGAGTTCCCATGGACTATGATGTTTGCAGATGACATGGTGATCTGTAGTGAGAGTAGGGAACAGGTGGAGGAGACCCTGGAGAGATGGAGATATGCTCTAGGGAGAAGAGGAATGAAGGTCAGCAGGACTAATACAGAATATATGTGTGTGAATAAGAGGGAGGATAGAGGAATGGTGAGAATGCAGGGAGTAGAGGTGGTGAAGGTGGATGAGTTTAAATACTTGGGGTCAATAGTTCAGAGTAACGGTGAGTGTGGAAGAGAGGTGTAGAAGAGAGTACAGGCAGGATGGAGTGGGTGGAGAAGAGTGTCAGGAGTGATTTATGACAGACGAGTACCTATAAGAGTGAAATGGAAGGTCTACAAGAGGGTAGTGAGACCAGCTATGTTATATGGGTTGGAGACAGTGGCATTGACAAAAAGGCAGGAGTTTGAGCTGGATGTGGCAGAATTAAAGATGTTAAGATTTGCACTGGGTGTGATGAGGGTAGACAGGATTAGGAATAAGTATATTACAGGGTCAGCCCAGGTTGGAAGGTTTGGAGACAAAGCCAGAGAGGCACGATTACATTGGTTTGGACATGTGCTGAAGAGGGATGCTGAGTATATTGGGAAAAAGATGTTAAGGATGAAGCTACCAGGTAACAGGAAAAGAGGAAGGCCTAAGATAAGGTTTATGGATGTGGTGAGAGAGGACATGCAGGTGGTTGGTGTGATAGAGCAAGATGCAGAGGACAGGAAGAAATGGAAACAGGTGATCTGCTGTGGCGACCCCTAATGGGAACAGCCGAAAGATGATGATGATGTCAACAGTAATAGACTCCTCTTTAATATAACATAAACTGATATACTTTGCAGGAATGGAAACCCCGATACAATATGCAAATGACAGCCTGTAAAAATGCCATGGGTAACAGGGTCCGATAGAGTGCATAGTCTCCTGGAAATATCTGATGTTCTCTCACACAAAGTTCTGAGCATCAAGGAGCATATAGGTATCACTGTAACAAGAACTAAGTGTAAATTAGGTAGCTTGCTCCTACAAAATCCTAAAGGTCATTTAGATGTAAGTGATAAAGCATGACATACACTCTTTCCTGTTGTCTGAAATAAGCTTTATTTTTACCTCACAGCACCAGAAAACTAGAGTTAAAGCATTCATATAGGTCATTCTTGATGCAGAATCAAGAGTTTCCTCCAATATACCTAGACACATACAGTCATATTGTCTCATATATGATTTAGTACTTTTTCTCAAAATAACTTTATCTTATTTTAATCCACCCATTCCTCAACTCCTTTTCCCATTTTGCTCATGGGGTCAGAGTGTCACTCCTTGTGAGCCAAGATTTACACCACCGGGTGGCTAGCCCTGCCACAGTAGTTCATTCACACCACCCACTCACTCATGCACACACACTCACACCTATGGCCAGTTTAGAGTGTCTAATCCACCTACTGCATGTCTTTGGAATGTTTGAGGAAACCAAAGCACCCGGAGGAAACCCATGTGATGGAGGGAGGGCATGCAGACTCCACATAGAAGGCACCCAGCTGAGAATCGAACTGGAGAACCTCTTGCTATGAGGCAACTATGCTAACAGCAGCACCACTGCGGACACCCATTTTAATCATGCAATTTCTTATACTATCACTATATCTTTATTTATTATATTTGTGGTTTGATCACTGCTACTGCTCCTAAACAAGTTGCAGGAGATGTTAATGCAAATTTCAGCATGTTACATAGTCTTCCTATGTTATACCTATTGAAGTATAAATGTACGCAACATTGCCATATGTTCATGAATGTCTGGCTGTTGTCTGACTTAAAGACACAGGGGGCGGAGCCCTGACTGTGACTGGGATTTTATTGACAGCCATAGCAATCGAGGGGGAAGAATAAAGGGACATGGCCCATTTGCCTCCTGGGAGGGGGGTTGTGCATGCTTTGGGAACATATGGATGAGCATGATCTGATATCCCCAAAGGTGACCAGAGAAACTACCTACTGTGCTTTGAAGAGGATGGGCATAACTGCTTGCTGGTGTAATATCCGTTGCAGAAGTGAGACACTGCCGATCATATCTGTCAACCTCTTAAAGCAAGAAATCTGGACAAAGGCCTAAAAACAGTGACAATTTTTAAATATTGCTCTTACAAACTTAGAAGGTTGATAGAATAACATGTTTTGCATTAGCATAAATTTTCTTAAGGGTTTGAAGTCTGAAACTCAAATGTTTGTCATTATTTTCTAACTTCAATCTTAAAATGATTTGTCACTAATTTGCCAGAAAACACAATTTTATGAAAAATGTACCAAAAATATGAGGCAAAAATCTGGACGTTCTGCAAAAATCTGTACTGTTCAGAGGTATGAGCTATCAGCCTATTGCACATCCTACCTTCCCTATCAATATTTTGTATGCACAGGATTGTAGGGCAAAAATAAAACAATGCTAACCTGCCATAATGGCTGTCTAAATGATGGCAAGCAGTATTGCACCTCAGTAAACCCCCCTTACTGCAAATTGTCTCTTGCTCATTTTCCCAGAGCTTCCATCTGCATGGCAACCTCGCCATACTTTCATGGGGTCCTGAGTTAATCCTGCTCCATCCTTGACGGATACAAAATTTGTTTTATTGCTTTGCACTTCATTTAAGTTTTTAAAGAGTTACTTTTTTAGTTTTGTTTTATTTTTTGATTTTGCATTTAAATCATTCAAAAGGTTCCTAATATTTGAAATTATCTTATCCTGTAAGTTGTTTTGTTGTAGCATTGCACTCACATTAATATG
Source organism: Protopterus annectens (assembly GCF_019279795.1). Taxonomy (NCBI): domain Eukaryota; kingdom Metazoa; phylum Chordata; order Ceratodontiformes; family Protopteridae; genus Protopterus; species Protopterus annectens. Next base: position 826,161,026 of record NC_056735.1, read on the forward strand.
ACTAGTTTAATATGTAAAGCCATGGAACAAATTATCATAAAAATAATCACCAAACACATAGGCAAATTTACTGCCTGCTTTCAGACACTGGACCCAAGGAAGATCAAACCTACTAAACCTGGTGGACTTTTTGAGAAGGTCTCCAAGATAATGGATGAGGGGAAAATAGCTATCTGGACCTGGCTAATGTTTTTGACACAATACACCAGCTAGGTATAGTTGACAAACTTATTGAACTGAGCATTAACCCTACATAACTAACTGGATTTTCAGCTGGCTCACAGACATGACCCAGAAATTTAGGATTGGTGGGATCATCTCCACTAAGAAACCAATACCAGTGCAGTACCTCAGGGCTCCTTGCTGGGACCACTCTTATTTAACATTTACTTCTGGGAGGTAAAGGCTAATGTCATGGGCCTTTGGATGACAAGTTCACAAATGACTGCAAAATGGGAGCTGTTATAGACTCCCCCCTCCCCCCAGAGACAAAACTCTTACAAGCAGGTCTAATACTGACAAATGTCTGATGCTAAAATCACGAATTAAAAATAATGCTTTTTGGGAAAACTACCATCAAGGTTAATCACTCCATCATTAAGACACCACTAAGAGTTGACCTGGTAGCCAGGAATCTTATAAATATGTAGACAGGAATTAGGCCTTTCATAGGCTCATAAGTTCATAGATTAGTACTAGGCTAACCAGTTTAAGCCCAGACAACCCCATATGAGAATTAAACCCTGCACCTTGTGTCTATAAGGTAAATACCTTAACTATTATGCCATCCTCCCACCAACATGTGGCCAAGGTAGTTCGAAAATCTTTCTTTATCGCCCAGCTTATTAGTACGTGCATGACATCTATGTCCAAGGAAGTGATAGTGCCATTTTATTTGGCCCTTATCAGACCATCATTTAATCTAATGGAACCTTTGTCATGTTCCTCACCAGATATATGCAGCAGGTAGAATGTCCATAAAGGTTCTTTACCAGGGAATCCTTGGTATAAACACATTACATAGAACAACCAGGCTGAAGACAGCTCTATACCTCAAGCTATTAATTAAAACTCACATACTACCTCTCCCTCCAATACTGTAATTTGGTTCACATTTGGGGGAAAACAAGCTTTTTTTTTTTTGCACAAATGCAGTCTTTTGCATGGTTATATATATTTACTGATATTGGTATTTATACTATTGTCTGTTTGTTGTCTTAGATTACTTCCTCTTGTTAATTGTCATTGTTTTTATATGTTGCTGGAAGATTTGCAGAATAAGAATTTCATTGTACTTTGTGATGCTGCCTCTAGTACGTATGACAAGAAAGTTGAATTGAATTGAATTATCCTATATAGATCGTCGTAAAGCCCTATAAATATACTCTGTCTCAATTAGATGCAGTCTATGCTTGGTATACAAGGAATCCTTGCATTCAATACTAATGGACCTTTTCCACATCTGCAAAATGAACACCATCAGAACCACTAGGATCCAAGGATTTCAGTTTGCTTATGACATAAATAATACATGCTGGTAAGAAAGATATGTGACTCAGAGGATCCGCATGCTCCTAAACAGGCTCCTCATCCATGTGAAACAGCATCTATTCTTAACTCTATTTATGCTTAATCTTGACCAATGGATGGGAAGTCGGAAATTCACCCTTGGTCTGACTCCCATGTCTCTAATAGACAAAGGCAGATTGTAATGCCCAAGCTAACATACTCCCCCTCATAACCTCTAGAAAACTTCCTATCTAACATATCCCCACCTAATAAATGCCCATGATACATATGGACAGAGTAGGGTTGGATTGCACAGCTAGTCTTATAAAAGCTCTGGTGGTCGTTAGCACCTCCATTGGGGTTGTATGATGGTTTACTTCCATCTACAAATATAATCACTTCTTGTAATCATTTACTTCTGAATGTTATTCTTATTCAGGATCATTCACTTGTTTGTGAATGCACTTTTGTGAGGTGACCAGAAATGAGTCGACTCCTTTTAAAGGCGGCATGTCTAAACATCTGATTTTTGTAGCAATCATTCTATAACTTCATACTAAGTTATTTCAATGCATTATATGCAGTTTTATATTATGCTTGCATTATAATTTTCTTACTAAAAATGGTTAATCCTTCAGTCTCAGTCTTTGTTAACATATGGGATCTAATGAAGAAAAATGCATGTTTGTGTTAGAATGCACTCCTCAGTACCTACTGCTGACTAGGTCCTGAATGGTACTCTCCCCTGTTTTTAACTGTTTTGCCAGGAGGACAACCATAGAATGTAAGTCATCATTTCAGAAGGCATCTTATGTTTGGTCATGCTTTCTCAAGTGGGTCTCAACCTTACCAGCAAGTTCTTATGTAAATACTATCCCAGAATATTTACACAAGATCTGCAGATGCCTGTCCACATCTCCAGCAAGTAAAATCTTCTGTCATAGGGGATTTAGAGAAGGGAAGGACACAAATTCAGTATACTAAGGGAATAAAGTAGAGTTTCATGAACCATATGAGTAACCTGTTTATTTATTTATTTATTGACATTGGTTTATCGGGAAAGTCCATCTGGGAAATAAATACCTATTTTCAGTGGAGGCCCAGGGTGAAAAGGTCCAGAGAGGTAAATAACACCAAATAAAACACTAGTACAAATGTAATTAAAAGAAAGCTCACATACATAGTTTGAAACTAGAAAATATAGTGTACAATAAAGCATGAGGAAAAATAGTGATGTAGAAATAAAAATGAAGACTAAATATGACAATCAGTGTATACAAAAGTATTAGAAGTATAGTCTGCTATGCTAGGAAATAGAAATAAGAATATATAAGTCCGCCCTTACAGTGGGGATAGGGCAGGTGTTGAACAGTATAGTATCATGAGAGGTTAGGTTAGTAAGAATGTAAAGTGTTTGTTAATCTAGATCATACAGGTGAGCTGCATGGATATAGCCATGAGTTAGTGAGAAATTCTTTGAGACAGGACTTAAATACATTATTTAATCTTAACGTAGTTACATTCTTCTTTCTACTCTCCTCCGAATCTTCTTTATTCTGCATTTCCCCCCATTTGCTCTAGCCAGCACAACACTATTGTTTTGGTCACTTTTCACTGACTGCACTTTGACTGCAGTATATGTTTTTCTTACATCTGGTTTCTTTACTGATGGAATGTGGTGACCCGTGTGATCAGTACTTTTTCATTTTTAGTCATTTATTGTGGTTCTTGATTCTAGCGCTTTTCAGCTACCTATACATTATCATGTTTGCACGATCCCCAGTGTTATAGTTTTGTGTCTTTCAATGCAAAGACCATCAGCATGATAAAGCAGCAACTCGATGGACAACCATTTTTAGTTGTGTACTACAGAACATACAGCTGTCTTATCGCACAATTAGACTTGGTAAACAAGCCTGTACATTGACTGCTACCTTGAGCTGCCATTATTAATCATTCATCATTTGGTTTAAATTCACCCCTTCTTGGCCAGTCATATATTATATCGCGATTGGACGGTTTTTCCAGTAGTTCTCTATACTTGCCACTATAGTTGTGGCCTTTCCAGTTGTCATCTCTTTTCCCATTGGTCATGGTCTTTATATTCTTTCTTTTTTTTTTTGGCACTTTCTGTCGCTACTTTTTTTTTTGAATACTTCTAATTTGATTTCCATTCTTACTTCTTTCTAAAAAGCTTCTCCTAATCTGCACAAGGATGTCATCTCAGTAGTTCTCGTCACGATTTAAAACATTGACTATGATTGGATCTGATGATGATAAGAAATATGTATGGAGTCCAGCATGCAGATCTGCAATTTCAATCAATTTCTAAGAGGCCCCTGCCGCTTTCATAATTATGCCATGCGCTGCTTTTTATACATCGTTTGATAAGCATGAAGCAGTTTCCTTGTGCAATCAATGCAATGCTTTTTGAAGTCAGCCTTTTATTATTTGATTTGTACTGGAAAGATAAACACTGGATTTTTTACTTTTACAAATGAACCAAGATTGTACCTAACTCAGGGAACTGATGCTTGAGTATAGAAAAGAAATAAAAAGTACTTTTTGATCGGAATGCCAAAAGTAAATCAGAGTAAATTGAGAAATAACTTTTCAGAAATCAGTAGCCCCTGAGCCCAATAAGTTGTCAAATGACTTTTCATTGTCCTCACCACCTTCTCAGAGTGATATGGACACACAGTTAAGGTTTACGTCATTGTCAGTGATAGAGCAGAAGGATCAGATACACAGTAAAATGAGTCAATGGAAGTTCAAGTAAGTGACTTTCAGCTGCTGACATCAACGTCCAGGTGCAGAGTTGAGTGACAACTTGACTATAACCAACATATAGATTACCTAACAAAGTTGAACAAGTTTGTTATTATATCACAAGATCTGCTAGACTTGCAAGGAGACATAACAGGTTTAGTGGCTGTTAAATAACAGAATGAAATAGATCCAGCTTGATAAAATGTAACTCTTGCTACTACTTGCAGAATCATTTTCTTTTATTGTCAGTTGTATTGCAGGCATGTATCTGAATCAAAATCAAAACATAAGTAATTTATCAAGTTTTTTCTTTATTTTCTGTAAAATGAGGGGTATTGCATTAGTAATTAGGTACTGTATCTTAATATTGTTATATTTTTTCCAAGCTTATGTGACTGTCAACACTCACTAAACGGTCCATACTCCTCAACCTCCAAGCATCAAAAATCATAACACAGGCATTTAAAGTCATAGCAGAGGATTAAAAAGAGAAGCACTTTCTTATTTTTCATGACAGAAGGTCTTTATATACTAGATATACTCAGTGCTAGTGAATGCACATATAGGTTTAGTGTTCTTGTTGTTGTGTCTTTTGGCTTTTCCCGGTCGCCACAGAGGAACTCCAGTCCGATAGGTTTAGTGTATGTCTTTAATAACATAGTTACACATAATCAGATCTGGCTTTATGCAGAATATCAAAAATTTAGGAGGAGCAAGGTTAAACCTGAGCAACAAAATCATAGCATTGTACCTAAATCATGGCAGCTGATAGGTATGAATCTGATTGAGGAAGTAAATAAAGCATTGAATGCAGATGCATCTTTTGTCTTTTCTTTTTGTTAAGACCTGTCCTGATCATGTGTCATGTGAGCTGCATAGCACACTAACCTTCTCATAAGGGAATAACATAGAATTTAAGTCACAGCATAAACATGTAATGCAATGGAGCAATGTGCATTTCGTGTCTTCTGTCATTTTTTCGAAGAATGTGTTGATTTATGTATATGTTGTTTCTACTAAAGTGATATTGGTGTGTTTACTTAGTAACAAAGACATGTAAGCACTGAAGTTTGCTCAGAGTACCAAAAAAAAAAAAAAAAACAGTGAAAGGTCAGTGAATATTTGGACCATGTCCCTTCAGGAAATCAAAAGTATGTTCTAATTCTAAAATATTGGAAGCATCCAGGAAAGCTGTACACTTAATTTCTGCAGTCCTAAAAAGCACACATACTTAATCTGCAAGAGGAATGCTGACTAGCTATCCAGACTCCTCATCAGACCAGAGCAAAGCTGGCCAAATGCTTGTGAAATGGCTTTGGTTTTTCTGTTACAGAATTTTATGCCAGGAGTATACTTTATTTATTTATTTATTTTTAATCAGGCCTGCACTCATACCTCCCCTGTGTAAAATAACAATGTATCCCCCCCAAACAACAATGTAGATTATTTATGAAGTAGTGTTTACTGGGTAGCAGCAGATTGTGGTAGTGTGTGATATGCATTTAAAGTGCAGTCAGTGACAGATATTGCTAAGCAATTACTGTGTATCACCGGGCATCCAGTTGTCCGTAGTGAATTTGAATGTGGTTGAGTAACTTCCTGTACTTAGGCTAGGCTTCATTTTAATATTGCTTCATTTAATATTCAAAATAAATTCAGAACGTACCATTGACTCTCTGGGATGGGGTCATAAAATGTAATAATGTGTACTTATTTATTGTTTTTTGCTGTAGTGACATAGGCATTTTGCTACTTTTTAATAAAGCTACTTAAGTACTAACATTTGCAAACAGAGTAGTTTATGACCGCATACACTAAAAAAAAAAAAAAAAAAAAAAAAAACATTATACGAGATTGGTGAATATTTGCATTATGTTACTTTACCAGTCTATGAGGGCGTGTTAAATCCATGCCTCCAAGGAAGCCATGTACTTTTGTGTTCCTGCATTACTGAAAAGTGAAAAGATTTCTTATCAATGCAGAGTAAAGCCAACTGCCTCAGTGAAATAAATGGCTTCTGTTTTCTTCTAATTTCATTTATGACACCAGTATTCCGTTTCTCAACATGTCTGTAGTCAAAGAGCCTCTGCAGAAAACAACAGTGTAGTCCCATAATCAGTGATATTTATTTTTTGTGTAAATAACATTTACTGAGGAACAGCAGGCTTTGGTAGTATGTGACTTGCATTTAAAGCACAGTCATGCAAAGAAATATGCTGCTATACTAATTATGGGGCATTCTTAGGCAACCTGCTGTCCTTAATGAGTCTAAAAGTGGAAGGGTGTAAAAACAGAATGAATCCCTATGTGGCATTAACTGTTGCCTTGTGCTCTTATTATAAAAAATATGATGAGCATAGTACAGTTGGGATGAGAACACATATATGTACATTTACCATTATAAACCTACCTGATATGATAACTTATTATGCATTTTCATTATGGCAAATGGTGTTACCAGTTGTGCACAGAATAAGGAATTTGATTATACTTGCTGTGCAGTAAAATTGTAAATACCACAAATGTCCCTTAAAGCTCAGTGTGTGCTATACTATGTGGAAATCCTTCCAACATTTACATTTTAATTTCCTGCAACACAGAACTTTCCCTAGTAACTTACCAGACATTTGAGTTTCATGCATTGTATCCTTCAGAGCACTCATGCTAATGCAAAACCTGTTTTTCTTTCAGTTTTCTGTGTTTATAAAATCTGTCCCTATTTTTGGGCTTTTGTCCCCCCATTATTTTTGTCCAGATTTCTTGCACATAGGGTTTAAGAGGCATACTCATTGCTTTTAGTGGTTTTGTGAAATGAATCCTACTGTAACTCAAATGTGTGCAACTATTTGAGATTAGAAAAATCGATTTCTTGAGGAACAAGAAAATCACAAACAAGCCATTACCTTTGCCTTAATAAGGTAGAAACATGTAGCTCCGTAGTCAGTCCTCTGTATTCCCCTTTCCTTGTTGACAGGTATTATTTAATGTTTTTTAAAGGTTCCAAACCTCTCAACTGTCCAGATTTCCACAGAATGTCCTGAGTTTTGTCTCATATTTTTGGTCTGTTTGTCAAAAAATGTCTTTTTTTTTTTTGGCAAACTATTGTGCACTGAAGTTACTAAATAATGACAGACATTCTGAGTTTTAGGATTCATATCTTTCAAAAAATGCATTCCAACACAACACATTTTATGCTAACAACTTTTATCAGTTTATAAGAGCAATATTTATATTTTTGGACTTTTGTCCCCACATTATTTTTGGCTTTGTCCAGACTTCTTGCGCTAAGAAGGTGAGAGGTTTGAAGGTTACTTGGTGGAAGTCATATAGACGTTGCATATCTAACGGAAAGAACCAGTGTTAAATGTCATGCGTGTTAAGTAAACTAAGGATTCCAGGTGTATCAGAAAAAACTTTCACACTTGAAAGCCAGGGCTCTGTGGGTCTCTAGAATGCTTTTCTGTTTATTCACAAGTGGATGTTAGCATTCTGTTACTCTTTAAATTGTGTAATGAGATTATCCATTATTTTATGCTTTTGTCTTTTTCATCAAGTCTTGTGATTCTTTGCGTTTGCCATCTGCCGATTGTTACATATACTAACTTGTCTTTTCCTTTGTTTTCTTTCTAGATGAAATCATGCAGCGAGAAACTAGTCTACTTTATGCAGCAGATATTGCTGACCAGTTACAGAAGAAGTTTGCTTTCCTGTCAGGTAAGGACTGACCTGTTGTGTTAATTTTTTGTGCATACTTTTTCATTCTTTTCATTTTAATGCACATATGGTTCCCTTTTTCCTTTGTTGGCATGCTTATGAATCTTGGACTGGAGTCAGTTTCAGTCCAGCTAGCATCATTTCAAAATAAACTAGGGATCCTAAACATAAACCTTTTATATTATGATTGACATCATGGAGCCTAATTTATAGAAAGAGCCCAATGATATATAAAAACAAACATATAGTCTTTAAAGACAACAGAGCTTATTCATTTGCTAGAAGTTTGTAAAAAGATGTCCACTCATGTTGGAGACCCTTCTTGAGTGAATGAATTACAAGAAGTTGATGCACGAAGTAGCAGCTGCATTGTCTCTGATTTCATAGAAAGCAAAATCACCAAACCCACTGGTGAAACCCCAGAAGTTGTCTCATATGCCTTTCATATATATTACTAAATCTACTAACTCACAACCATGGGTAAATGAAAGAAAAACTGCAGGAGTGAAAACAGCACTCACGTATCCTATGAACGTGCAGTACAGAAAACAATAGCTGAGTATATTAGCATAGTAGCATTTGAAAGTAAGATGTCAGTATGGAATTGGTATTGGAATATTGTATAAGAGTGAACAGAAAGTCTGTTTTATAAATGAAACATTATCGCAGGCAAGCTGGAGTGTGTCAAGCATACTGGTAGTGATGTGAGGAAATAAACAAACATGCACACTTCCACACAGGCACACACACGTGTGTGAAGAGTCAGTCAAACACACACACACATACATGTCACTTCAGAGAAAAAGTGGTATTGCAAGAAGTGTATAAGAAAATAAAACACTTTATTGCCTCTGTACTTCATAAAAAAGTGGTATTGCAAGAAGTGTAGAAGAAAAGAAAACACTTTATTGCCTCTATACTTCATAAAACAGTGTATTCCTTGAATGCTTTCTACAGGTCTGACATTCTGAATGTGTGACAAGTTGTTTGTAGAGTTAGATGTAGAACTCTGAAATTATAAATCACCCAGCACATAGGCCTAATTCCAAACGTCTAGGTCTCGGTGTAAGTGACTGCTTAGTCTTTTGGAATTGAACCCCCCAGTGTAAGCCTGTTTATAGATAGGCCTAACACCAAAGTAAGTCGCTAACACTGAGAGCGTGTCTTTCAGAATCTGGGCAGACTTGCACTGAGAGCAACTCTTTTGGAATCTGGCCCATGGTATAAGGTAATGAAGGGACAGAAAATTACACAAGACAGTATGATACTAAGGAAGACATTTTGTATAGAAAAAAATGAAAATTTTATTGTGTGAAAGTTGACTTAGAGTTAATATATACAAGAACTAAATTGTTTATCCCATGAATTATATATGATTAGAATCCATTACCACTGGCAATTGTTACAATACAAAATATCAAACTTTTAATGGTAACCAATTCCATGGACTACTACACCAGAATGACATTTTTCTGAGAAGAAAGGAGATGATAAAAGTCTGTCTTTGCAAATTATACACTTTCAAAATGACAAATATAAAACAAAAGCAAAAACGTTTGGTTATATATTACCAGTTATCTGCTCAGATTTTCACAGAACGTCCAGAGTTTTGCTTTATATTTCTGGTCTTTTCCTCCTACAAATTACAATTCTCTAGCAAATCGTTATGGATTGAAGTCACTAAATAATGGGAGACATTTGAGTTTCAGAGTAGACTTCATATCAATATAAATCCATGTCAATGCAAAACCTACTGTTGTGGCAACTTTCTAAGTTTATAAGAGTAGTAATTAAAATTTGTCTCCGATTTGGTCCTTTATCCCACCATTGTTTTTGGTTTTGTCCAGATTTCTTGAGCAAAAATGTTGCAAAGTATGTAGCTGTATATGTTTTTGCATAAAAGTGACAAATGCAAAACAAAAACTATTGGCTATGTATGCTCCTTAGTGTTTTACTTTGTCTTACTGAGAAAAAAATGGTAAACTTTCTAGTGAAGCTTCATTGCAGTCTATCAGCCAGTATTTTTAACCTCTGAAGAGTTAACAGACTGTTAATGCCCATGAGAGGACATGTAGCAAGTTCTGTAAATATAATTACATTAACACATGTAATACCAACATGCAGAAAGTTCAGATGTACACATTTGTCTGTGGAAGAAAGATATTTTTGTCAGATGAAAATTTAATGAGTTCCCATTTGCCAGACCTTTGTTTGTGACCCCAACTGTTTGTTTAACATATTAGCAGGGATATAATTGTTTTAACAGGATAGAGAGTGGTGTGTGTAATGCTTTCTATTGTTTATGCTAGCAGCAACTTGGCCCACCTCAGTTTCCCTGCAGTGGAAAAGGTCAGTGGAAAAGGAACACACAGGAAAACAGTAGTCCCAAGTTCAGGCTCTTTAATAATGACAATAGCAGATTTCACTTAATGTGGCAAAGTAGCTGATACATTTTGAGTGTGACAAAAATCGAACTAGTAAACCAAATACAGAACTATAGGGAATAGTTTCATCACGCCATTCTGTCTTAAATTTTTGGAACCTAAAATCACTTTATTTTTTTTAATTGTGCTGAGATTAGATGTGGGTGTTGCAGTTATGACCTTTGTTATCAATGTCTCTGTAAAGAAGAGTTGTGATTAATCATTGGAGAAGTGATTCATCTTTTTAAATAGTAAACTATAATACCAAAAAACAGAAGGCCGATGCTAAGGTTCAGTACTGAATTTTCTCTGACGCTTTTATTGCAAAGGTTTCCTACTTTGTATTATCAATAAAAAGAGACATTGTGTGCAGTTTTGTTATGGTCTGGTTGCAGTGCTGTTTGTGTAGTTTGTAGTTTTTCTATTTATTGCCTCTGTAGGTTATATCATAAAAGTGAGCACGTATTTGATCAGTAGGGTTTAAGATGTTTTAATTCAGCTTCTGATGCCGTAAAAAACATCCCTCGACAGTTAAATTCTGCCATGCTTACTAACCTGTTTATATACCTGTAGACATACTGAATAGGTTTATTGTAGTTTATTTCAGCATAGACTCTTATTTTTTGGCTAGAAAGATGTAAAGAAGATAGTCATAGCATTTAGTATAGAGCAATAAACCTCTGATCTGTTATTGAACTGTTTCCAGTTCCCATGATGACTTTGTGACTCCAAATAAGTCACTTAACCAAATAATGCTCCTGTCTCACACTTGAAAAGGGTCATTTTTTTCCAGTGGGCTTAACTAGCCTATAGATAAACAAAAACAAATGACATATTTGTATAACTGGACTTTATTGCATGCTGAAGAGGACAAATTCCATGGCATGCACATTTGCTTGATTAATTCTGGATAAATAGTATTATGGTATACTTGCATATGTACCTGACCTGAACTAGTCTGTTAATATTAATCAAAATTATTTTTTCCCTTGGGATTCTTTGCTGCTTTTAAAAGTTAGTTTGCACAGAATGCAGCAACATCTCAATGGGACTAGCAGCCCACTGGAACTGTACTAAGTTAAATTATGAGAACACTGGATTTGTATTAAGGCCATTAGAATAAACACTTCTGGGAGTTAAATATCAATCACTGGAAGTCAGACAAAGTTGATTTCTACAAAACACCAAACCTGCTTTGGGTGCTCTTTAGAAAAGCAGTAGCCATCACAGTTGTACCATCCACTTGTTTTCTTTGTGCATTTCCTTTTGCAGTTGTGTCATAGAAACCAGTTTTACATGATTTGTCTGCGTGATGTTGAAATGCAAACATTTGCTAGGATGTTTACCTTTTGTCGTTAAGGAACTGACTTCACATTTGCTTTTCTAATAAAGCAATGTACAAATATGCTGAATGAAGAACCTGGTCTAATGGCATTACAGCTCTTAAGTTTAAATATAGTTCTACAGAATTAGGTATCAGATTGCAAACCTTCTTTCACAGGGATCTTGCACAGAAATAAAACAAAGTATAATCCAGGTTAGCTGTAAAACAATTGTGTTTGTAGAGGAGTAAGTGCATTGCCTTAAAACTTAGATTCATTGTAAGTGTTGTGTATTTGCAGAACTTGACATTACACTGTTGAATTTCAGTAGATATGTGAGGCTGTAAGTGCTGCACATGTCATTCACGTTCTTATTCAGGACTTAACAAATGGCACTCCCAGCTTTGGCACACAAGCACACATTCAGATGCATTCTTAATATACCCAACCAAATTGCATTTCCTCTCTCTTCAGAATTCAAAGTAGAAGAAAGAAGTAGGTATAAACATTAAAAACAGGCTTACTACTATTGTGTGCTTTGTTTTAGCAGCAATTTGCATTTGGGTGAGGGTAATACAGGACTGGCATTGATGGCAGTTCTTTGTTTTTTTGATGTGGACATTTTTTCAACCTGTTTAATTAGTTATTGTTTTGTACTTGTCTGAATAAGGAAGCATAATCAACTTTATCATCTCCTCAGATATCCTCATTTTGTAGGAGTTTTCTTTTCTGTTTTGTAACGTGTATAGTTTTATCCCATATCTTTTAGGAAAAGTTTACAGCAGTCTGTCTACATGGCTGTTCCTGGCTATAACCATCTTTTCTTATGTAAATGGTCTTCCCAATATAACTTGCAGCTTATTTGTTTTTGTCATATCAGTCTGCCTGCCAGTGCAGACTTCTTTATATGGGTAATGCACATTACTTGCTTTGTCTTAGCATGTATGCATTTTTTTTGTTAACTAGCCTTTTTTTTGGTCTTTGAACCAGTGTTCTTAGACCCCTGTATTATTATAATAACACTTTTAATATATTACTGCTTCTCAGTAGTGTACTGTAAACATTAGATATATAGTTAAGGGATCCATTGTGTAACCTCAAATATCAATATACTGGGGTATAAGAACACTGAACATGAATGCTCACAAAATCAAAAACGTCTGACTGCAATCGTACATAAAATGGATTCTCTGAAATGTAGTTGCCTAGTATAAGGTGGAATGGGTATCTAATAACAGAGTCTAAAGTTTGCTAACTAAAATATGTTTCCTCTGTCAGTTAAGACAACTGCTTCTGCTCTGTTTGAACAGCTTCAGTCAAACTAGGTGCCTTATGTCCACTCACATGTGCCCTTGTTTAGAAAGATGTGCTAAAGTCACATCAAATAGTCCAAGACATTTTCTAGTAAATTTCTACTACAGCTAGATGATAAGCTCTGCAAACACGTACTGCTTCATAGTTTTGTGCTGTTTATTTTTTGGGGTGCTCATATTTTGTTTACTTTTAATAACTAACCTTTCCATCCTGTGTAGTGAGATATATTTTATTAGTATGATATAGTTATATATACTCAAGGCTACTTATAGGCAGCCAGGTACACGACTAATAGAGCTCTTATGCTCCTGTTCCCAATCATTTCTGCTGACATACACCTAGACACTGATTGCCGTAAACAAATTCAGTATGTCAGTGCCGAAGCAAATAAAAGCTCATGCAGACAGCATCCTTCCTTTGGGTTTTAGGCAACAAAAATAATACATGATCTGTGAAGTAGATGTGAAATATAGAGAACTAAATACCATGCAGTTGTTGAAACTGTGAAGAACAAGCACATTTGTAGATTGGCTACTGTAATTTGCCTCATGCCCAGGAAACATATACTTTGTCCTCGTATACTGAAATGGTTCATGTTCCTCTTCCTCCTCCTAGCAATCTGTCAGACAGTTACCTAAGATCATTTGTAATAAAGTGCAGCTTAGGGTAGCAAATTAGTTGTCTTGATGTGTTTCACATATTAATTCAAAACAACGTTTCAGCAGCTTCATGTGGTTACATAGATCAAGGCTGATTTTATATTAACTTAGTGGTGTTTCAGGGCAGATTGAGTATTAACTTACTGGTGTATTTTTAAACAATTTTTTTGTTAAAGTTTTATCTCCTATCAGGAAGACAGGAATGCCAGAAGAAGGAACTACAAGGGTTGGTTAATAAATGAGAGGAGTGAAGTCAGCTAATGCACTATCAAGGGAGGTAACTACAGAAAATGAATGTCTTACAGAATTACTCAGAGAATCATTGCAGCATTTGTAGGGAAACAGCACAAGTAATGTCAGTGCTAGTACCATTTCAGATGAGAGCACAGCCTGAAATGTCATTCATATATCAGTTTTAGAGCTTGATTTTTGCCTTATAGGGACAAAACATCTGCACACCCATATGTTGGGCTGTACTCCTCTAACCTGTTAAAATTGTATTCAGTTCTGAAGTTCTGCACCTTGGAAGACAGATGCTTTTGCCTATGCATTTAACCTATTTCCACAATGCAAAATTTGAACAGCTGTGCAATATTGCACCCTTAGTCCTTGGACGTGTGTCCTACTTCTGTAGTACGATATGTGGTGAAGACGTCTCCCTTTAGGGAGTATACCACAACTCTTTTCATTTTGCATACTTATAGGTGAGGATGTAGTACCTTGCACAGTAGCGTATAACAGTCAGGATTCTTAAGTATGACAAATGTAGTTCAGGGGCACCTTGTCCCCTTATATGTGCTGTAGTGTCTTCCAGGTATAGCATTTTTAATAGCACCACATACAACTGGTGCTTTGAGCTGTTTCTACCACACTGTAATAATTTTCTGAGTTGTTTATATGCAGGTCTGTAACAGTCTGATTGTAGATGTGAATTTCTGAGTATCACTATTTTCAGATAATAAAATCATTTTTGCCTGCAGTCTTGAGGCACCAGGAGAATTAATAAAAACTGTTTGAATGTGGTCTGCAGAGATTCTTGTAATATGTTCAGGAAATATTTTTAAATTGGATAGTATGAAATTGTATTCCTGTTTCTTCTTGAAAGTGTGCATTCAGCATCTCAACAAAGTCTAATCATTTTCTGAAGCCACATAGTCTGGTATATGAATGTTCAATGCAGGAATTTACAAACATGCAGTTTAAATTAATTCAGGCTCCCAAAGTATTACTGATATAATAATCTCTATATTCTTACCTTTGCCAAAAATACTGCTGTATGACAGGAAGGATCAGTGGAAATAGTGTTTGAAGATACCAAACACAAAATTCCACTTATCTGCAGGTTCCCATACCTCTCAACTGTCCAGATTTATTCAGAATATCCAGATTTATTACTCATAATTTTGGTCTGTTCCTCATAAAATTTGTGTGGCAAGTCAGTGAGGTCTGAATTCACTATATAATGACAGGCATTTGAGTTTCTGACTTCACAAGTCCTTTTAACAACTTACTAGGTTTATAAGAACCATATTTAAAATTTGTCTCCATTTTTGCGCTTTACCATTATTTTTGGCTTTTTCCAGATTTGTTTGTGCAAAGAGGTTGAGAGATATGATAACAGTGCAAAAAGTGATATGAAGTACAAGAAGTGGCATTTGCATGCATACATAATATAGCATGAATGTGGGAAATTGTGTGGACCCTTAAAACGTAGAATAGGAGCAGGATTGTGTTAACATTACACACCATGTGGCTAAATAACAAATGTGTCATGGAATAATTTTAGTTTTAGGTGACTGATTATATGCAAATAGTTAATGATGTGCAAGTAATGCACACAAAATAAAATAAAAGCTGTGTGTAGTACCTGCACAAAGGGTTCACACTGTAGCAACAAGGGGAATTTGGATGTGAATGGCTACCATTCAGTAACAATAGAGAGGAGGCCTGAGCAGCAACCAAATTACTAATCTTCAAGAATGTAAGTCAAATTCTTTACTATCAGAAGCTTTAGCAGACATGATGCAAGAGTGTATAAATATGTGCAGTGCATTAATCTAGCCCTTTAATATAAAAGCAAGCAAAGTTTGGAACAATAACTACTGTTGCACATATGACATTATCACTAACTACATTCTCTATGTTTGCAAGAGGTCATTTCCAGACCATGCTAATACCTGTCTCACAAGACAACAGTCTGCTTGTATGTCATTTGTATCTACTATTGTTTGTGGGATATTTGTAATTAACAGGCCAAAGTACGTAGTGTGTGGCAATTGGTTTTAACAGTAGAATGGACTATATGTGAATAAAAATCAAGGCGCTGAATTTGCAACTACAACTTTCAGTATTAATGGGGTTTATATCAGATTGTCGAAGTTTTCAAACTTTGAATCACTAAAGATCGAACTTTAGTGATCAAAGTCTGAAAACTTCGAACTACAAAAAAAATAGTTTTTAAAACAAAAAAAAAAGAAGCAAAAGAGTGTAAGCAGGAGGCAAGCCCATCTGCACCCCCAACATGGGGAGATGCGCCCCCCACAAACCCTGCTCTTTAAATATACCAACTCCGACATTGTGCTGCAGTGTAGGAAATGGAAATCTTCCGTTTCCACACTGTACTGCACTGAACTGTGATCTCGGAGTTGGTATATTTAGGTAGTGGGGGGTATGGGGGCACAGCCCTCCATGTGGGGGGTGCAGGGGGGATTGTCCCCTTGCTTACACCCTTTAGGTGTTACTTTTTTTGTTTTTAAAGTATTTTTTAATAGTTCGAAGTTTTCAAACTTCGATCACTAAAGTTCAATCTTTAGTGATTCGAAGTCTGAAAACTTCGACAATCTAATATAGACCCTTATTAATGTACTTCAAAGCTGAGATATATTCTTGTAGCAAATTTCAGAAGTATTGAAGGGTTAGTAGAGAACAAAAAAACAAAACAAAAACAAATGCAAACAAGCAGAGATCATCAGCAAGCAACTATAATTTGGTTTGATGTGTGTTGCAAGAAATCCCGTGGGATTCATTCCCAAGGGACAACCTGGTGCAGCCATGTTATTAGTGCATTTGCAGATATATATATATATATGACCTGACATTTTGGCTGCAGCCTGTACTACTTTTTAAACATCAGTTAAAAGCTTATTTAGTGTAATTATAACCTTTCAGCAATCTGAAAAATGAAAAAAAAAAAAAAAAAGAAACAATGGCAAATGAGCTTTCAGGCACTAGATAAATTAACTCTACAAAGTTTATTCTGATAAGATAGTGATAAATATTAAACTGCTTAATGAATGCTTTTGTCTCATGTATGAGAACATACTCTTTTGAATATCATTGCATAAGTAGTGTTACTTTAATCAAGAAGCCATTTAGAACCCAATGTAGATTATAGTCATGGTCATATCTCACAACTGTCCACTTTTTCACAGAATGTCTAGACTTTTTGCCACAGTTTTTGGTCTGTTCCTCCTAAAACAAGTGGATTTCTGGCAAATCAGTGATATTTGAGTTTCAGACCTCATATCCTTCAGGAAAATACATGCTAATACAAAACCTGTTATTTTAACAAATTTCTAAGTTTCTAAGAGCAGTAATTAAAATCTGCTCTTATTTTTGGACCTTTGCCCCCTGTTAGTTTTGGCTTTGTCCAGATTTCTTGCACTAAGAGGTTGAGAGATATGGCCATGATTAATAAGGAAGACTGTTCTGTAAGTTTTATGAGTGACCAAAATGAAGAATTAGTATGACTTGAGATGAGTGTTATTCTGTGAAATAGAGTCAAAATTAATTAACTTATACCTACGTACTACTGAGGACAATACTTTACAGATTCCACCGAACTTTATTTGATGTAATGTTTGATGAATTCTTATTCATTTATTGTTTTGATAAGATCAGCCTTTTGATCTCAGGAGACAGTGACTGAATTTTCAGAGAAAATGTTTTGCTTTAACAAGGTCCAGTTCACTACAGAGTAACTTATACATTTATTGTAATCTGTGAGTCTTTTAAACTTTTACTTATTTTAAGATTCTGATTAAACGCAGATAGCATTCTAGGTATTACTGCTGTACTTAAATATGTTGGTTATTACAGCTACAAGGCCAACATACTGAACTTCTCACTTATAGGATTTGCTGTTATTTCAGTTGTGTGATCTGTTGATGATCTGGAACATGTTGGATAGAAATATACAGTGATGTTTATTTAGATCTATTGCTACTGTTTTCATGGTATGTGGAAGTTGATGTTTCGTTTTATGCCTTTTGATCAATATTTGTAAAGTTAAATGCTGGTGTTTACCACAGTTACTATTGTGACAAGTCACAGACTTCATTTTCCTTATTTCTAGACTGTACTGTTTGTGAGATAGGGCAAGGTGTGCTTTTTATAATATGTTTGTGCTTAGCAATGAACTCAAGAGGAGAATAACTACAGTGGATGTTTTCCTGCAAAAACATGTGTTTGAAAATTTTGAAATGTGCTTTCTGATAAACATTGCATTATAAGGTTGATACACTTTTGCTACAGTATATGTGTGTGTGTGTGTGTGTGTGTGTGTGTGTGTGTGTGTGTGTGTGTGTGTGTGTGTGTGTGTGTAAATTACAGTCATAACATCATAATTTTGAAGAACTAATATGTCAATCTGATGGAAGTCAAGCATAAATGTTTAATCCTTTGTATTTAAATATTTGTGATTCTGTGAAACATGGGTGAATCACCAGTGACCTGTGTGCATTCTGCCTAGGTACATCTGATTTTGTTTTTAATTTGGCAATATTGCCTGAGTTAAAGCTCAGGCAGTATTACTAAAATTAAAATGATCATTCTATATATTTAGGCAGAATGCACATAGGTCTTAACAATAAAGGGACTCCATTTTTCATATAGCAGCTACTAACCTTGTGGCTCTTGGAAGATGAAGTTTAGTCACTCAAAGATTGCAGTCATACCTCACAACTGTACAGATTTTCCCAGAATGTCCAGATTTTTGCCTCATATTTTTGGCCCATTTTTATGACAGACATTTGAGTTTCAAACTTCATACCCTTCAGATATTTCATGATACATCAAAACCTGTTATTCTATCAACTTTATAAGTTTGTAAGAGTAATATTTAAAATTTGTCTCTATTTTATTGGACCTTTGTCCCCCCAGTGTTTATGAATTTGTCAATATTTCTTGGTCTAAGAGGTTAACAGGAATGGTTGCAGTACATTTTTCTTTGTTTATATAGTACTAGTGGTGTTTTATATATTCCAAAATGGGCTATAGTGTGAAAAAATAAATATTAAAAATGAAAAGCACACTAATTCAGAAACACCAAATCACTTAAGCCCTTTTATCCTTTATTTAAAACACTTCCTTAGAATTGTACACACATCTACCACCATTCCATTTAAATATATAACAAATCTCATAAAAATTGCAACCCACAAAATTCATTTGTACAAATTTAACTGGGGTCTTGTCCCTGTTATCCCAGCAAGCTTCTGCTTCACCCTCCTAAGTGCCTTTCCTTTATCTGTCATTCAACTATCCCATCTTATCTTCTCAAATCTACATTTGTTACTTTTCCTCCTTTTAAAAATGTAGCTCTCCTTCTACAGACCAAATTAGCCAGACCTGTCATTTCTCCTTTATCTTTGCTGTATAACTGAAAAGACAGCTATACTCTGTGGCATATTGTCTACGCAGAAGTGATCTCTGCTTAACATACAAGGCCATGTCAAAACCTGAGCTGTTGGACATGCTCCACTTAAAGAAATCCCAATCCCTCAGAGCCACACACTCCAGGGATGTAAACCTTGTCATCACAATGAACAAATCATGTTGGAGGGATAGGTTCCTAACCCAGAGACTCCCCATACTTTGGAATAGACTGCCCATACATGTCAAGCAGAGCGCCTCCTTGGCCCTCTTCAAAAGGAACCTTGACAATTGGATGGGAGATGGGAAATCCACCCGTGGATCACGTCAGTCTCCCTGCTAGACAGGGGTCCAGGGAAGTAAATATTGTGGGAAGAAATATCCAGGGAATGCTTCTCTTGTGTTGGAAAGGAAAGTACAGGTGTACAAACAAATAAGAAAAAAACATAAAATGTATTATAATTCCAGAAATATGTATCACATCCACTTGTATTTGAACCAAGTTAATAGACAATAAGGCAAATGAACAAAGGAATATTCACTAATATGAAAGTCAAGCCTTGGTGGTGAAATAAGAAATTATTTTAACTTAAGCAAACTTGGCATACTGAATATTGTATTAATTTCAACCATCTAATGCACATACACTGAGTGATGTCTTGAACATGCTGGTGTAATATTGTTTTACCACAAGTGATCAGGGTCTTGAAATTGATAAGACCATCAGAGGTGTTGAGTAGCCAAGTTTTTCATAATAAAAATAAATAAATAAATAAATAAATAAATAAATATATATATATATCACTGGCACACAATGTGCAGGATAGCAAAGTAGATCAATTATTAAAACATTTCTCTTGCTTGAAAGAGGAGAAACAGAGAACCATTGTGTAATTAAATCTCAGAGTGTATTAATGGAAGAAATATATTAAAAGTCGGTTGAGTACTATGGACTGAAGAACTTCCCTTGGTTGGACTGAAACTTTCATGCAAGGAACTGGGTTGTGTATTATTTTTGTGTTGTCTGCAGCTGTGCAGCAGCTGACTGCTCCCCTTGGCAGAACTGTTAAGAGAATGATACTCATTAGCAGGGTCTCCTAAGCACTGCACGATACCTTTAAGTCAGCAATTACAGACAATTTGGTGTGGCCTGCATAAATCACAGTCAGTGGGTAGCTTTCTGCACTGACAAAGACACATCAAAAGGAAAGTGTGAATATAACCTCTGTCATCTATGCATTTTGTGGCATGTTTTCTATAAACATTCTAGTGCAACATTAATCTGTTTTTGCATTTGGCAAGGGAGCTGATTAAGATACATAATTATGACTACCAGTGTTCTATATCAATAGGTGACAAAGGAAAAAAAATATTTCAACAATCTTGGGGTACAGTGAGAACATTTGCATGATTGTTTTTTTCTTTTTCAGATTCCTAAAAAGATCAGCAACCTCAAAAATCTTAGTTATCAGGAGAAAGTGGCAGCCCTTTCTCAGTACTCAATCTCTTACAGAGTCTTTCCATGGAAATGTATGCCCAGCTTTTTGTGTTGTGAAAGATCCAACCCTATTTCATCTCGTATTCCTTCGCATAATAGTACATCAAATACTTGGGTAAAACAACTAAACCTTTATAAGGAGATAAATAAAGTAGGTTGATGTGATAGATTCATATCCAACATATTGTTCACCTCTGGAACAAACTTTTGATACATTCATATCCAACATATTGTTTACCTCTGGGACAAACTTTTGATACATTCATATCCAACATATTGTTCACCTCTGGAACAAACTTTTGATACATGTTAAACAGAGTATGTTTATATGAAGTTTTGTTACGTGTTTTGCTTCCATTCCTGTCATCACTGAGAAAATATTAACCACTTGGCTGCATTTCTTCTAATACACAGCAGAGTTGGTTATACATGGCTATTGATATCATTTGTTGAGAAAATGCATCCCTATGGATTTCCTCAGAAGTTTTTTTTTTTGGAGAATATGTTTCTCTTCCAAGTCTGTAAACAAGTGTGCTCATGGTAGGCAATCTGATCCAGACTACTTCTACATAAAGTGAACAGATATTGTGCATCAAAAGTAAACACAAACTGAAACACCAGTGTACCAGACCAAAAGTTCAGAAATGAGATATTCAGAAATTATTCAAAGTTGTGGTCCATTGGCCAAACACTGACTACTTAGTAGTGAGACTGTAGATAATAAATGAACTGCCTTCCTCATTGTCAAAAATGATGTACCAGTAATAGACAAATTTGTCCCTGTGGTTGTCCATCCCAAGTCGATCAAACTAGATAATGGACCACTTTTAATAATACCAAAATTAAATAATTCTGCACTGCATTAACCATTTGTCAGGATTTTATTAAGTGGCAAAGAACTATGTTAAAACTGTTGTTCTGCTCGCTTGTTTTCTTTATAGGGTTGGAATTTTAATTTGTTATCCAGAAAACCATTCTTTCCTTGGAGGCGCTGGGCCACATTTGCCACTTGACTAACACTCCAAGATGAGCTTTGCACCTAAAATACTTGAGGATAAATCCTGCATACAACCAAATGGTCTGATCAGCAGACCAATGCTAAGGAGCTTAGGTCTTCAGAACAATTATGATCTGATGTCAGAATGTTTAGCAAATATTTTCTGCAATGTTTTTTTTTTTTTTTTATTTTGTTTGTTTGTTTGTTTGCAATGTCTTTAATGAAAACCTTGCACTTGGGTAAATATCAGCAATGTTAGATGCCAGACTTTCTTTTTGAATAAATCACAGTCATTTCAGCTGCAGCTGAGTTAAATTTGCAGATAGCATGGAGGTATGTGAGTCATTGTTTGATGCATGTCTGTGTTTAGGTCACTGTCTGTTTACACGGTAGTGCCTTTCCTATTTCTGTAATAAGTTAGCATTAGTTCAGTCTTATGTATGGCTGATTACTGCCGTTTCACACCACATGCTGGAAGATAAATTTTACTGCCTTAAATTGTGCCAGTTTTTCACAGATTAATAATGCAACATTTTTAACACATACTCTTGTCTACTTTTGTGTTATTATTTTGTGGATACTTATTTGCATGTATTACACTTTGACGTTATAGCTTATTAAAATATTTGTAATATTGTCTGCCTTAACCATTCACTGTAACCCTTTTTTTATAATGATAATTTCCACAGTCCTCACTGTTTACCGGATATGGTAACTGATAGCAATCAGGCGTAGTTCATTTTCGTAGACTGTTTTCAGCAATGGGAAAATGATTAAGGCCAGTTTGCTATCAGAACCATCTCTGCTTTCATCAGTAGTAAGGCCACATGTTCTTAAAAAAAATGAAAGGAACGAATAGTCGTGCAATGACAATAACAAGACTATTATCCTGTTGCAAAATTAAAAAAAAAAAACATTGATTGAAACTAGAATTATGTTTATTTCTGACAGTTTAACAACTAAGTGTACCTCATAGACTAGAAGAGGAGTTACTGCAGTAATTCAAATCAGGAAGAACTGTCACATAAGTAAAGTTGTCACAGTTCCAAACAAACTACTCATCAACAATTTCACAAAGTTATTTCAGGGTAGGTAAAACTTCTGGAGCTAATCATTTCAAAAGAATGGTGAGGATGCAAAGCCCAAAAATGATATTATAATAATATTCCAATAAGCATTAAGGCACCATAAAGCCCCACAAATTATAAAGTAGAACTGCCCACAGTAACTACACTGTTGAGTAAAACAAAATAACGTTGTTTGATGTCCTGATGAAAATCACAGCCATGCACTTGAGTACTGCTACAGTAATAAACATATTTTGTAGATGCTCTTAACACTGAATACAAGGCCCATACTCTGAACTTTATATAAGATGGAACCTAATGTCTGATAGCTGTCCTGAAGCCACTGTATTAAGAAAGTGTTGTACAACCAGTATAGCAATGGTTACTTACAGCATGTTTTGCCGCTGTGATGCAGTGGTAGCATTGTCACCTCACAGCAAGAGGTTCTCCTGTTCGATTCTCGGCTAGAGTGCCTTCTGTGTGGAGTCTGCATGTCCTCCCCACAGTCGAGTGGCATTCAAAAGACATGCGTGAATGGGCGTGCCTTTGTTGAAGGTTGGGTGTCGAGCTGGCACCTCGGCACCTTCAAAATCTACTGCCAATCATTAGCAGACGGGAGTTCCGCTGTGGCGACCCCTAACCAGGAAAAGCCGAAAGAAGAACTTACAGCATGCTGTAACTGAAATGGAGTGTCACCATGGCAGGTTGGGAGTTATACATGCAGAAATCCCAATTCATCAGAGCCACATGCTCCAGGGACCTAAGCCTTGTCAACACAATGAGCAAAACATGCTGGAGAGATAGGTTCCTGACCCAGAGACTCCCCGTACTCTGGAATAGACTGCCCATACATGTCAAGCAGAGCACCTCCTTGGCCCTCTTCAAAAGGAACCTTGACAATTGGATGGGAGATAGGAAATTCACCCTGGGGATCACGTCAGTCACCCTGCTAGACAGGGGTCCAGGGAAGTAAATATTGTGGGAAGAAATAGCCAGGGAACTGTTATGGCTAGGCTTGTATAGGCCCTAGGGCCAATAGCCTAGTACCAACCTATGAAGTAGCGCAGTACATACAATTCTGTTACATTGCATGCAATAAGTATGCATCATGTTAGCAACCATGTAAGTCTTTATGTGGATCATTCATGCTTTGCATTGTTTTATTAAATGCTCAGACATATTATGATTTATTTGTAATAAATGTCATCTGTTTGCTAAGACTACTGCTCTCTAGAAACATCCGCTAACTAGGGTATTGTCAGTATGTTACAATTATGATGCTTTTTCTCTCTGGCATTTGGTCCAGTGGATTTTATTCAGTGAATAAATTAAATAAATATGAAAGGAAATGGGATGAATGGTTGAGCATTAATTTTCAGTACTACTGCAGTATGTTCTAGTGGTTTTCACAATGTCTTGGACACTGGTATTCTTTGCTCTGGTACCAGACAAGGCTATCTTATGTTGGGATGTTGAAGGTTACTTTTCAGGATGTAAGCTTAGTCTAGCAATTTGAGTGCCAAGTGGTGAACACGAAGAGAGGACACAGAGCTGTCATAATGTGTGGCAAAAGTCACTTAAAAATCAGCTCTATAAAAAACACAAGTTTACAACAGTTGTATATTAATGTTATTGCTTTCTAGATATTTAATGATTAAGCTTTCCTTGTATACAGTTGTGTTAGATGACAGCTAGGGAAAATCCACATCAGTAAGGATTTCCAAATTGTATCTAACTGTTTAGGTAACACAAATAACAACTTTGAAGTATCCCTGTCTGTTACACTGTTGACATACTCAAGAAGACAGATTTTTGTGTCATCTACATTTTAGAACAGGGAACTAAAAATGAAAAAGAAGTTTGTAATTTTATAATGCACAACTGATACACAATAAGTCAGCCTGCAAAAGGGTAGGGCTGACCTTTTGACTCTTCTTTGTTCTTCGGTAGCGCCAAGAAATTAGGATCTGAGTCAGTATGTCCTTCCTGTTAAATATAACCTATGAAACACAGTCCAGAATGTGGACCCACCATGGTTCTTCTGCCTTTGTCATTGTTAAATGTTATTTTTGTTCACTGGGAAAGGAAGGCTGGGAAACACTTCTTGCTTCCTTTACCTTCCTTCCCAGGGTAAGGAGAGTCGAACGCTGACAAAACAACTGTGAACAAGTAAAAAGTTTTAACAAAATTAAATAGTGACATATGTTAGCTACATGAGTTTTCTTGAAAATAATAGTACATATTCGGTTATATTAAAAAGTATAGAGCACCCCTAGTGACCAGGATGAATTTCAGACTCCTCTTGGCTCTTGCTGATACCTTTGTTTCATAACATGCTTCAGTTATTTCATTTTATTGGGCACAATTTTGAAAGGTGTTCTGGTATAAAAGTAAACATAACTTGATTCTTATCAAGAATAACAAGAATATATGTAAGTTTCTGATTTTTAGACATTCATATTGACTAAGGATTTTATGGCCCACAGGGGCATGTTTATCAGAAGGTCTAGAAAAAATAGTATTTTCCATTGTGTAAAGATAACTTAATATTTAAGAAGACTATTGACCAGTGTGTGCCCTCCATAAATTTCAGAAGCCCGGGGTGAATAAGCTACTGGTTGGTCTGTGCCCAGTGGCCCAGCTTAGGTTATGTGGGATAGCTCTTTTATGTGAAAGTTAGACATAAAACCAATCAGCTTCCCAAACATGAACTAATGATTGCCATACTCTGTATAGATTCACTAACAGAATGCAGGATGGAAATGGATGACATGATGGTAAGGAGTAGGCTGAACATCCTCGGTATCTAAGAGACAAGAAGAAAAAGCAGTGCTGCAAACCACTTGGCTTGGAATCAGGAAGATAGGCTACAAATGGCATGGTAATTGTAGTAAGGGAGACCCATCAGAAGACAGTGAGGGATGTCATCGAATTACTGACAGACTCAAGGCAATTAGACTCCAGTGTAAGGATAGGGCCTATGACCGATAGCAGGGTTTTGATAGTGAGGAAAAGAGTGCAATCAGACAGCAGTTGCAGGAACTACTAGATAAAGCAGGACAATGTGAGTTACTATTGATAATGGGGGACCTGAATGCTCACATTGTGACAGACAGAACAGAATACTTGGGCCACGTGGGTGGGGCAACAGGAATAAAGAAGAAGAAGGAGTCATTCTACAAGACTGGCCAACATGCAACTCAGGTAGACTTCTTCCTAGTAAAGAAAGGGCATCAGAATTAAATTGGTGATAAAAAATTACAGTCCTGTGAAACAGTCCATAGCATAAATCACTGGCTGCTACAATCAGCTGCAAGTACTGGTCATAAGAAGGCTCTAAGGTCAACAGAAACTAGCTGAAAGACTTCAGAGTTGACCGGAGAGAAAGCACAAGAGTTCTAGGAAATGGTCAGGGCTCTAGCACCTTTGAAAGAAGATGAAATAGTTGAAAGTGAAGAAGAATGGCAACTTGTGTGTGGACTGTAAACAGGCATACAGCCAAGACAGATCTAGAAGTAGGACATAAGGAAAGCTGGTGGCACAGAAGTCCAGGAAATCAGCCAGAGAAAGAAATGGGAGATAGTAAAACTAGACCAGGGTAAAAAGGAACACTGGTTGGCTAGCAAAGAGGCCAATAGAACAGTTGCAGTAGCAAAGAACAAGGCAGCAAAGGCATTCTACCTGCTTCTGGAAAGTGGTAGATGGTACAAAGAAAATCTATCAGGCTGTAAGGTAAAGACAGAAAGAAAGATAAAGAAGACAGCCAGACACTGTTTATATCAGATGCAATAACCTTTTCTCCAGTCCATAGGACATCAGAGGCAGATGGAAGGAGTACTCTCAGCAGCTTTTGAATGAAGAAACCCCCACAGAAGCTGTACTGCCCCAGAGACAGAGTATGTTGAAAGAGGAAGAGGAGCCCACTGTAGAAGTAAGAACATCACTAAGGCAAATGAAATTAGGGAAAACAGCAAACTCAGATGTGGTCACCACAGATATGAGCAAGATGTTGGGGTGAGTTAAGGGAGAAATATCTCCAGAGGGTACTCATAGCAGTATAGAGAGAAGGGGGTATCCCAGATGACTGCAGAATAAGCACATTAGGGACAGGGTACAAAAATAAAGGGGGCATGTACAACTGTATACAGTATAGAAGTATCAAACTCCTGTCACACTGCATGAGCGTTCTTGAAACGGTGATTGATAAATGAATACCAGAGTAGGAGAAAGTAAAATGGGAGATGAACAATTTGGATTTAGATCATGATACAGCACAACTGACCTAATGTTTGCAGTGAGACAGCTGAGATGAAGGTTGTGATGAGAAATGAGTCCAACTGGGCATTCCTTGTCTTGTAGAAAGCATATTACAAAGTCTCAAGAAAGCAGATTTGGGCAGTCCTACAGTGGTTTAAAGTCCCAGAAACAGTGGCAGAATTAGTGCAGGTTATGTACAACGACCCAATGACACAAGTACAAACAATGTTCGAACTCACAGAGCATTTCCATTGGGAGTGGATTTGCAATAGGGATAGCTTTGAGCTCACTGCTCTTCACACTGGTGATGGACTACATTAGTAAACAGGTCGAAGGGAATAAATAAAGTTGCTGTATGCAGACAATGTGGCATTACATGCGGACTCTAAACATGAATTTTAACATAGGATAGTGGAATGGAATGCCAAACTAAAGTCACAAGCGATGAAACTGCGCATTGATAAGATGGTCATAATGGCAGCAAATAGAGGAAATCAGAAAAAGCTGCAAATTGAGATAAAAGGGGAAATGGTTAACATTTTCAGATATCTGGAAGGGGATTTGAGGAGAATGGAAGTCCGAATTAGGAGGTCAAAGCTGGAATCAGAGGGGCTGCTGCCAACTGGCACAGAGTGCAGGAGTAGTGCGCAACAGAAGAATGCGAAAGGGAATGAAAACTAAAGTGTAAAGGCTGCGGCCATTACTCACTGTATGATACAGCCTGGGCAGTGCAAGCAAGTCAACTGAGGAAGCTAGAGGTGATGGCGATGAAGTGCCTGAGATGGGTGGTAAAATACACACTGTGGGTCAGATGAAGAAATGAGGACAACAGAGCAGATGCCTAAGTAACTACAATTGCAGAGAAGGTCAAAGGAACAGATTATGGTGGTTCAGGCACATGTACAGGAAAACAGAAGACAAGCTGGTGAAGAAAATGTTGGACAAGCAGGAAGAAGGCAAGAAAAAACAAGGGTATCCAGCAAAGAGCCGGATGGAATGTATGAGGAAAATGATGGTGACAGTGAGACAGGGTAGGAGAGTGCCATTAAAACAAGGGAGATTGAAAACCTGAATCCATATAAAAAATGGGGGGGGGGTAATGATGATGATAATGATGAATTTAAAAGCCGTTAGCTGTAGTATTTGTTTAATTTGCAGCTCAACTGCTGTCGCAGTGAAAAACAAATTATTCATTCCCATCTTCTATTAGAAATTTAATAGCTGATGCTTTGTATTTCAGAAGGCATTATTTACTTTCCTGGCTTTCCAACCTGTGTAGCGCATACATTTATATACATATCCTAGACTAATGAGCAGAGTCTGCAACACAGGTTACAAGTAAATTATAGCCAACAGGGAAAACTATGTAACTGTGCCTTTAGTTGCACTTAAACACTATGGTGATTGGGTGTGGATAAAACACTAGACATCAGGGAAAACTCTATACTCATGCCTGAGTAGCACGCAAACATTATGGGGATCAGAGGGGGTGAGAAAAGCTAGACATCAGGAATAGTAACTGGGTGTACTTTAAAATATTGTATTGAAAAAAGGAGCAGGTAGCAGTGGACACCAAGGATAAATAGTGTGCCATGAAAGCTGATAAACAAACCAGCTTCTAACCCTGTACCTTTTCACCTCCCTCAGAGGATATTAGTCGTCTATGTCAATACTAGACACCAGAGATTTAGTTTATGAATATTTAAATGATAAAATAACAACATGGGGGATTTGAATTGTGTACCCATGACACAAAAATGACCTATTTTAACCTACTGTACTAACAGAGAAGTTGGTGTAGCAGATTTTTTTTTTTAATATATATGGAAGAACCCAGGTATTATTCAATGCCTGCAACTTGTGACAAACAGAGGAGAGGCACAGGAAATGTTAGGCGTATCTCTCAACCAAGTACACAGCTTTTGCTCTAGCATGCATTTACTGAAGGATATGAAGTATGAAGCTGGAATATCTTTCATTAAGGACTGACTTCAGTTGTTTGTAAATTATCTGGGCAGGGGAAAAGGAGACATCGTGGATGTTTTGACAACAGAGTATGGACTATGTGGTGTTTGCGCATGCTTGTGTGTTTTACTGCATGCTTGTAAGTGTGGGAGAGTGACTAGGGGGTGGAGACACTACAGATAACATGAGAAGTGCTCATCTGCACTTTGCATTAATTAACTGTGATTCATAGCCATGCAAATTAACCACTAATGAGGTCTTTCCTCATTGTGGCTAATATGTCATATTAACAGGGCCTTTTTACTGCACCCCCTTAATGTGCTGATGTAACACTTTAATGAATCCTGAGGAGTATTTCTTCTGTGGCAATGCCTCATTTTTAAACTGTAAGAGAGGATACATTCATGTACTTTGAGGAACAGTTGAGCACATCTAGAACATCGGATTGTCTGTAAAAAACAACATTAAGTAGTATCAGGGCGGTGTTTTTTTTCTGAGCTCGGATGGTATAGATTTTAGTTTTAGATATGCTGAGTTTCCTATGAATATGTTATTGAATAGAAATGTCCACTAAATGCAGTGGTAGAAGAGACATGTAGTTTTGCACTTCTTTCCATTGACAGGGAAAAGTTTTCATCTTCCATAACACAGCAGTAACCCAGTTAACTGGGTTTGTAAATAATGATTGTGAAAAATGCCCTCACTGTAAAATTCTGTCCACACTGAACACGGGTACTGACTCGTCCTTCAGCAACTGTAGTATCAAGTAGGTATGTTCAGCACTGTCCTCCTAAATAAACCTCAAACACTCCTGGTAGGACAGCAAAACTAAATAGATATTGCACCTGGACTCTTCTAACAGAAGTAATATAAACAGGGGCAGTTTTGCAGAGTGTGGTGCAAAGTATCCTGCAAGGCAAGACAGCAGATTATCTTTCACCTCTCATCTCTGCTCATACATACATTGAGAAGCAGAGGAGTGATTGCCTGTGTGGATGTGCTAATAAATGAATGCTGGGAGGAAGCAGTAGAAATCACTCGGTATGCGGAACCAAACCTCAGGCTTTGTGCCTACTGAGTGGTGCACAGTGACGGTTATCCCACTCCACAAAGGGGGAGCCACCGCAGACCCCGGGAACTACTGCCCCATTAGCCTAATGAGCCTGGTCTGCAAGGCCATGGAATGTATCATCATGGAACTTATAAACCAAGACATTGGTAATCTCCAAACTCTGGACCCCACCCAGTTTGGGTTTGTAAAAGGCAGATCATGTCTCCTAAACCTGATTGACTTCTTTGAAGCAGTCACCAAAGCCGTAGACAAGGATAAGGTGGTTCACACAGTCTATCTAGTTCTCGCCAAGGCTTTTGACACCATCTCCCACTTGGGAATTATAGATAAACTCACTAATCTAGGTATAAATCCCTGTGTCACAAGATGGGTTGCCAACTGGCTCACTGACAGAACCCACACTGTGAAAGTAGCAGACTCCAAATCTGACTTCAGACCAGTGACAAGTGGAGTACCACAGGGTTCAATCCTGGGTCCTCTCCTGTTTGGTATCTACTTTTCTGAAGTACAGGCTAAAACAGAAGGTCTTTCGCTAATGAAGTTTGCAGATGACTGCAAACTAGGAGCCATAATTGAAACTCCTAACAATGTGGACAGCCTGGAAAAGGGCTTCACTGAGACAAATGCCTGGTGTCTAAGCCTCAAGCTCAATGCCAAAAAGTGCATTGCCATCCCCTTTGGTAAAAACTCTGTACCCATGAGCTACCACATAGGTGGTAGTCTACTTAACACCAAAAGTGTGATAAGAGACCTTGAGACACAGGTGGACAGTAGTCTCTCCTTTGATAATCACATTGCCACAGTAGTCAGGAAATCCTTCTACCTCATCACAAAAGGTTTCTCATCCAAGAAAAAAGAGGTTATTGTTCTGCTTTACTCGTCACTCACTAGACCCATTATAGAGCACAAATCCCCTTTTGGTATGTACCTCACAAGACATCTACAACAACTGGAAAAGCCACAGAAATACCTCACAATGAGTTTTACTGGCCTCAAACAGATGCCCTACTCAGACCGTCTCAAAAAACTCCAGCTTTACTCCATCGCATATCGCCTACTCAGAGGTGAGTGATCTCTGCCTAACATACAAAGCTGTGTCAAACCCAGAGCTGTTGGACATGCTTCATTTAAAGAAATCCCAATCCCTCCGAGCTACACACTCTAGGGACCTAAATCTTGTCACCACAATAAACAGAACATGTGTAGGGATAGATTCCTGTCCCAGTGACTTCCCATAATCTGGAACAAACTACCTAGCTATATCAAACAAAGCTCCTCATTAGCACTCTTCAAAAAAAATCTTGATGATTGGATGGGAAATAGGAAATTCACCCTGGGGATCATCTCTGTGGCTTTGCTCGACAGGGGCACAGGAAAATAATTTTCTTGGGTAGCAAAAGCCAGGGTACCTTTTTGGCTAGGCTTGTCTAGGCCCTAGGGCTGATAGCCTAGTACCTACCTATGAACCTATGTCAGACATCTTTAACTTGCTGTGACCTAGTTTACGAAAGTTAATGACACACGTTTGGCATTGCTGGAGAAGAGAAATAAGGTTTATCTGAAATTAAATCATTTAATTATAGGGAATCACTGTCTGTAGATGCATTTGGCGCAGAGGAACTAAATGAGAAATTCATTTAAATGTTAAACTTGCCCCCATGGTAAACAGAATTCAACCTGGACAGCCACATGTCACCTTGGGATAAACAAATAAAGGGACATTGATTACAGTGTCCACATTTCCTTGTAGTGAGTGGGCCGACCCCCCCCCTCCAGCCACCTGCATTTCCAGTAATGAATTTATGTTCCTCTTGTTTTTAAAAGTAAATGATGGAGCAGCAGCAAAATGCTTGTTGATATCCACATTACTAGAATGTAGGTACCAATTCCTCTGTACATTCTTCTGGATATCTCCAGCATTAAGGGAATGTTGTTTGATGTGCTGGTGCCATCCTGCAAATTCACAGAGCCAGAAAAAATAATAGGAGGATATCGGTCACCCCTGAGGGCCCAAATTTCGTCTTGCAATTTATTCAACAAATCCTGTGGATATCCTGTATTAAGAAACATACTCTTTAAAAGATCAAACTTCTTTAAGCAAGCACCATCGTCTGATGTCAACCTAGAAATTCTAATAAGTTGACTCTTGACCACCCCCTTCTTTTGATGAAAAGGGTAGCAACTGTCAAGACAGAAAAACATTGCAGAAAGTAGGTTTCTGGTATATTTCTGTTCCAAAACCTCCACCAGCTGGCTTTGTAATCTCTATGTCCAGAGAGTGAATACTGTCTTCACTAACAGTGTGCGTAAACTCAAGAAATGAAGTACTGGTAGCTAAGACTTCTGTAAATTGGATGAAATCATGATGGGAACTGTCCCATATTATCAACAAATCATCCAAAAGCCTGAAATAGCCCTTACATTTCTTAAATTCGGGGCATTTGAAAACAAAGTCCAGTTCCCAACTTAGCAGAACTTTATTGGCAAAAAAGAGGGCACAGGATTCACCCATGACCACACCTGATATTTGTTTGAAAATCTCACCATCAAATGACAGGAAGTTGTTTCCAAGTACAATTTCCATCAATTCAGTGACCAAATGCACCCCTCAAAATCAAGACCACCAAATCTAGTTACCACCTGACCAAACCAATCCAGTCCCATGTCCTGTAGAATGACCATAAACAAACTTTTGATTACACACGTAGCAAACAAAATAGTACCACTGCAATCAACTCCCCTTAACTTGAGAATGAGATGCCATGAATCCTTGACAATATGTGGGAAGGGACACAAGATCTTCTTGAGTATGTATTCAATAAATTTGGCCAGGGGCTCAGTTATTGAGGCCTGAGATGACACAATAGGATGTAGAGGTGGATCGTCCAAAAAGGAATGAATCTTCGGAGTACCAAATATCTTGGGAATAACAGGATGCTCAACTATCAAATAATCATAAACACTCTGAGTAATACAGTCAAGTGCAAACAGTTCATCCAAAGCTATCCTGATAGCTCGATGGGTAATGTTAATTTTGTTAACCGAAACAACAATGTATACATTGGAATCATTTGGCTATTTGTATAATCTCCCAGCATCGTTGTGGGTGTCCATAATAACAAGGCCATCCTCCTTTGTCAGGTTTCATGCATCTAATGCTCGTGTCCTTAATAAATTCATTAACGAGTGTGCTTTCATTAGATGTCATATTGTAGCATTTTTTCTTTTCTTTTCTCTTTGATCCCCTTTGCTTAGAGGACAAAGCCTGTCAAATGTCTCTCTCGCACATCTTTTCAAAGACACCTAGGGCAGACTGTGTTGGGGGGAGGGGGTTGATCACCCTATTTTTCTTTGGACCAGTAGCCACATCCTGGTATGATACATGATCCTCCATAATTAACCCAAGATTAAATTTCCTAGTAAGATTTTAAGATTCACAATGTTCTCCTCTACTGAGGCTTTACTAGCTAGTATAAAGTTAAACCCTTTCAAAAACCTTTGTGATGTTTGGGCCCCACAACCAGGTTGGTATAATTATAAATAGTAAAATCCAAAAAAGATGTAATTGAAACAGTACCTGTGTCCAGCCTTGATAATCCAGAGACAAAATGGTCCAAGATACCACCCTCAAGGACCATTAGCGAATCCTCTGTGAATTCTTCCTGTATGAATTCTTCTTGAGACGATGGTTGGAGCTCCCAGCATGCTGTTGATTCTGTACCTGTGTCTTCCCCTTGTCCACCAACCTCGGCAAGCATCTCAAGGAAAAATCCACAACTGCACGCTCAATGTTGTTGCCCCCATCAGCTTCACCAGCGGCGTGGCAGTTATGTGATATAGCCTCAATGTTTTCAAAGTTAAACCCACCGGTGGGCACAGGATAGACAGTATGATTTTTATAATGTCTCATCACGGATCAACTTACGGTCTTTCCTGGCCTTAGACTGAATAAGTTTACCTTCCAGTGTCACAAAAATCTTATTGTAGTGGTCACGATGCCTAGAGAAATCCAAATTATTCACAATGGAGTCAGTGATTTTAGAAATTGTTTCATTCAACTTGGCCATTCGCCTCTCATTGTCTTTAATAAGTAAACAAGTCAACTCGAGCCCAGTCCTATCAAACAAGTCCACCAACTCCAAATGAAAAGGTGAATTAAGCTCAACACTCTGCGAGAATTTCCACAGACATAGTCCCTTAGGCACCTGTTGCCTGTTGATGCTCTCTTCCAGGAATCCATTGTCTAGTTAGATTGTTTTAAACTTGAATAAATTCTTGTCCAAAACCGAGATTTGCTCACCAAGGTTCATAAAAGAACCATCCTGGTCCTGCATATATTCTTTTGCTGTCCCAACATCACTGTTGGAGCCAGTTAATCAACTGGCTTTTAGAAACAAAATCCCCATTGTTGTTACTGTTGTTGATACTGCTAGTGCCAGTACTTGCACGACTGTTGTTCACACAGCCTGCAGGGGAAATTCCAACTGACCTTAGGTTGGTTCATAGGTTCATAGGTTGGTACTAGGCTATCAGCCCTAGGGCCTATACAAGCCTAGGCATAACAATTCCCTGGCTATTTCTTCCCACATTATTTACTTTCCTGGACCCCTGTCTAGCAGGGCGACTGACGTGATCCCTGGGGTGAATTTCTTTTCTCCCATCCAATCGTCAAGGTTCTTCTTGAAGAGGTCCAAAGAGGCACTCTGCTTGACATGTATGGGCAATCTATTCCAGAGTCTGGGGAGTCTCTGGGTCAGGATGTATGTTTGACCTTGTATGTTTACAAGTGCAGTCAGCCATACAAACATCTCCGCTACCATGCACACTGTTATAATTCACTAAAGCTGGGGTCAAAGGCTGAATAAGAGCCATAGGCTTTCTAGGTTCAGTCAGTTGAGAGGTTTGGCTCAATAAACTTGGAGAGCTAACTTCAGACATAACCAAAACAAATGCATAAATCAAATAAAAATATGCCAAAAATGCAAGAAATGGTAACGAATATAAACTGAAGGCAAAATAACAAAAAACAAATGTAGAATAGTCCAAAGAGCAATCCAAAAACACTTTATTCACTGTAGCACAAGAAAAAACTGTTGGTTAAACACTTTTATCACAAAGTGACATCATCAGAACCATGAACAGTAAAAAGGAAATCATTTTATTTATAAAAAAGGTGCCAGACAAGTGCTAAACCCCTCCTCAATTTAAAGAGAAAACATCCACAAAACTGCTGATGCAACATTCTACAATAAAGAAATGCAGATGGCACAGAGGAACTGAATGAGGGATTCATTTAAATGTGCTTTTTCTAAATTTTCATATAAGACCATGCTGTTTTATTGTACACAACCACACCATGAGCCTCATTCCAATCAGTGTTAAGTCTGCCCTGAATCCAAACGACTGGCTCTCCATGTAAGAATGTATAGAACCATAGACGTTTTATAAATCAGCCTAAAGAAGGATGTTAAAGGTGAGCTCCGCACTACACTCTATGAAAAGGAAGTAAAGAAGTGTACCTATCTAGGACGGGATAGTATGCATCCTAATTTTATGTCTGACAACGTTGTTAGAAATTAAATGTCTAGAGCCATTTGAGAAATGATCTGATACAACAGTTAGAAGATACGGCTAATGACTTTAGTAAAAAGGGGATATCATTCTTACAGGGTTCACCATATTAGAAATGGTATTATAAAACAGAGGGGCCTTCTGCATCCACCTAGTTTTTCGAATAATGCTAGGAACAGCAGCAAGACACAGACAAAAACTTTGGCTGTTAATTTGTGTTAACGTATGATCAAAACACAAATAATATTAAATATATTATTAGAAAACATTTGCCATTGTTATTACAAGTACCTGAGTGAAAAGAAATTGTCAAATATTCCATCATTTAGTTATAAAAGATGTATGACATTAAATAATAGGTTATGTTATAAAGAACAATTTAAAAGTAAACAACAGAAGAATAAGAAAATGGGTGCTCATAAATGCGAAAATTGTAAGTTTATAAATATATATATATATATATATATATATATATATATATATATATACACACACACACACACACACACACACAGAGTACATTCTCTCACTCAGTTATAAATAAGTTGTTCTATATACATACGTATGGAAATTGTATCACCAAAAACCTAATATACATGCACTGTGTCCCTCTTATTTTATAGGTAAAATGAATCAAAGGTTAAAAGACCGTATATGTAGTCATCTGTCTTATATCAGAAGATGTGTTGAAACAAATTCACTATACTAGCATATATTAGATACAAACTATACTCATGATTTTAAGTTTTTAATTTTAAAAAACATTCCTGTATGTCTTAGAGGGAGTGGCATCTATAATATGATGGGAAGACAGGAAAATAAATGGATTTTGCGCTTTAGGTCTTTTTATCCACCTGGCTTAAATGAAATGTTCACTCTTAAACCAGAATTAAAGTATCTTCACAATTGTGTTAAGTTATATATTTTTTTATCTGTTTACTTTTTATATATGTGTTTTTATGTTTGAGTGACATGGCTAGAGCTTTAAAGTAGGATGTTAAGTATTTAATTGATTGAGTAGGTTTAATTATACAGGCGTTACTGACATATTTAAAGTGGTCTGTAGTTTGTAATGTTATCTGGTTTACAAGCCTGAGGAAGCAGTTGAACTGTGAACGTTTACAACTTGTGAATAAACAGTTTATGTTCTCCTCGTGGTGCCGGTGTTTCTGTATGATTATCTTTATCTGTCACACTCATAAAATAAGAACATCGGATAAGGCCTCTAAACAGAAAAATATTTCAGTTATCATGTTTCATAAATGCACTCAGTCCTAAGGAACTGACATTTTGTTATGTATGAAAACATACTTCAAGTCCTAATTTAACCTACTGAAAAAAAATCTGGAAGAAGTAAAAGTTTCACCATTATTAGAACAAAAATGTACATTTAAACTGATGTAGTTGAGTTTGCCATAAACAGTTCTTGACATGCCTTAGTAAATATTTTTTATACCATTCTATGCATTTCTGATTTATATACATCACTAATAAACATATCATATCAGTCTAGCAGTTGTAATTGCCATTATTGCAAATATAAAATCACTAATATCTCAGGCATGTAATCTGATGCCTCTTTTTATATGTATTATAAAGATAGTATGTTAAAGTCTTTAGATAACATCTTAATACTAATGTTTGACTATTGCAAAAAATTAATTTATGTTCTTTGAGTTGATATGCAATAAGCAAAGTCTCTTAGGTAATTCTGTGGACAAAAATGCCATTTAACCATTTCGTTTTTTCCATGTTGTGATCTGCAGTTCCAGGAAACATTGTTATCTGGACTGCTGTTTAAACAAATCTCCCAGCTGCTGTACTGTCATTAGTTACCTTTTCTGTACTATTAGCCAAAACACTTTAATAATTGCTTCTTCTGCTAATTTTCAAAGTCTATAATCTGCTTGTTCTAAAATTAAGTTGTGGATAAATGTCTAATAGTAATAGGTGATGTACTTTGCCCATCTTATCCCGGTTTAATTCTTTTGGGTTTCTTCTACTGGGAATGGACCCCATTCCTAAGCAAAGTATGACTGAAGTTCATGAAACTAGTACTGTTTCAGTCTTTGATGTTAGCCAAAAAGTGCTCTTCACAGAACCTGCAGTTTGCCCAGAACTGACTCCCTTTGCAACTCATACGGAATTATATTTATTGGTAACATATCTAAGTCAGACTGTAAATTCATTTTTTTTTTATAAGACCCCGTTGTTCCTACTGCTGTTAGAACCATCTGAGTATCCTTCTTCCACATTGCCCTAGTTTCTGCCTGCAAATCCTTGTATGTTATGACTTTGTATCTCTCCATATATAGGAACTGTAATTACTGGGTGTAGCAATTTCAGTAATCAATGCTAATTTTGTCTCCTTTTCATGGAGTACTATACCTGGTTATCTCCCTTCTACTTTTTGAAATGTTGGTAACGGGTAATCCCATGTGATATAAAGGTCATTATTCTCTATAATGCTTTGTGGCTTATGTTTCCAATGCTTCTCAGCTACTTCAGTATTGTAATGTTTTTGCAGTCCCCAATGAAACAGTCTTGCCTCATTATTATGCCTTTCAGTTGATAAGTGTGAAGCATTTTTCTTGTTTTTCCTGTCCAATTGATCCAATACCTTTTGGGGCCAGTCACTCACACCAAAACTGTAAGTTAGAACAATAACAGCAAATTCTTTTATAGATTAAAACTTTGTTCTTAGATGTCAGGGTTGTTTTCAGTATTAATTTTTGTCTTCTAAAATATTCCTTAATTAGTTTTGTTCACATTTATGGTCGACTCTTCATCAATTCCCAAATATTTTTACACTCCCTCCTGCACAAGTTCCTTTATGTCACAGTATTGTCCCAGACTGATATTTTCTTGGGTTTACTATAGTTTGTGCGAATGACGTTCTGTCGGCAGCACTGCTGCTGAAAATCAGAATGTCATGCACAGAACATAAATGGATGGGATAGTCAAATACACTTATGCGAATGCATTCGCAGAAGTGTATTTTGACTATCTGCACAGAGATTGCGGTAGAGTGGGGACTGGAAATTCATCCATATCCCCACTGTAGTGCAATCTCGGAGTTAAAATATATTAGTGGGAGGCACAGGGGGGCTTGCCTCCCTGCAAAAAACATGATTTGTCATATAGGAGTCTGATTTACATCAGCTCCAATATGGCTATCACGTGATGGTTTCGGCCACAATGTCGAGTGAAATGTGTTGATCATTTGGGTCGACATTGTGGCAGGTTGGAATGTGTGTTTTTGGGTTTACTATTCATTGTTTCGAATGGCAAATGTTTTGCCGTTCAAACAAACAATAGTAAACCATTTTCTTTGTGCTGCAGCTTTCCCACTTTAAATATTGCTTTTGCATATTCATCAAGACCAAATAACATTCTTACATCATCTGAACAATTTTTGACCACTTCCAGTTGTGGTTTCGGCTCCTCTTCTGATGAACAGTAGAGTTTTAAATCAGCCACAAAAAGAAGATGAGAAGTCTTTACACTTTATGTGGTTTCAGCTCATCTGATGAACAATAGAGTTTTAAATCATCCACAAAAAGAAGATGAGAAGTCTTTACACTTTGTTGTCTGGGAGCCAAATTGCAACCATGACCTAATGTATTAAGTAGACAGTTTAATGGGTTAAGGGTAAGGTAAAGGACAAATGGTGATAAAGGGTTACCCTGAAATATCCCCTTTGAATTTTTTTTTCCCTGGAATAATAATTTGTCTTTTATCATGACTTAGCTGCAGAGTGATTGCCACTGTTTCATGGTCACTGTAATGTAACTGATCAATGTAGGGTGCATCTTGCACATCTGTGAGCACTCCTTTATCAATGAATGTGAGATGCTACCAAATGATTTTTTGCAATTTGTCCATGCTATATTTAGATTTTCCCTCTTATTTTATAATTCTCCATTATGACTTTATTTAACAACAAATGATCATTTGCTCCATATGACCTTCTTTTGTTACCCTTTTGTTCTATTGCAGTAATTGAGTTTTCTTTTATATGACTATAAACTCTGTCAGCATCAGTTCTGGTATATAGCTGATATACTATTGGAAGGCAAGCTATTGGTCAATAGATTTTAGGATAGCTCGCAGGTACACTCTTAAGGGGTAATATCACATTTCCTTTTGTTAATCAGGTCAGTGTCTGTTCAAGGAGTACATATAAGTAGTTATTACTCAGGGCTAAATATTCATGTAAAGATGCTTGTACTTTTAGCTAGAAGTTAGGTATTGCATCTAGGCCTGGGGGTTTCCATTTAGGAGCTTTTCTTAATTTTGTTTCAATTTCTCTGGCCATTACTTCATCCCATCTCAAATCTTGTACATTTGAACTTCTTACTGTTCATAGGTAGGTACTAGGCTATCTGCCTGAAGGCATTTATAAGCCTAGCTGGAATGTGTTGGCTTTTGCCACCCCCTTAGATTCGTTCCCAGTGTTTCTGTCCAGAAGAGCCATTGAAGTGATCCCCAGGGTAAACTTTCTGTTTCCCATCCACTTGTCTGGGTTCCTCTTGAAGAGGGTTAGTGAGGAGCTCTGCCTAATGTAGTGTGGAATCTTGTTCCAGAGCATGGGAAGTCTCTGAGACAGGAATCTATCCCTCCAGCACATCCTATTTATTGTTCTGATGAGGTTTAGATCCCTAGAGTGTGTGGCTCGAGGGGATATGGTTTTCTTTAGGTGGAGCATGTCCATCAATTCTGGGTTGGACATGGCCTTGTATGTCAGGCAGAGATCACCTCTGAGTAGGCGGTATGCAACCGAGTACAGCTGGAGTTTCTTCAGTCGAGCTGCATAGGGCATCTGTTTGAGTCCAGTGATGATCTTGGTGAGGTACTTCTGTGGTCTTTCCAGCTGTTGCAGGTGTCTTGTAAGATGCATCCCAAATGGGGTGTTGTACTC
Source organism: Protopterus annectens (assembly GCF_019279795.1). Taxonomy (NCBI): domain Eukaryota; kingdom Metazoa; phylum Chordata; order Ceratodontiformes; family Protopteridae; genus Protopterus; species Protopterus annectens. Next base: position 826,201,736 of record NC_056735.1, read on the forward strand.
TATGAAGGGTCTGATGAGTGATACGTAGAGAGGCACAATGACCTCTTTTGATCTGGATGCAAACACTTTTGTGATTAGGTGGGCCACATAGAAGGATTTTCTAACCACTTTGGCAATGTGATTATCAAAGGAGAGGTTACTATCTACTTGGATCCCCAGATCCCTTATTATGTCTTCCGTATTTAGGGTCTACCACCTATGTGGTAGTTTGTGGGTACTTTGTTTTTTCCAAAGGGGATAACTATGCACTTTTTGGCATTTAGCTTGAGACCATGGTTTTGACACCAGGTATCTGTCTCATTGAGACCCTTTTGGAGGATGTCTGTGTCAGCCGGAGAGTCAATTATCACCCCTAGTTTGCAGTCGTCTGCGAACTTAGTCAGCCATAGTCCTCCTGTGCTTGCCTGTACCTCTGAGAAGTATATGCCGAACAGGAGGGGTCCTAGGACTGAGCCCTGGGGAATGCCACTTGTAACCAGTTTAGAGTCAGACCTAGCTCCCGCAACTCTTACCATGTGGGTTCTTTCCGTGAGACAGTTGGCAACCCATCTTGTGACGTAGGGGTTTATGTTTAGGCCGATGAGCTTGTCTATAGTACCTGAATGGGGAATGGTGTCGAAGGCCTTTGCAAGGTCTAGGTAGGCTGTGTGGGCCACCTTTACCTCATGTATAGCCTTGGTAACCATCTCAAAGAAGTCTGCCAGGTTTTGGAGGCATGATCTGCCCTTAACAAAGCCGAACTGGGTAGGTTTCTTTTACTTCTTCTATACATTCAGCATCTTTGTTATGTTCCACAGGGTCTTCATAGATATCTCTTCAAAATGTGTTTTTGTTGTTGCTGTTTTAATTCCTTTTGCTTTGCTTCCCACTTGTGTATAAAACATTTTTGGATCATCAGTGAATTGCTTATTTTGTACTTTTTCTTTATATTTATGTGCATATTTTCTACGTTTTTGTTTGCCTGTGCTGATATCTTTAGTTTATTATTTACAATAGTGTACAATAGATCCTGGTCTGTTCTAATACAGCATGTTGCTTTTATCACGTCCATCTAAGTATTTTTGTGGATCTCTTCCCTCATTTATTGTCTTCTAACAGTGACACTTCTTGTCTTAATTGCTTTAAAGTTTTCTCTGTTCAGTACTTCCATGATGGCTTTTGATTTCTTCCCTTCCTTTCCCTTACTGTCCTGTGTTTTTGTGAAAAGACTTTATCTGTTTCTAATTTAGCTGCAGAGTAATAGATCCTATTTACTTCTGTTATATCACATGAACTTATGTTAATAGTTTTGATTACTGTGTTCATTTGTTTTATCAGACTTCTAACATTTTGTGTCTTATTGACTTCCTGTAATCTATTTCTTTCATCAGTCACAATATGTCTATCCATCTGTGTTAAATCAAGCAACTCTTCTTTTAGATCTTTTTCTTCTAAACTGAGGGGACATTCTTTATTCTCCATTTCCTGTAGGCATTCTACAGAAAGTTCCAGAACATCTTCCTGTGACATGTTCTGTTTAGCTACAGCCTGCGTCTTCTTTCATATGGTAACTCACTGTCCTATAACTCCACAACCCTGACTTCTTCAGAGTTGCCTATTTCCTGCTCCTTCCCTTGCTGTGCATCTCCAACTAACCTTTTGCCCTGCTTTCTGACTGAAGGCTCCAGAGAATCTTCATATGGCAAGCAATCAAATGCTTCCCATTTCACCTGTTTTTCCTTAATTTGGAGACTCATTGTTCTATCATGCTGCGATGTTACTCGAGTTGGATTTACTATACTAAATCCTTCACTTTGCAGGTAATCCATAACTTCACTTTCTGTTTCTTTAACTTTCCCATTGCTAGTCATCTTTTCTACTTTCCCCATTTGTTTTCTTATTATTGGTGTTGTAAAATTTGACATATCTGGATGCCTTTGCCAATATTTCTCTTCAAATATCTTTGGTGCTACTTTTTGCATTGATAAGTTTTGCCTACTCATTTGCATAAAATTTTCAGCATATTAAATCTCTTTTTCTTTCCCTTGTCCATATTTCTTCTTCAGATGTCTCCCGCTGCACCTGTTTCTCCTTACTTTGGGGACTCATTATTACATCATGCTGTAAACTAACCTGTGTTAGACTTTCTATACTAAATCCTTCATTTCACAGATATTCCATAACTTCAACTTCTGTTTGTTTAACTTTTAGTTTACTAATCTTCTGTTCCACATGCCCCTTTATGATCTCATTTTTTGTACTGTGAAATTTTCCATATCTGGGAGCCGTTACCTGTTTTCCCCTTCAAATATCTTTGCACCTACTTTTTAAGTATTGAATAATTTGGCTTTCTCTTTTGCATAAATATTGCACCATATCAGAATTCTCTTTTCCATGTCCTTGTTTCTTTTTTACACCTTTCAAAAATCTCTAGGTTTTGTTCTTTATATTTTTGCACTTCCTGAGTCACTTCTTGTTCCAAACAGTCCAAGGTTTCTTGGTCTATATAATGTTTTTCATGAATCTGTTGTATTTATGAACACAAATTTGTATTTGAAGCTTTTGACAGTTTTTCTTGTGCAAGTCTTTCTTTCCTCTAATTTCTCTTCATTTTTTTGAATATTTTGTTTCAGAATTTATGAGCTTCTTGCGTAAGACTAAGAATGCGTACTTTCTTTCTTATCATCAGTAGACTACTCTATCATCTTTATGGCTTAGTAGACTACTCTATCATCTTTATAGCTTAGTAGACTACTCTATCATCTTTATGGCTCTTTTTTGGTCTGTCAGTCTTTGTGTTTTTTGTGGACTACTACTTCCAACTGATGGTTTAGTCCAGGATTTGGTTTTGACACTGATAGGCCCTTCAGATTTGCAGGCTTTGGGCTGATGGAAAGATGAATCATATGTGTAAAATAAAAGATTAGGGAATGTCTCTAAAAGAGGCTTTGGATTTTGTCCTGATCACAAAAGCACAAGATGTCAAGTTAGTGAAATCATATGGAACTGCACACAATCCATAAATAGTATGATTTCAGACCAGAACATAGTTTTATGATCATGGCACATAAAACATGAGCCTTCACTACCTAATAGGCATGTCCTGTGCGATGATTTACAGATATCTATGTCCAGGGAGTTGCTGCTATCGACTTGTTTTCTTTCATACATCTAGCTGAGGAAGCTAAGTAAGATTTGAACATATGCAGAGAGGCTGAAACAATTTTTGAAACATTATTCTATAATAAAGGGATTTTGCTTCTGGGACCACCCTCTGTATGTGCCTCTTTACAGCTGTGAAAGGGGCTAATTCGAATTCTGTTTTGCTATGAGGAGGTGAACACAGCAAAGGCACAAACTGAAATGGAGTTGTCAGAACTTGCAAGATGGAGAAACAATGGTTTATTTAGATCTATAGATGAAGAAAAGGAAGGGCAGATCTCACATGGCTAAACAATGAACAGAGGGAGGTTACCAAAAGCAGATAAAAAGTAGAGATACTTGCTGAATATCTCGTTTCATTTTTCATACAGAAAAGCAAGGACTGGGTTCAGTGCTGAGGGAAAGGTAGATCAGAGTGGTGAGATTCGGGAGCAGATACCAGGATACGTTGGTAGAAGGATTTAGAGAGCGCTGGTTTCCCTAGGGTAGGAAAAAACACAAGGACCAGTTGAGCTTCCTCAAAGATTGTTATGGAGTCTGGTCAGGACGTTGGTCTTTTCTTTCAATAAAGCTGTTAAGTAGAACATTGTACACTCAAGATGTGTCTAAAGCAAGAAATACAGCAAGTTCAATATCTATAAACAAGAGTGAAGAAGGAGAGTCTAGGAACTACAGGTGGAGTGGTTTAACTGCAGTGAGATGGGAAAGTCTTGGAGAGATTCCTCTGGGAAAGGCTCTTGAAGAGGGCTGTTCTTTTTCTAGAGGATTACAGTCCTCAGCATAGCAAAAAACATGGGTCCATAGCTACAGTTTTTATTCATATCTAATCCAATGTCATGACAGGCCTACAGAAGAATGTAAGAGAAAAAATTAGTGGTAAATATTGTTTGTCTGGACTTCATCAAAGGTTTTGACTCAGTCCCAGCAAGGTGGCTGCTGTGAAAGAAAGATGGGCTATGGGTAAAACCTCAAGCAATGCAATGCTGCATGATTGAATGGCGGGCATAGAGAGTCATTGTAAGGGACAATGTCAGGAATAAAGGAAATGATACGAATCCCGCTGTAGGGTTTGAAGTGCTGTTCAGTGTGTTCTTTTCATGGTTATTTGAAGAAATGCACACCAGGATAAATCTCTTCATTAATGATACAAATTCATAAGGACAGGAACTAGAGGAGCTGGGGTCCTTCTCAGTAGACATCAGAAGAGATGGGGCAGAATAAGGATACAAAAGGTCATGTCAGGGAGATGTGGTGGCCTTTCCTTGAGAAAAGGATAGAGAAAGGAGAAGAGAAAGGAACAACCACTTATTGAATCTGTAAACATATTTTTTCATAAAGAGGATTGTGGACATATTGAATAGATTATCAGCATGGGTGATGGAGAGGGGGACCACAGATTCAATTCAGTCATTCAACAAGTAGAGAAGGGGTACAGGGAAGATGGGGACAGAGAGGAGGTAGTATGTTTATAGTGTTTTTTTTTTTTTTTTTTTGCTGTCAGACAAATATTGTGATATAAAAACTTGGAATATCATGTTTTATTTATTTGTACTGTCATCACTTATAGAAAGGATTTAGGCAAAGTGAACATTTGGACAGAAGAATGTGGGGTTCATGGTTAGTTGTATGGTATTGGTAACAGCATTAATCTTGTGTATAATGTTCTCATTATTTATTTTTCTATTTGTTTATTGTTAGGGCAAGAATAGAGATGGGTTAATTATGGTAGGCATGTTAAATTCTGTTGCTGATGCAGAACAGCTGCATACTTTAGTGCAGTGTCCACACTGGGGCTATCTGTGCTTGTTGGTTGCTTGGACACCCAAGAGCTTTTTTTAGTATGGTCATTATACAGTTTTGTGGTATTAAGGGAAGTTTACAGAGGGCTGAGAGTATGAACTTGGTGATTTCCTAAGCCGTGGTACTGAGTCAGAGGTAGTTGTAATAGTCACTTATGTCAAAAGAGTCAAATATGCTTTACGTAAAGTAAAACTTATCTCCATTTTAATGCTGGGATGTCTTAGGATGAACAGCTTATTGAGAAGTGGGTAGAATGGGATATCTTTAGTTCTAGAATAAAATCTGAATCTATTTTCGGAGAATTACTTTTCCTTGAAGTAAAGGGGAGGAGTGACATTACTAGAATTGTTGTACACTATGAAAGTTGAAGGGGTGTTGGATGGTAGAGGTACGAGTGAGACAGAGAAGCTTTCTTTTAGAAAATGTAAAGCAGACAAAATAGATGGCATACTATAATATGTGCTGTGAGAGTGGGGGTGGCATGTTTCATAATGCCTTAAATGATAATAGTTATGGGCTTCCTAGATGGTTTGATATTTTCAAGGTTTTTCTCAATGATATTTGAGTTTAGTTTTGCACTAAGCCATGTTATAAGTCATAAAGTGACGATCGTGGGAGCGTTGATGTGGAAAAATACATTTGCTAACTGGGTACAGTCCTGATCTAAATGGGCCCATTTCATGCTTAAACTGGAGTACTGTCTGGTTAGCTGTCTTGTAAAAGGCCAAACAATATGCAGATGGAACTGTGGGGATCAAACCCAAGACTTCTGTAAGGTAAAAGTCTATGAGGCATAGTCTTAAATATCTCAGCATGCTACAATTGTCTGGAATGAGAATGCATATATTATTGCAGTATTGTAGTAATATAATGATGGAAATCCAAGACTATTTAATTAGAGGACAACTATCTGCTGCTTGCTGTATACTTTTTATTCACTGTTGTCTCTTTATTCTTTCTTAGTTTTTGCTGTCATGTTCTTCTCCGTCATTGATGTTCCACTGTTTTTATTTTACTATACAGTTCCTGTCATATCTAGTCTGATTAACTCCATCTCACTAAGGTTGTCCTACTGTATTTTGTAACACTGATAAATAAATAAATGGGGTGGGGCAATGTGTAGGTTTTTACTTTTGCTGGGTACACTGATATGGGATTCAGTCTTTCTTAAACTGATGTGTTTATATGCAACTCATCTTCTAGAAGATATGTTAGTTTGTTTTCCTTGGGAAGCCTTTTTTTTACCAGTTATAGCATAGTTGTTTGGTGGCTTTCTAAAACTTTGGTTGTCTGGCTTGATTGATTTGTTAAGGTATTTAGAACTGTAGAGGAAACTGCATATTGAAGAGGGGTCGGATATTATATATGTTATTGTTTCTGGTATTGTTTCCTGTGGATTGAGAGCAGTTCACTATTCTGTTAGTGCAAAAAAAGAAAAAAACAGTTCCACCAATTTATTTGTCTGAAACCAACATTTGCTACTTCCAAGCAATAACCACATGCAACTCTTTTCAAGCATCAACAGCTTCCTTGACCTGGACAGCCCCTGACTGTGCATCATAACTATCAGCCCCAACAGTCAGCTTGCTAATACTCCAAACTAGGAGGCATTCCAGAATGTCTTAAAATGTGTTACTAACATCCATAGCCTTAGTGCCCTGGACAGCCCCTGACCTGGTTGTGTAGTCAACAGTTGTACCATTCAGCTTGCCCAGCTTTCAAACCAAGTGGCATACTAGAGTACATTTTTAAGAAACATAACAATTTCACTATTGCAGCACAATGCACCACTTGCTAATTCCATCATGCATGAATGCCCACTTGATTGCATATGCAGGCTATTAACTCAACCCTTTCCTGGTCACATTCATTTGAATAAGACATTTAAGAGAGCCATGTGTACCATACCAACAAATTCAACACCCAACCAGTTCACATTCTGCCTGTACTATTTTATGCATGCTACTCATTTAAGCTGTAGACCTGTATGTAGCCTTTCAGCCTAGTATGTAGCCTTCCAGCTTCTGCTCATTGACAAGTTTTCTCATCTGTGGGTACCCCACACATTCCAACCCCCCTTTTTTTAACTTTTCGCTATTTCCTCAGTTTAGCATAACCACCTGCCACAAATTATAACTCCCTTGAACAATACCTTAAGCAAATGGTAAATGGAAGTTGACAGTGTAAGGCCTTCATTTCCAAAATGTTCTCCCAGGAAGGGGGGGGGGTGCCCTGAAATATTGAATAACAGGTGAGGCCCCAGAATTGACCTGACCACGTCTTCACCCAGATGAATCAACAAAATAGACTGTTTATTCTGTTTATTTATTCTATATGCTGTCAAAAACAAAGGTGTTGAACAATGCAATCCCCCAGTAAAAATGCAAATCCTAACTATACCCAAGTGACGGGCCAAAACAAAGATATGTTTCCCATCTTACTCACTACCATCCTCTTTAACAAAAATGTCAAAAAATGAATCGCTCTTTAAATCAGTCTGAACTGTAACTAATAAATGAAGTTATAGAGAAGGCAACCACCTTGAGAGTAGCCATCAGGTGTAGAACTAATAATAAAGTCCACTTACTTATCTCCTAGCATACCAATGCCTAAAAGGCTTTCCACTTAATGAATAAAGCCCTCCTATGAATTGAACAGATGTCAGTAATCTGGACTATGTAGCCCTTGGTCCTGTAAATCAGTATTAAACCCAGCTATGCCTACCAAGCTGCATATATGTTGACTAACCTCAGAGCATCCACTCCGAAAGTGCCTAAATAGTCATTTGCAGTAGGTACATGATTGCTGTGTCAGATTGGTGCAACAACAAAGCAAGCTTGGGCACCATAGCAAATTCTAATGCACTGGTATATTCAAATCCACAAGTAACTGCCTGATTATGAAAAGGCACTATTTTTATTAGACTCCTGCTTTGTCTGGGAGTCATACTGCCACTGACAATCATATTATGACTCGCAGAAGAGATAAGTCCTAGGTTTAGTGATAGATGAACTCAATGAAAGTATTACCAAAACATATCTGTTGACCCTATAGCTACGAATAAGTTCAAAACCATTGCCAGTGTACATAGTGACATCCCTTAACAATAAAGAGCCTGACTATTTAGTTCCTTCACTTCCTTCAACCTGACTTCTTAGCTGTGACATACTCAGACAGCTTCTTTAAACAGATAGCTCTCAGTCTGGTAATTCAGTTGTTGAAGAGGAGCCGCCATTCAGGAAGAGAGATACCAATGCCCAAGTGGAATCCTTTTCCTGTCACTGTCGGGCCAAACCCCAGAGTTGACCACATCTGTCTGAAACACATCCATATATGCATAGGCCCCAGCACTGTTCTTCCACATAAAATGAGGGCAGTAATGGAGGGCTAGTTGCAAAACAACTCTGTGTCCACTACGACGCAGGACTAGATGGACCTACCCAAGGTGCCATGTGTTACCAACCAGGCAGGGTACTGGTCCTGAGTTTATAAAGTCTGTTTTTTTTTCTCCTCTTCTTCTCTCCCAGTATCAAAAATGACCCAGTTTACTATGTGAGACCTAATACTCCTCCATCTTCCTTTTCTCTTCTTTTCTTCCTATCTCTTCTTCTCTTCACTCATATCTACTTCTTCTCTTCTTAATTCCAGCCCACACATCTCCTATCTCCTTTCTTTATACTGTATGATTAGCATCTACCTGTATTAACACAAAGACCAATACTAACACACCTACAGTTCTTTGTATCCAGGTAGATAACATTCTAAGCTTTAGCAACATTACTGGATATGACAGACGTATATATTGCAGATGTCTTTCAGCTGTAAACTGTATTAGGTGTTTAATGACTTATTTTATAATGTGAAACTCTTCAAATTTGAAAATGTTTTTTTTTCATGACTTGTTGTAACATATTGTGCATATGGAGCTTTTCTCCCCAGTCCTCCGCTGAAACTGGACTACTTCAGTCCAGTCGGACATCCCCAGTAAACAAAAGTCAAGTACAATAAAAATAAATAAATGAATGTGTCCTGAAATCAGATGCTCAGTAATATTCACCTATCCGATGCTTGACCAAGGAAAACAACCTACTTAACAAATTTGCCAACTGTGGTTAAAACATTCCTTATGTGGCAGGAATACTTCTTTTCTTCTGCTTGTTGTGGTTTAAGAAATGTCAGCAAGGATGCTATAGCAGCTTCTGTCAAAGTCGTAAGACTACCGTCTAATTTAAGTGAAAATTCTCGCATCTCTCACAAGCCTCTCACATGTTCAACTTTTGGCAGTAGTTGGTCATTCATAGCATAAAAATATTTTTTGTTTTGATTTCCAAAATGCAGAGTAAAACACTTAAATGAAGACCACATCTTCAAGTACCTATTTTTAGTCGTTTCTGACAAGAGATGTTCCCCTTATAACCTATGCATGTTTTTTTCTTTTTTGCTAGTTGAGTGAGTCTTCTTGTCCACCAATGTGGTGTGCTATTGTCTACATTGGATCTTGAACTTAACAGGACTACTTTTTCCGCTATCGAGTCTAGTAAGTTACAAAAAGTTTACCAGTTTAAGACAATACGGCCATTATCAAATTTTGCCATTCTGTCCTGTTTATCAAAAAATTTGTTTATTTTCCTATACCTCCATTCAAGAAAAATTCCTACTATGAACAACAGAGACAGGAATTCTAATGAAAGGTGTACCAATTCTCATATCTGATTAGTATCCGTAGCCTACATACAATTGTTATTCCATTGCAATTTTGCTTTCAATCAGCTGAGCTAACTAGTGTAATAAGACTTTTTACCTTTTGAACATAGTTGTTTGTAGCTAATATTTTTTGGGGGACTGCCAGATTACTTAGATGCAGTTGACTCACAATAAATCTGTACAAGACTGAGGCAGTGTTAGTGTGTGTTATTATTAACCAGTCTCAGTCTTTGTCTGTATTCAGTGGTGTTCTTTAGGGTGTGTTTCTTAAGACCAACTTCCTAAACCACAAAGACCACCAAAACATACCACACACATTAAATACTCTCAGCAACACACACTGACTGCAAAGCCAACTACATTGTATAGCACCAGGAGTCCAAAGTCTTAGATGCCAAGCCCATAAGGCAAACATCTACCCAAACAAATATACTAGTCTTATGAGACTCCATTTTAAGACATACAGCTATACCTAATGCCACGCTAAGCAAAGAAAGAGTGACAGTCAGTCAGTCAGGTGCCAGGATCCATACTGAAGTCCTTGAACAGCAGGTACCAGTATGTCTCTGTCATAGTGCACATGCATGTGAACAACTTGTGACATACTTTTCTGGACTATATGTGGAGATGCATGCTGGAGTTTACTGACTATGTGTTCCAGGCAGGTACAAGCCCAGTACTGAGCAGAGTTCCACTGTCTCTAAGGTGATGCTGCAATATAAGCAAAAAATAATTGGCTTAGCTTTTGGTATCATTCAAATGGGTACAATATTTGTCAGTCTGGGAAGATATCGACAGACCACGTTGCTTCACCAAGGATGGTCTGCATCTGTCCCCTCTAGGTTTTCAAATACTGGCTAAGGCATTCACCACCCCTGTAGTGCCTTTTTAAGTAATGCCAACCAGCTATACCTGCCAACTATCAAAGGACAGTATGAGTTGTTACTGAGCAATACTAGAAGCCTTAACAAAAAAACTCCACTCCCTACAAGCCCTGCTCACCTCTAAGCATTTACACACCTGCCATGACCAAGACATAGTGTAAATTGACAGAGAATAATCTAGTGGAAAGGGGCTATAATGCCTTTCAAACATTTAGAACATTTAGACCAGCTGCTATGCAGGTGGGAAAATATGATGGAAATTTCTTGTTTATCAGAAAGTGTCTTACATCTATGTTATTCAAGCAGTATGAAACAAAAGAACTTCTTCTTGTCCATCTCAGCATCAGTAAAGTCCCTTACCACATTATAGCCAGTTATAAAAATCCCACTATAATGTTAGATAGACACAGCACCTACTTAAAAGAAAAGGAATCACTCAGCATTAAACCCAACACCATGTTCCTGGATGACATTTAAATATTCAGCTACAGACTGGGCAGCCTACACCACCACTAGTGCATGACCACAGAGGTTCCTGGACTTTGTTAATACAAATTCAGTGGATCATCTAGCGAGAGTACCCACTAGGGCAACAAATCACTGACCTTCTCCTTAGTAATATGGCAAGTCATGTTCCACCTGTTGTGTATCGTCTTCACTCATCAGGTAAGACAATAAAATTGTTTTTCTTGAAACCTAAGATACTAGCTGCTCCTAGAATCTTTGGAAACTTCTCCAAGGCAAACTTCCTACTTCTAGGAACATATTTGGAAGGCTCTATATTGTCTTTTATACTTTTTTATTTTGCTGTAAACCACACACAATATTTAGTACAGGGGGTCAAAATGAATGCCACAGGGTATCTGTTGGTGTTCCCCTCTTTTAGCCTACTTCATGTAGGTTTTTTCAGATGTTTGGACATCCATGTTGCTTCTGTCTATCTCTTAAATGCCTGAACTTCATAAAACATTCCTGTGCACTTCCTGTAACAAATGCAATGCATTTTATGGGCATTTGCCAGTCTAGCATTTACCTTTATCATATTCAGTAGCAGATATATTGCCTGCTTTCCTTTTGTTGTAATTGTAGTGTCGGTTGCTATGCCTATACAATTGATCCATGCCAGAAATGCAACTTTTTTGATCATCAGTGTCAGATGTAAGCCTGTACAATTGATCCATGTCAGAAATGCCACTTTTTTGATCATCAGTCACAAGTACGATTAGGAAAACCTAATTTCCTGAAAGACTCATAGTTTTAAACTTCAAAAGTCACTAAAATAAACATTCTCCGTAGCAGTAAGTGCCCCTTGGGCCCAAAGTACCCCCCAAACCCTACTAATTTTAATTTACTACCTAAGAGGTTACTATCTGAGGCTGAGGCAAAACCCCTGAGATTCCATGCTCTCGATTATTTAAGACATTTCATGAAAGATTTTAAACTGAAAACTTCAAATATTACTAAACAAAATATTTTGCCTTGGAGTTCACTTCTTTCTATCCCCTGCACCCCTATTACTTATACGTACTAATTCTGAGATCACTGTAGCTTGGCGAAAGGAAAACACCCCCAATAAACCTCATCTGTGAACTGTACAGTTTTTGGCATAATGTCCATATTTGTGCCACACATTTTTGGTCCATTTTTCATAAAGTTGTGGTTTTCTGGCAAATTATTGGAAACTCATTAAAGACTGAAGTCAGAAAATGCAGACAGATGTTTGAGTTTCAGACTTCATACCCTCAGAAACTCCATGCTAATGTAAAACCTGTTATTCTATCAATCTTCTAAGTTTGTAAGAGCAATATTTAAAAATTGCCTCTATTGCTGGGCCTGTGTCCCACTTTTACTTATGGCTTTGTCCAGATTTCTTGCTCTAAGAGGTTGAGACGTATCTGAAACTTGGTCGGTAATAGCAAATCAGAGGGATCATACATTAGTGATTACACAGTAGAGTGTTGATCACTAATAAATTGCAATTAAGCATGGCATTTCTTTAACAATATAGGTGGCTTGTGGTATTCAACACCTGACATCACAATTTGTGTAATTCCTGTATTCCTCACATTAGAAATATTAGTTACATAAGATAATCAGTGATGTGGCACCAGGCACGTGATGTTACAGACCTTTCTAAAATTGAAAACACCTTGGAATGTAATATTATTGGATATATAATTAGCATTTCATAGACTGGCATTTTTAGAGCATATACTACATCCATAGCTGTAACAGTTTTCCTCTTAACGTGCTCAGTGTAGGTAACATGTAGGTAACAGGTGTTTATGACCTCTCTCTCTCTCTCTCTTCTAGCTAAAGATTTTAGCCACGGCTACTTTCATTTCCATGGATACAAGTAAACAAAAGGGTTGCAATGCAGATCACTTTCCTTATAATAACATCTTTTAAGTTAAACATCCAAAGGTAACAGTCAAAGGAAATTCCTTAAGCTGTGAACTGGAAACAGGGAACTCTGCAAACATGGCAGTTTATCTTAAATCAATGACTTGAAGAAATGCTGATTTTGTCATGTTAGTTGTGGTATGTATTAATATGGTATACTCACATATATCTGAAAGTGAGTCTTGCTCAGAATAATGATTTATTTATTTATATTTGTTTATTGGTGTAGTGCACTAATTTCAGTGGTCCATTTGGAGGCACAGACAGGGTGAATAGGATCACATAAAAAGTGACCAAACATATTTACAGATACAAGGATATGCTATAAAATATACATAATTCTAGATTTAAAAATATCCTACATTTAATTCAAGAAGCAGTTTACAAAGTCAAAACCTGGATGGAAAAAATGGAATTATGCTTAGCAGAGCTTTTTGGATAAGATGTAGCCATAATGACTGAGATGGCTAATGCAACAGGGATAGCAGCAAATCATTATATAGAGAGAGGTATGAAGGCATTAAAAGAGGCAAGTGAGAATAGCTCCAGGAAAGGTTACCACGGGGAGAAGACAGAAATGAAGAAGGAGGCATGCAGAGGGAGGAGGAGTAGAAAGGAGAGAAGTGTGAGACATGCAAAGAGAAGAGGGAGGTAGGATGAATGAGGAACAGTAAGAGAGGAGATGACAAGACATGATAAGGAAGGAAAAACAGGGATAAAGGTGTGAGAGAAAATGGCAGGGTTTATGTAACGTAGCCTGTATCAGTGCAGGTGCACTTTGATTGAACAGGTGTTCCTTGAGCTGTTGTCTGAATTATATCAAGAAAGTTACTATTGTTCCAACTGAGGCAGCATATATTGACAAGGTGTAGGAGAGTGCTGACTCTATTGCAGGAAATTTGACACATATTTTAAGAGATGAGTAAAATAAATGTGTATTGTAACTTTTATAGCAGCAAAAATAATGTCATGCAAATTGGCTTGACAATATTTTACTCTCTAAAATTGAATTCTTGTCCTAATGACTCTTTCTGTGTGCTTCATAAAATGTTGCTACTGGTGATAAAGTAACATAAATAAAGTAGGAAGTGCGTATTTACATCTGATGAACAAGTATCACACTTTGCAAAACAGGAAAGGTGGTTTATAGCTTCAAGTGTGCAGTATGGAGCAACAATGCTTCCTTTAATAATGTTAACATTCCCAAAATCTGAAATGATTAAAGAAGTGGTCAGTTGTGGGATTATGGCCTTCTACTAATGCCTGAAATAAAATGTATCATTATATTAGGCACCTGAAAGATATAATAATAAACTGTCTTTTAATTTATTGTGGATGATTTCAGTATTTCATTGAATTAAGTAATAAGACATTTAGAAAATATCATACACTGATAAATAGAATATTAAATGTAAAGAATTTCCATTTTTTTGTGGCTTTTTCTGCATCATTGTAATACTATTTTTACAGCTTCTTTCTGTTTTGTCATAAAAACACTGGCAAATTAACATGTTACAGGATAGTTTCATAGGAATAGTCACTTTGGCTGTAAAATGTTTCACTTTCTGTTTCATTATTTCAGATCACCCTACTTGCTGCTGTTTTGTTAAGTTTCATGAAGATGTAAAAGTTGTGTACGCATTACATATCTGATAGTCAACTGCCTTTTCCTGGAGTTATCCTGGGTCTTGGCTGAAAACTATGCCTCAAAGGTTAAGATCTTTTCTACACCACACTGTGATCTGGGGTTCATTCGTGATCTGCAGTCACTGTCTTTGCGATCTTTGGATATTCTAGCTGAGTTTTTGCATGTGTTTCTCTGGCTACTCCCGTTTCCTCTCACATACTAAAAATCTACTGGCTGACTGAAATTATTCTGGCTAACTGTCTAGTGTAATGTGTCCCTATATATTGTATCAACACTTGTCTTCAAGGCCTTTGCAGTTGCTGACAAGGATCCACAAGAACCATTTCATTTACCTGGTTAACAGATGAGCAAATTTAATTAGAAACAAAAGAATTCACTGACCCATTCCCATCCACACAGATACCAAATGAATGGCATAAATAATGACCTGTGCTGTGGTGTAGGAAGGCTTGAAGAATGAAATATTTTCCATATTCCATGAGAAAAATACAGAGTTCTAAAGCATTTTATTAATACACTAGAAATGCAAACAGTTTATTTTTGTGAATAGGACATTTCTACCACTTAAACGTTTCCGTGTGTGTAAGGACACAGGTGTAAACCACAGCAATAATAACTGTGTATTTACTGCATGCCAGAGGAGGAAAAGGCCTAGATGTACTCTATATATAAAACACTAGTAGTTACAGTGGTATGATGCGTTGTATTGTAAAGTACTGTGCAGTTAGCACTACCTGATATTATACCATGACCCCCCCCAAAACGTGCACGCTGATTGGCCAGCGTGCCCGTTGTAAATCGAGTTATACTAATGGAAAAAGGTCCGGTCGCCCGGACTTTTTTCCCTTAGTATAACTCGTTTTTTAAAAACACTGTCTCGCTATGTTAAATGGGTTTAACATAGCGGGACAGCTTTAAAATAAGCAACGGAGATCTCCGTTGCTTATTTTAAAGCTGTCTCGCTATGTTAAACCCATTTAACATAGCGAGACAGTGTTTTAAAAAGCAACGGAGAAAGCAAGATCTCCGTTGCTTTTAGTTCGCTATGTTAAATGAGTTTAACATAGCGAGACAGTTTTAAAATAAGCAACGGACATCTCCGTTGCTTATTTTATAACTGTCTCGCTATGTTAAACTCATTTAACATAGCGAACACTAAAAAGCAACGTGAGATCTTGCGTTCTCCGTTGCTTTTGCCCACAACTCTGGTGTACTGCGCAGGCGCGCAGTACATCAGAACTGCCGCGGATGCCAGACATCTGCGGAAGGGCAGTAAACAGGCATTATACTATGCCATTATTTAAGAAAAGTAATAGTTTCTTTTCTTAAATAATGTCATGGTATAATAGCAATAACCCACTTCTGGGTGTGGGTAATGCTAAATTTACCCACGGTTGGCTTTGTTTGGTCCTCGGCCCTCGGGACCAAACCACGCCAAACCGTGGGTAAATTTAGCATTACCCACACCCAGGCGTGGGTTATTGCTATAATATACCACATTTTCATTTTACTTAGCTGCCGTTAGAACTAAGCTGCAATACTTTACATAGTGATGTTGACAACAAAAATCAGACAGCTAGTTTTCACAGAAACATTGTTAATAATCTGTATGCAGTGTACTGATATCTACATGTCATTGAATTGCAGGCCAACATCTTGTAAAATAGGTAATTAGTTGTCTGCAGTTCACAGTACTTTTAACAAAATACAGTTTGTCATAGTTAAAGACACAGTGCTAATATACTAACTCAGAGAGATTTATCATACAATGCAGATTAATATGTAATTTATCATATAATGCAGACTAATATGTAAAGTGCACTGTGGAGAGAAAAAATGAATACAATCTGTACATTGCAATCTGTCAGGATAGACTATAGCAAATGAAAACAATCTGATGTAAAGTCAGCGGTGTCAATTGACATGCATAACTCATGATTGTACAGATTTACCATTCCCCCTTTTTTCTTGAGTGCCCACATTAGCTTGTAAATCTACACTGGCCTATAATATTATGCCATAGAGAAAGTTATTTACAATGGGGACACTGACTAATAATATAAACATTCAAATTCTTAATCTGATCCTTTGGAATAATGTGTTGCTGAAAAAAATAATTCACTTATTTCAAAGCCGTATAATGATAAATAATCTTTTTCCCTGATTTGAATTTATGCCTGCCTTATTAGGTTTAAACCCATTCTCTGATTCATTTCTGTCCTGTATACTGACCTTTTCTACCAGCTAACATTCTCCAAGTCAATAAAGATCTATCTTCAATCAGAAAACTGACATCTGCTCAGCTGACAGCCCACACCTCAAACAGCTGAAGGGCTGTCTCGATATCCAGTTAGACAGACTTATGACTGTAATACACTTGCTTACCAAATTACCCCTCCTGAAAGATGCCAACCTAATTATCCTGTAATTATTAAGTGTTGATCACAGCAGCAAAGACATATCCCAAAACTGACAAATCTTTCTCTGAGCACATATCTGACGCTACAAAAAAAACTAGAGAAATGTTCCCTTGGTCTGATGTAATGTACTCTGAATCAGGAAAAAAATGATAAGAATGCTCAAACTCGACAGTGGCATTACTCCTGTTACCCAACAAATGTATTTATTTATTGACATTTGATTACCAGGAAAGTCCAACTAGGTAGAAGCCCATTTTCAGTGGAGGTGGGGAGAAAAGCTTGATATGACGAGAAAACAGTTTAATAATAATAATTTTACAGTCTTCAAAAATAAAATGAAAACATCTGCATTTAAATTATTATAACAAATTTGATATAAAAACATTGGTTAAAAATCAATATAATGTATTTGAGGATCATTTAATATTTAGAGAATTTTTAGACAGATAGCAGAGAAATGAAAGATAAGGTGGCTTAATACAAATAGGAACTGTAATATAAATTGAAGGGAAAAACAGGCTTAAAGTCAGGAAAGAGAACTATATAGCAGTAAGGAAGTAAGTGAAGAAGGTAGAGTAAGGAGGTATAAGGAATAAAAAGGTTCTCGTTCTCATTTAGGGATTTAGTTTATCCTGGAGTTGAGCAAGAACAGAGCCAGATTTTACCTATGAAGTATTTCAGAGTGGTTTTGAGAGATGAGAGGGAGGGTACTGACCTGACGGATACAGGTAAAGAGATCCAGGCCTTAGCAACCTTGTACAAGTACAGACAATGCCCAGCAGATATGCTAGGTTTGTAGACAGTCAGGAGTTTGTGGTCACTGGATCACAATGACTAAATGGGAACATAGTTGTGTAGCATGTTTTCTGGACAGGCAGATAGATGGTGGATAATTTTATAGGTGGTGAGAAGTTGTGTATACGTTAGTTGATGTGGCAGTTCTAACCAGTTTAGGCTTTTCAGTGTTACATAGTGGTGGGTTCTGAAAGGAGTATGTGCTTCAAATGTATTAACTTTGTTATAGCATTGTTTAGTTTTTAATTTTCGTGAAGCCTGGAGGTTAGTAAGGATGGAAGTACCATAAAGAAGAGTGGGGGTAGATAAGTAGTGGCAAGTACACTTTTAGTTGTGTCAGTGAGAAAGTTTTTGGCTCTGTAAAGCTTCCCTAATTTTTGATGAGTTCTTATGCAATTTTGTATATGCAGGTCGAGTGCAAGATTATCATCCACCGTCAATCCAAATAGTTTGCTTTGAGAAGTGACTTTAATGGTTGTATTATCAAGAAGGAGGACTTTAAATTTATTTTTTTCACGAGACAGGTATTTGGGAGAAAAAAGTAGTAGTTTGGTATTTTTTGGTCGAGTTGTGAGTTGTGAAGCCATGTTTCATGTGGTTGTTAAAGCTTCTTGAGTAATTTTTTGGAGGCATACCATGTTGTCAGATGTGCAAATGAGAGTGGAATCATCTGTGTATTGTATTAGTTTTGCCCGTTGTGTGAAAGTATAGAGGGTGTTGGTGAAAATGTTAAAGAAGAGGTGACCAATGATAGAGCCTTGTGGTACACCAGTGGTGACTGGGATGTAAGGAGAGAGCATGGAGTGCCACTATACTGACAGATGTCTATTGGGCAGGTAACATATGAACCATAGAAAGGTGGGCTGAGAGAGACCTAGTGAGGACATTGGTAGTAGAAGTTTGCTGTGACAAACTGTGTTGAAGGCTTTGGACAGGTCTAGAAATATGGAAGACATGAGTTTGCCATTATCTCAAGCTTTATAAACAGTATCTATATAGGTTAGTAGGGCAGATCTAGTACTATGAGAAGAATGGAAGCCATGTTGTGTAGCGGACAAGAGTTCTTCCTCCAGGAGATAATCTAGCAACTGTTTTTGAATACATTTTTCAAGTATTTTGGTGCAGGCAGGTTAGATTGCTATAGTTATTAATGTCTGTTGAATTTCCTTCTTTGTGCAGAGAGAATTTACCCTATGGTTGCTGAGTATTAGTCAACAACTTACCCTATTGTCACTGAGTATTACTCAACAACTTACCCTCTGGCCACTGAGTAGGCAGCCGCTCGTGTGTAACCAAACTAAGCAAAACTCAAGGAAAACTTGGGAAGAAAAACTCAGTCCAACACTCCACCATACTGGCAATTTCTTCCCATTGATTGGTTTAAATACCTTTAAACTATTAGTATCATACCACCCCCACCTCTCTTCACTGAGGCCACAGCAACAAACTCCTCCACCAATCCAATGGCACTTACCTAATATGTTCCAGTATGTATATCAAACAGTAACAAGACAAGGTAAACCCTCATATCAGTCATTGGTGTGAGAAAATGGGTAATTAAAAGTATGCTTTGGAGTCATACTATAGAAGCAGCAAAGATGCATTACAAGTCCTCAGAGAAAGTGTTTAAGCACAGTATGTTTTAAGGCAACTATAGACGTTTCATTTAAAATAATATGTAAATCAAGTCAGGAGAGCTTGTTAGAAGAAATATTGAGAATATTTATAAAGTCTACAACAGTCATAAAGGAGCAGATCATATGTTACACTTTGATTTGTCCTTAGCCGAAATAGATTCTATAAAATGAAACCCACCCAAAATATATACCATTAGCTATTATGCATTGTGGAATACTAAATGTATCGGCGATATAAGAACTTCTCATGTTATGAATGAAACCTATAAATCGTGTCTATCAACCATGTTCTTATAGATTATCTAATGCAAAGAGCTGAGATGTATCATTCAGTTGTCCACACTAACTCGACAGCAGTGAGACTCCGTACATGTAGTATAACACTACAGAATTCTTTAAAGTAAGAATCTTTTCTCGTAACAGTTTGCTTGTAGGTAAAGATTTCCTAAGGTAAAATGTTCAATGTGATAGCAAGCTGGTGAAAATTCCTAAATGGGAATGGCGACCACGGAGCAGTATTCCATGTAAAGCAATGTAAGACGGAATGGCAAACAGACAAGGGCTGTGTCTGAAATATTTTACTGTATATGAAAATTTTCCAAAATCAATCCTTTAGTACATTTCTTAGAGTTGTGCACTTGAGCATTTATGGAGTAGTGGTTTCCATGTTGGATGGGTGGGGAACAGGCAAAGACTATAGTGTGAATTTTCTACAGGACTTAAAAATTGCCAGATGCCATTCCTTATAAACAGCCATCCATTGGGTGGCCAATTTACAATGGAGTATCTTTAAATCAACACAGTACTCTCCTTTCAGAACAAACACAAACAGTCAAAATTCTGAATGTTTTACAAGTCAGAAAAATTTGCCAAACGTCATTAAGAATATACAGATATGGGAATATGAGCCACTGGCTGGGGCTGTTTTATAGATGAAAAATAAACAGTTTAAGTAAGAGTGTATCTGTTTGGAATGTGTGAGTGCAGATAGGTAAATGTGAACATTTTTATTGTGTCTCTTCATTAAGTAGCTGTACACGTCTCTACAAAGCTCCAGAGCAGGAAAGTACCACATATAGTATCAGGAACTTAAAAGACATACGTCATAATAATCAGGAAAGAATCATAACTGCCCTGCTTAGACTGAGAAGTGCATATAAAGAAAAAATACAGATAAAAAGAACTGTTAGGTAAAGTGTTACACACACAGGAAAATAAGTAACCTACCCATCACCAGTGTACTGAAGATTGACAGATAACTGATAACAATAACATTTTAAATAAACTTAAAATCACAATGCAAATACACATTTCTCCCAAATAAAAACATCAAAATGTGCAAACACCCAAACTGAAATATTGAAAACTGTGTCCTTATATAACAAATATCTGCTTTTCGTTCACCATCTCTACATTTTGTATACAAATATCCTCCACAATCATTTGTACAGTCAAAATTTAAAAAAATGTGATTAGATATCCTGCTTGTGAGAAGCATACCCTCAAGTCCCAGTATTTCATTAAATGACCAACACTAACCAGGGCTCCAACCTTAACAGAAAATGCCAAATAATGGTCCTGCCTCTGCCATACAGGAAGTTAAATACTAACTGCTGCCATACCAACAGCCATAAGCAACTGCACCCCAATACAATTTGTAACAATTAATATACAGGACACATATACTTATTGTGCCACCCCAAAACGGGCAATCCTACAAAAATAAACAAAAAAAAGCCATTTGCATGATAAAAACTGTACATCTGTACTACTTGTGCTATACATACCTCTCAACTTTCCTTGAATTTGTAGAAAATCCTAGATTTTGTCTCTCTGACTTAATATTTTTTTTGCATGTCTCTCAGAAAACTTGTAATTTTCTTACAAATTATTGAGATTCTCTGTCAGTAATTCCAAACATTACATTTTCACACTTCATGTTGTTTAGGAAATGTGTGTTGATTCAAAACCTGTTGGCCTATTAACTTCTAAGTGAATTATAGTGTTATAAAAAAAATGTTCTTGATTTTGGAACTTTACCCCCCCCCCCATTACTTTAGTTCTATCCAGTACTCCTGAGAAAGAAATGTTCAGATACTATAAAGCATCCAAAGTGAAAGTAATGCAAAACAAACACATTTCATTTCACAGTGTGATTCCACATACTTTACTTCTGCACCACAAAGCACAAAAATCGGTAATGATAATTAAGCACAAAAAATTAAAAATAAAAACATAATATATAATGATTTAAAAATGGATAGTAACTTCCATTAAGTACCACATGTAGATCATCATACATCAGAATGCCTCTGGTTTAAAAATGAGAATTGAATTGAATCTTCCAGACAACAATACTAGTGGGTGGTACACCCATCAGAAAACCTTTAGTTCAATGCTGAATAAAAGAAACCATTAAAACTCTTAAAAAACATATTAGAAGTCGCCATCTTTTTTGCAAGGGATACTTCTGAGCATCATCTCGGTATAGAAGAAGAGAGAGAATTTTGGAGAAATGTCCTTGAAGACAGTGACACTAAACATTGCAGGTAGACACTAAACATAGTGGTAGTAGGCCATCTGTGATGCCTGTGTGGGAAGTGGGGAACACTATAGATTAGACATCAGAATTAGATTGTGTCCCTTCCCTGATTTGGCAGAAATAGTGTCCTTCGCTTCAAACGTTTTTCTCATGGTAAGAAATCACTTGGACAGCATACGTACTTACACACAAGGTACAGTACATCAACCCACCGCCATCAGGCCCCCCCCCCTCGCACTTATATATACCAACTCCAAGGTCATACTACAGTAGAGAAAAGAGCAAATTCCTGTATGTTGGCCAAGTGACTCCTTCCCTGCAAAAAACATTTGCTGATGTGAACGCTCGATGATGTCAGTTTAATGAATAGCCTTTCGAGGTAAGTAAACTTTAGTAAAGTGAAATAGACTCCTTTAGAGTGATGGGTGAACGCAAACTTTCAACCATGTTTATTAACACAATCATTCATCTCCATAAATTTGTTATTGTAGGTATTTCTGGGGAAAGCGTTGTCTAATTAACATAAGCCTTATTAACGTTTAACACAGTCACAGAAACAGCCCATCATGATATTACATGTTTTTGTGTTGTCACACCATGGTAGGACTGTCTGCGAAACAGAAATGGCTACTTCAAGGTGAACACCTTGTGTACACATCAAGGTACCACAGCTGTTATCCGAACCAAAAAACAAGATCAGTAGACTGTGAGCCAACAAACAATTTAATAAAACGATTGAGCACTTTCATCTGACAGCACAACAGACTTCTTCAGAATAACAAAGAACACATACAAAAAAGTTTTAAATATCGCTCTTTCCTGGTCACATGACCCCCCACACCCAGTTAACCCTTGAATGTTTATTAAAGACAGGAGAAATAAAAAAAGGTGTCCAAAAAAAGTGTGTGTATATAAAAATATACATAAAAAATTAACATAAAAATACATATGTTAATACAAATGTGAATACAAAAACATTTAAACTGTATAACATTTCAACCTCAACACACTTCCAATGGAAATATGCTCATTAGGCATTTAATCTAAGTTGCTATAGTAACTCACAGTGCTCTAAAAGATCCTCCCAAGGCCCAACCCTTGGAGTCTTAAATACAGAATGCAACCCAAAAAAGAGAAAATGACGGCCAGGATTGTTGTTGGCAAGGGAGCTACTAGGTTTAGTTTTCCTAATATCTAGGGAATGTTCGCAAATACGTTCTCTGATTTTTCTCTGGGTTTTCCCTACATAAAAACCCGTACATTTCTGACATAAAGCAAGATAAATAACCCCCTGTGAGTTACAATTACAAAAGAATGTAGCCTTAATGCTGTTCTCATTAACCATAACAAAGTCCCCCACAAGCATTAACTTACACTGTGAACATAAACCACATTTGTCAGTTCTTGTTTTTTTGTGGACATAAGGGCATGCATTATGGTAACCGTGCTCCAGAAAGTCTTTTATTGTTTTGCTCTTGTGGTACACTGCAAGGGGCCTGTCACCAACCTTATTAGTAATGCCGTTAAAACAGGCAAATATCAACCTGTTCCTATTTAAAATATTCTTAATACATTGGTCCTCCAAATAGTAATCCATAACAAAGGCTGTGGAATAAATCTTTTTAGGAACATGGAGCCCACCAAAAATGTCATCTACTGACTTGTAATCAGTTTTTATCAAGGGTACAATGACCCCATCCTTCCTTTTCTGTGCTATATCAGAACTGATGGAATTAAGTTGAAGAGGGTACCCTCGGGCAAGAAACATGTCAGCCAAGACCTTAATTTCCACATCAAACAAACCATCTTCTGAAATCATTGCAGCCAGCCGTATGTACTGCCTTTTTACAGTCCCACATTTTTGAAAGTCTGGGTGATTGGTCTTATAATGTAACAAAATGCTACAATAAGTAGGTGTCTTACAAATGGTACTCCCTAAAGTATGATTGTCATCATCTTTAAAAATTCTAACCTCCAAATAGTTAATAGAAAAAAGGTCAAAGGAATGAGTAAACTTAAGAAAGGGGGTGGCAGAATTCAAATAGTCAATAAAGGGGCCAATGTCCACAATATCACCATCCCAAGCAATAAAAATATCTTCCAAGTATCTAATGCATAGTTTTCAGGGGACTGGGGAAAAATGATTGAACAAAAACTGTTTCTCCCACTGAATAAGGATGATATTAGCAAAAATCGGAGCACATGGGTCCCCATAGTCACCCCTTAACTTGCTGAAAGTATTGACCTTCCAAAAAGACAAAATTGTTCTTTCAGACTAATTCCATAAGCAAGGTTAGAATAACTAACTCATTTTGATTGAACTTCGTAGATTCGTTCAGAAAGTCATTGAACTAAGCCAAGCCAACATCATGTGGAATTACATTAAACAATTCCACCACATCAGTTTTTAAAAATACTTGATTTTCTGAGTACACAAAATTTTTAAATTTTAATAAAAAATCCCAGGAATCCCTGCACAAATGGGTAAAAGTTTCCAAACATTTTTTGACCTTAATATCAGTATACTTAGCTAAGGGGTGAATTTTACATCTGCCAGCATTCACAATAGGTCTCATAAGGGGTGTCCGTGGTACTCTTGTATATCTTCGGAATCCCAAAGATAGATGGTACCAAAGGAAATTTTATGTACAGAAAATAATACAATACAGGGTTAATTTGTCCTTGATTGAAAAGGTCTTTCAAGAGATAATCATTTTTTATAAACTAGATGAATAAAATTAAGTCACACTTCCTCATAAAAGTCACTATCAAAAACATGAACATTCATCCTGCTAATATAGATGTCCCTACCCATTACAACAACCACCCCCCCAATCAAGTTTCATGACTCTGATGTTTTTATCAGCAGTAAGTTTTAAAAGCAAAGCATATTCAGTAGGTGATAAATTCCATTTGCTAATAATGTTGTTACCATCAGAGCACAAAACCCTAAAATCAAATTCTACCAACTTTTTAAACAAAAGCAAAGGTAATATCAGGAGTGGGTTGTAAGTGCTAGTCCGGCATGAAATTTCAAAACCATTGCTGATCAAATTAGAGTCCATAATAATGTCTAGGTTTAACTTTCTAAGGTAAACTTTAAAGTCTAACAACAGCTTCTCAATTTTAATGATGCTCGTCGGAACAAATGAGTAGCCTTTACAAAGGAGGTTAACAAAGTCAGACTCATAGTTGTTTACAGTAAAATTGTATAAAACAAAGTCACCTAGGATGTTAAAAACCATCTGTGGACCACAATGGGGTGCAGAAACATTTTCCTGTAAAACAAACTCCTGGGTGAAAAAGACTAGTTCCGTCTATGGTTGCGAAAAGCCTTTACCTGCCCGCCATTGCATCCTCTGCTCCACTTATGCTGCCTCCACTCATTGGATGGGTTCTGCTGCTGGTTGGCTCTGTTCCTCAACCTTTCGGACCTGCATACTGGTCCATTTTCTAAAGGGGCATTGTTTTCGATATCTGTGTCTACCTACTCATTACCTCCCTGTTCTTTTTTGGTTGATGGATTTTCAGAAGTATGAATGTTGGAACCCGGAGTTCTAGGGTAGGCATGCCCCTCTAGATAATCAGACTTGTCCCTGTTCATTTTCTTCAACTTCCTTTTTTTATTTCAGCCATATTCTGGTCAATTCTACAAAAAATACTTCTAAAGTGTTCAACGTTTTGCTCAAACAAAAGGTACTTAGTAATAAGAGCATCTAGATTATTAGTTTCTACAAAAAGATCTTCTATAGACTTCTCATTGTGTTTAATCAACACATCCAAGAGCTCGCAACCGTGTTTGTCAAATAGGTTAATAAGCCCATGATGTAAAGGAGAACCTGGCACAAGCCCTTTGGGAAATTTCCAACACCTTAGTCCCCTAGGAAATCTCCTAACTTTGAGACAGTCACGTAAATACAGGTTTTCCAGTTGGAGCTTGCAACACTTAAAGTGTCTTCAAGAGGCCTATTACCAACCTTGTTAGTAATGCCAGTAAAACATAATTGGGTGTGTGGGATCATGTGACCAGGAAAGAAAGGTATTTAAAACTTTTTGCATGTGTGTTTTCTTATTCTGAAGTCTGTTGTGTTGTCAAAAGAAAGTACTCAATCTTTTTATTAAATGGTTTGTTGGCTCCCAGTCTCCTGATCTGTTTTTTTGGATATTAGTCCTGGATATTACGTTAGGTTTTCTGACTGCATAGATTTCCCTATTGTTGGAGTCCATTAACATGACATGTATTGAACTGGTTTGGAATAGAAAATATATGGTGGAAATGTTTTGTTGCAAAAGTAGTCTATCTTCACTTGCATCATCTTAAAGCACCTGCCATTTAAAGCTCTCTTTTCTTCCATATTTAATAATACCCATTTGTTAAACAGGTAGGCCAACTGGACACCGGAATGTCTTCGAGGATTCTAGTTCTGATTGTTTACCTGGGTTTTCCATGAAAATGTCTTCAGTGCTATAAGCTTGTAGCTGTAGTGTATTTACTCTGTGATGAATAGTTAATTTACTGCAGAATTGCTTAACCTGCATTCTGTTGAAAAAATTGTACATTTTTTAATATGCCGTGTTTGGAATATCAAACAAAGATAACAGTTTGTCTGTTACTTAACTGAAATGAAAGGTATACATTATGTTATTATACACCTGAAGTATTCTACATTTGTAACATAAAGGTAGTGTTACCTGGCCCATAGAAATCATTGCTGATATTTTTCCAAATAGATTCTGGCAATCCTAACGTCTGAACTGTTGCACTGATGTTTGTGATTATGTTTGTTTGGCACACTAAGTTGCTCAGGATACATTCAGTCATACTGTCACAATGGGGAAACAAATCTTTTCCCTTGCAGTTTCTTTAGTTTTTTGGCACTTAGATGAGACTTGTGTGTTATCTTCATCTCTCAACGAAGTCCAGGAAAAAGCTGAGAAAGGGAAAGTGTAGAGGCTGAAAATGATCTGATCAAATAACAAGAATAACAACATGGAGTGTGGCACACAGAGAGAGAAAAATGCAAGCCAGTTTTCCTCAAGTTATCAATTACAGAACTTTCTGATTCAGACCTGTATCTCCTGTCAAAATGCTTTTCTTTCATAACGGTACAAAATTAGAAATTTTAGATGTTACAACTGGCATGAGAGACTTCAGTAAGAATACTACCATTGCAGGGAACAAAACTTAAAAAAAAAAATCAGTTGTTCATCCTAATTAAATAAAGCAGATGTATGCAATAAACAGAAAGTGGATACCTTCCTTTGTACAAAATGCTCTATCTATAGGTACGTGCACACTGCAAAGGTATTTGTATAGCCTGTGACAAGAGAGCAGTATTCTGTTTGTGATAATGTGAATGTGCTATATCTGGAAACTTTGTTCGTAATTTTACACAGTCAAAACAAATAGTAAACTGAGGGGTTGAGATGCTACGCATTTGAATTATAAAAGAAAAATAACTTGAATAATGCACTTACTAAACATCGTTAGCAATGATATTGCACATTCTTGCTTTTTTGTTTTGCAACAGGCTTATTTGAATTGTAGGGAAGGAGTTATTAATAAAACTGAAAATGATAACTATAAGGGGGTATTTTTGGTAGATGTTACCTCTGCTCCTGGCATGAATAATTGTTGTTTATATTAAACTGAGGTCCATCTGCTTGAGGTGGTGGTAGCTCAGGTGGATATAAAATATCCCGTGGCACCTACTGAAAAGAGTAGGGGAGTGTCCCCAATATTCTGGCCTATGCTGTGGCCTTCCCTGAAAAGAAGCCAATAGCTTAGTGATACAAAACCTTAGATAGATAGATAGATAGATAGATAGATAGATAGATAGATAGATAGATGAAATAAAAAAAAAAAAACAGTTTGAAGCAGTGACATTTGAAATGCTAACTGACATCATCAAATGTTTTCAGTGATGTTTAAGATGCTAATTGACCTCAGCTACTTTTAGTTTTACTACTAGTTAACTGCCATACACGTATTGCGCTGCTGTATTTAATACATGACAAGCCATGGGGTCAGAGCCATAGCTAAGTTATCTGGTACCCTGGCAGTTCCCCAGACTCGCACCATCCTCAATCTAAAGTTGAAAAATTTTCAAGCGTAAACAGTAATTGTAGCAATGTAACTGTAGTAAGCTGTTTGCTACAGTTAGTAATATACTCAGTTATGTGAATGCAATATTGCCATTCATTAAAGAAGCCATGATATCATCCTTGGCTTTTTCTATGAATATTCCTACTGCACTCATGCCTTGAGGGCAGCTGCTGATCAGACCCCTTAACAGCTTGCACCCAGTACAGCCACCCGCTGTCACTGTTCTCATTACTACTTTTTATGGGGTACATAAAAGAGCTTGCTTTTTATTCCTATACTGATATTTTCATAAATTCTTGGTTCTATTTTTCTTAAGCATTCTTACTTTTCTGTGTGTCCTCTGTTTTTTTCCCTAAGCATTCTTACTTTTCGGTTTGCCCTCTGTGTTTTTACCTAAGCATATTTACTTATCTATTTCTCCTCTTATTTTACCCAGTGATTAATTATCCTCTTCTGTTTACTTGAAAGGGACCATATTTTGTTTATTATTCCAGCTTGTCTTTTAGGAAACAGTTTATCTACCACATATAGGGATAGGTTCATAGGATGATACTAGGCTATCTGCCCTAGGGCATTTACAGTCCTAGCCAGAGTGTGTTTGGCTTTTGCTACCCTTCTTAGATTAGTTGACTGTGCCTCTGTATAGTAGGTCACAGAAGATAGCCCATTTAAGGTTAGTTTACCGTGCCTCTGTCTAGCAGTGACACAGAAAAGATCCCAGGGATAAATTTACGATCTCTCATCCAAACGTCAAGATTCTTCTTTAAGAGGGTCATTGAGGGGCTCTGTCTGACATGGATTGGGATTTTGTTCCAGTGTGAGGGTAGCCTCTGGGATATGAATCTGTCCCTCCAGCATGTTCTATTTATTTCTGTGCTGAGGTTTAAGTCACTGGAGCATGTAGTTCTGATGGATTTGGATTTCTTGAGGTGGAGCATGTCCATTAATTCTGGGTTGGACATGGCTTTATACGTCAGGCACAGATCGCCCATGAGTAGGTGGTAAGCAACTGAGCAGAGCTGGAGTTTCTTTAGCCTAACTGCGTAGGGCATCTGTTTGAGTCCCTTGATCCTCTTGGTGAGGTACTTTTGAGGTCTTTCTAGTTGTAGCAGGTGTTGGGTAAGGTACATCCCAAATGGGGAATTGTATTCAATTATGGGCCTGATGAGTGATGAGTAGGGGGGCACAAGGACCTCTCTTGATCTAGATGTGAACCCCTTCATGTTAAGGTGGGCTATATAGAATGTCTTTCTAACCACTTTGGCAATGTGATTGTCAAAGGAGAGATTGCAATCTACTTGGGTCTCCAAATCCCTAATTACTTCTTCTGTACTTAATGGATTACCACCTATGTGGTAATTTGTGGGCACTTTGTTTTTCCCAAAGGGGATGACTATGCACTTTTTGGCATTTAGCTTTAGGCCATGGCTCTGGCATCAGTTATCCGACTCTGTGAGACCTTTTTGGAGGAAGCTTGTGTCAGCCGGCGAGTTGATTATGGCCCCCAGTTTGCAGTCATCTGCAAACATTGTCAGCCATAGTCCTCTTGTGTTAGCCTGTACCTCAGAGAAATATATACCGAACAAGAGAGGTCCCAGGACTAAGCCTTATGGGATGCCACTTGTAACTGGTTTAGAGTCTGACATGGCACCTGCATTTCTGACCATGTGGGTTCTATCCCTAAGCCAGTTTGCAACCCATCTTGTGACATAGGGGTTGATATTTAAGCTGGTGAGCTTATTTATGATGCCCGAGTGGGGTATTGTGTCAAAGGCTTTTGTAAGGTTAAGGTAGGCTGTGTGGACTACCTTCCCTTCGTCTATGGCCTTGGTGACTGTTTCAAAGAAATTGACCAGATTCAATAGACAAGATCTGCCCTTAATAAAGCCAAATTGGGTAGGATCCAGTGTTTGGAGGTTCCCAATGTCTTTGTTTATGAGTTCCATGATGATACGCTCCATAGATTTGCAGACCAGGCTAGTTAGACTTATAGGGCGAAAGCTTCCGGGGTCCATTGTGGCACCACCTTTATGGAGTGGGACCACTGTTGCTGTACGCCATTCTTTGGGTACATATCCTGTTGTAAGGCTGAGACTGAACAGTGATTTTAAGTGAGGGATCAGTTCTTCTTGGAGCTCATGTAAAACGCAGCCCGGGACACCGTCCGGTCCCATTGATGCTGTGTTTTTTGCTTCGGAGAGGGCAGCTCTCATCTGTGCATCTGTGATATCAGGGGGGCTACATTCTGTTGTGATAGTCATTTTCTCATTTGGGGGGGAGGGGGAGAGAAGTTTGCACTGAACCTGTCTGCCACGATATTGGCAATGTCTGTGAGTTCAGTGTATTTTTTGTCATTTTGCACTAACTCAGAGCATATCTGGGAGTTTTCACCCAGGTTTCTGACATAACTAAAGAAAGCCTTGTGATTATCTTTAGCGTCTTGTGCAATTTTTCTTTCGAAGCTAGCCTTAGATGATTTTATGAGGGATCGTAGTTTCTTGCTAGTACTGATCAGAGTTGCCTTCCCTTTCAGGGATTTTGCTCTATCATGCAGTAGCTTCCTCCTTCTGTTGTACAGCTTATTTATGGCTGGGGTCCACCAGACAGGTCTCCTGCCTTTGGAGGAGTGTGTCTTGGTTTTATTTGGGATAGCACGATCCATGCATTCCTGTAGGTATCCATAGAATGCATTTGTAAAGGATTCTGCGGTTTGGGCCATATTTTCCACTGGCCCTGAGGCTTTGAAGGATTCCACCTCAGTTTTGAGAAGTGGGAAGTTTGCTTTTGAGAAGTTTTTGACCATGGTTTCCTTTGCTGGGGGTGGGGATGGGATATGGATGTCCATAGTGATTAATTTATGGTCAGATCTTACCAATGAGGGGTATACCTCTGGTATGGAACATAGAGTCCCCATGTTGGTGATGATCAGGTCCAATATGTTTTCCCCTCTTGTGGGAGTGGTGACCAGTTGTTCCATAGCATTTGAGTTTATAAATTCTAGGAACCATTGGGCTAGGGTGTTGGGGATTGAGTAATGCTCCCAGTCTATGTTTGGGTAGTTAAGGTCACCCAATATAATGGTGTTTGGAGAGATCTTCATATTCTCCAGTGTCTTCAGGAAAGCCGAGTGGGGTTCCTGAGTTTGGGAGGGTGGTCTGTAGCAGGCCACAAACTGGAAGGCAGTTTTGCCCACTGTTAGTTGCACATGGATGGTCTCAGATGCTTTGTGCAGTGCCACTAGCCTGGAGGTATGAATATCTTTGATGAATATGGATACTCCCCCTCCTTTTGTTTTACTAGTTCCATAACCATTAACCAAACCCGGGTCCTCATGAATAAAAAGGATCAAATTCTTCAGAAAGATATTTAAACTTTTCTTTGGTCCTGAAACAAGAACATGGTCAGTTAGTGCTGTACGTTGCTAGATATCTGAAATGTTGCAGTATTTTCAATAAAATATTCACTTTAGATGTATTCAGAGATATATTTGTAATCACTCATGGAACTACCAGTACAAATCCATTCAGTTTACTGTGCTGGATTTATGCAGCTGTAACTTGTCATGTGATGCAATATGCATACCTAATGCAAAATATGCATAACTAATCTGAAATGAGTGAATGGTTTATTGAATTTCATTGTGCTGAAAAGAAGCAAAGAACAACATGTTCATTTAGAATATTCTACAACAGTTTGGATCACATAGATGCATAGTATTACACACAGAGGTTTTTCAGGGAGTATTAATTTTTCCTTCGAGTAAGTGCATTGCACAGATATACTATTCTAACCTTGTACAAGTATAAGTGGCTGGGTGTGGCTTTGTTGGATCACACAGTAAGAGGATTACAAGCATGAGGTGAATGCTTATACCAGTTTTTTTTTTTTTTTTTTTTTTAATTTTCAGCATGCACTGGCTTAATTATTCCCAGCCTTGTTATACTTGTCTTCATAGTGAGCATGTCTGTGACATCATCAACTTCAGGTGGTGATTTTATACCTGCTGGAATAACAAACATGGTTAACATTCACAATGACACACTCTGTATTCAGTTTAACTCATTTGTGTTTTCTTTCAACTGTGTAGCACGTTTCTCTATTTATAGTACTTAGAATATGATTTCCAACTCTATCTTTGCCCCTGGCTTATAATTATTGATGGTACAAAGACACTTATTCTTACTTCCTTTTATTCCTTTGTTTGCTATGTAAGATGTACATCTTACCTGTGGTATGGCATATTTTTATTTGGACTTTTTTTTGCATTTATATGTGCTCTTTCTAATAGTAAATTTGCTGACATTTTTTTCTTTGTATTGCCTTTTGACATGGTGGTCATCTCTGTAATGAATAAAAGCAGGTATACATCTAACAAAAGCCTAGTGAAGAAATACGGAAAACAAAAAGGAAAAAAAAAATAGATTTTAACTCCCTTTTTCAAGAAGATACACCTTCCTTAGAGAACCACCTTGCCTGAGGCAGTACAGGATTCTTTCTTTCTTTGTCCTGTATACATGACTTATTAGTATTACTTCCTTACACTGCTCCGCCATGCCTCTCACACTGTCAAACACCTGTCTTGCAGCACACAAGCATATTATGAAGTTCATAATTAGTCGCCCACTCTAGAAAGACATGTTTAGTCTATTAGTCAACCAAAGTGCTTCGGAGTAAGCAGATCACCAAGTGACTAATAGTACATTTACAAAGGACTTTGAGCAGTAGAAGAGGACCACTAGTTTGAACCTTGTTCTTTCCGTGTTCTGAAGTCATTGCATAACAGTCTGTTAATTTCTACTGTTCTATCCTTATCCTCTGCTTTCTTTGAAGATTACGTCTGGAATGCTATTCCATCAACAGCTGTGTGCACTGCATGCCTATAAAGGGCAGCAGTGATAGTTTTAGGTAGCTATGACTGGTAGTTTAACTCACAGTGACTTGTCCTTTAGCATATACTATATATGCACAGCACATAAAATTGCTTTGTTTTACATCATTTCTATATATTACTATGCATTGGCGATGCTTATACTCTACTGTTTGCTTTTATATTTGTAACGATACTCACCTTCTGATGTCTGCTAGTCATATCTGTCGACTGCAGGCATTGAATATAAGTACAAAAGCCTTTGAAAAGTAGGTGCATAGTAAAATGCAAAAACTCTTCCTGCTTCCAGTAGGAACGTAGGATACCGCTCAAAAATACATATTTAAAAAACAGAGAGTGGTAAAAATGATTGAAAATGTAAGCACATTGCCAAAGAGATAGTATAAAATCTGTAAACTTGCATGAACCATATTGCAAAATTCTATGAACCAAGGTCATTTATTTTTGCTTCTGAAAAAGGATGATGCAAGATGTATATGTGTTGTGTGTGTGTTTGTGTGTGTGTGTGTCTGTCTGTTTTTAATTAGTGGTGCCACTAGTGTGTATTGGTCATATAGTGTGGCTTTCACTGTGCTAGACAGCTTCAAAAATCACACGTGATGAGGAGGATTCAGAAAATTGTGGGAAGGGGTAAACCAAGGTTGAGAACTGGGATGTACCTACAAAAGTAGGGGCATCTTGTGTAGGGGTAAATCAGATCTGAAAATCAATATGTTCCTGTAAAACAGGGACAGTTGAGTGGACTACTGCTGGCGATGCTTATAGTCTGCAATGCTCACATTCTGATATCTATTAGTGATGCTAATATTTTATTATTTACCACATTTTATACTTCTTGTGACATCCCCAATCTGGACTAGTAATCAAGGAGCCTGAATCCTCACCACTGACACTGGAGAGGGACATTCATTTGGAATACAAATGGACACATTCAGTATTTCCAGATGCAGACCTCTCTGCATCAAGCACAATTTCACTTAAGAGCACACAGGGTACACACTTAGCCCAGGGTCTGGCTGTCTCTAGCTGTCTCCCTACAGGTCCCCAATAAAACTCCCCACTGGCACAGCTGTAGGGTTAGGTCCTCAGCCCAATGTCCAAGCCACATCCTCCAGCACCCTTTCTGTAAAACCAGTGCTTTGCATTCCTGCTCCAAGTAGCTAACACACACACACATTTTGAGATGGTATTTACACACAAACACACACACACACACACACACACACACACACACACACACACACACACACACACACACACACACACACACACACGAAATGCTGGCACAGATTACCCATTCTATCAACTTTGCCCAGACTATAAGGTAGATTTACTGCTGCCAGTTAGTTATTGTAAGGCTCTTAAAAGGGTATCCAGTTATACTGAGTGAATTTAATATTAACACAGATGGTAACATTGACCAAACAGCAAGGCTTTCAGGAGTGGCCAAAGTTATCACCAAATAAATATAAGCACAAAATTTAAATATTTTTCTAAAAGGACTAGCCACAGTGAGAAGCTTAAATATATTTAATTGTTGCTGTGTCTTTTGGCTTATCCTGGTTAGGGGTCGCCACAGTAGAACTCCGGTCCGCTAATGCTTGGTAGTGGATTTTTACGTGCCGAGTTACCAGCCCTGACGCACAGCCTTCAACGAAGGTATGCCCATTCACGCATGCCTCCACACAGAAGATGCTCTAGCTAATAATAAATAATAAAAGAACATGAGAATATTAAAAATATGTTTACAGAAAATACCAGAGTTTCAGTCACTGGAAATATTACAAAATAACATTGATGGAAAGTTTCACACAGTTATGGAAAAACATCTATTCCAGATTGACTAAAATAATTACTGTTTCTGCCTACTGAATAGAGCAAGGTAAGATCATGTGGTTAGTGGTTCTTGTTGTCAGAACCAAGACAGAATGCTGACAGAAATTTCATACTAATATCTCAGTATTATTTTCTGGCTTACAGATTGACATCACACACATCTGGTCATCTGACTCTGTTTCCCAGTCTCTCACCAACACTAGAAGCTGTTAGGGTTTAGCACCTACGTGTTGCCATACACAAAGATAGAGCATTGCTCAGATGTGGTGCAGCTGCTGGAAGTCATAAAACCATTCCAGTCTTTCTACAGGAGTTACAACCTATTTTCTAGTACAGACATTGCATCTCTGGCTCCCTTCAAAACTGTGGGATTACATCCTTATGGCTTAACCCATAAAGTAATTTAATTTCAACAATATTTTTTTCAAAGTCAGGTTGGTTAACCTCTTTTCTTCTAGACTATGGTGTTACAATGTATACATTCAAACAGTTACAATATTGCATATACATTTATTTTCTGTCCAGCAGGAAAAACAGTGATGATACATTTTAACACAAACAACTTTGCAAATACATTTTTAAACACACGTATCTGTACAAATCAGTTTGATACACAATTAACACACGTATCTGTACAAATCAGTTTGATACATAAGTGACATATAATTCTTTACAAACTTCCAGCTAGCTCTGCTGGTGTAAGTTATACATCCACTGCTCTACTTCTCCTGGCATGGTTGGCAATACTTCCTGTCATTACACTTCTATATTCTGATGTGTTTTATTCATTGTATTTGTCTAAATGATCTGGGGTGGGTCCTGGGAGAAGTTCTTTTACCCAGTTAACAAAAGGAAATTAATAAGTAAATAAACATTCATATGCTATTAAAAATATTCGTTTATATAATAAAATAGAGGTATTTAGTTATTTATTTTTTATTAAATGATAAATTAATGAATCCTTCATTTATTCTTTTCGCCTACAAAACAGACCATAGAATAAAAGTTATATGCAATACGTTTGGACAGTTTGGATAATCCACTCAGAAGTTATGATTTTGGCAGGTAGTCCTGAAAGTACACAAAAGGTTTGCATTAAAACACAGACACACGCATAAGCGTTCTAATTTCTGTGACTATTACATCAATTACTATTACTTTAATAATTATTGTCTTAAAGACCTAGATGTTAAAACAGGTCTGAGACTTTTGCAAGAGTCCTATATATAAATATATTGAGTATTTCTGTTTCCTTTGCTAACTAAAAAAATTATTTGTTTTGGGCGAGCCCGCTACCCAGTTAGTAACTTGTAAGAGCTTGTTTATACACTTGTGATTGCCTGAGGATTCTAGAAATAATGACATGCTTAGAATTCACAGTCAGGAATGGTGCAGTGTTTACAAAATGCTGTTGGGCATAAGAAAAAGGGTGCACAAATCTGCCCATTAGAAGCATCGGCTTGCTGTGATGTGCATGAGCTTAGTAAAGAAGTAGCATATCATTCAAATATGACAGGGAGTTGATTGGGAATTTCAGGGACATTGCTGTTCTTTTACTAACACAGTATCTATAAAGAAATGTATGGATGTGAGAGACTTGAACCTTTCCTTTAATACCTAAGCCTGCTGCATTAACTTTTCATATAAAAGCACCTATGAAACATTAGATTTTCTGGACCCCACTAATCATTTACAGAAGACATACTACTAACAAGGAAGAATCTTTTGATCCATGTTTTTTCAAAAGGAAACAAAAGGCCCTCTTTATCTTTTTACACTTGTTCTAAGCTAAGCTAAATTAACTGAGGTGAAAATAATTATTTAGGGAAAGAGAAACAGCTGAGCTTTCAGGTCTATGCAATCATTTTTTCAAACTAAACCTAAATGTTCTGATTTGTCTGCAGGTGCTAGGACACCAGGTGTAGTAGAATGCAAGTTAGGTAACCATGTTTAGCAATAAACTGCACAATTACCACTCAAGAGCTCAGTTCTCAAAGTCTAATGTTGCGATCACATCCTC
The DNA here is from genome assembly GCF_019279795.1 of Protopterus annectens. Classification (NCBI taxonomy): domain Eukaryota; kingdom Metazoa; phylum Chordata; order Ceratodontiformes; family Protopteridae; genus Protopterus; species Protopterus annectens. Next base: position 826,238,560 of record NC_056735.1, read on the forward strand.
ATATAATGACCTAATTGTATGATAAGAATTTTACTTTAATTTTTTCTAACCTACAGAAAGATTAGTTTTAGACTCATTTATAACAAGCTACAAACCTCTGAAATGACTTCTAGTCCCCTTACCTCAGTAGAAAAGATTTGGTTTGCTATACTTACCAACAGGAAAGAAACATGAGTAGTGTAATCCTATTGTAAGAATTTGTATTTTTGACATCACACTTTCAGATAAGCAATGGCAAACTGAACATTCTTTTTTCAGACTCCCTTCTCTCCTCAGACTTAGACCTGTCAAGTAGATGCTTATCAAGCCAGCAAAATGTATTTACATTTGTATGACACTAAAAGAAGTTCTGTAAATGTTGATGCAGATTGCAAGATTTGTCCAACTAGGACTAGTGGACTTTCTTTTATGGACTAGTTTGCTATGCAGTTTTATTACCAGAGCCTGCCACCTAGTGGTTGTCCTTTGTTGTTATCATCTAATACTTTCCCATTATAATTTGTCTGTCCAAACATACTGTACTGGCCTGTCTGTAGAAGAATGTCAAGTAATTAGAGCATGCATTATAGAAACGTGACTGGTCCAGCTCTAAATGTATGTTGTCGTAAAACTGAACTCAAAACTTGACATAAATTCTATGGAATGCAGATTGGGTCATTTGCCTCTAAATCCTTTAGTATGCTTTTGCAAAAGTTGCTTTAGGTCAATGGTACCTTTCTACTACTGCATCTAGGGACCTTCAAAGCACAGAAGGATGCATACTGTGGAGCAAGTTGGTCCAAATTTTCTCATGGATTCTGAAGGCGCTGGCATAGAGAAAGTATTAAATTTTACTGGAGTGCCTTATTTCTCTGCTCACATTTCCAGTTCTGTCTGGTGTTTTGGCATATTGCATTCAGGAGGAAAGTATAAAATGAGGTTATAGTATCTTTAACTGGAAAAGGCCATTGCTTATCTTATACTAGATTATTCCCTATGAAGAAGATCTAGATTTTCAGACTCTGACAAGTAGCTCAGACTGTGAAGGACTAACTTTCTGAAGTGATACGTGATCGCTTGCCACTCCAGTGTTTAATGTCACTCAACAGTTGTGGTTGTATGTATGCCAGCCATAATACCAAAACAGTGATAAACATTTTATTTATGTTGTTTTCATTCATTTATCCCTTTAGAGCAGTATTCGAAATGGTACCATTGTGCCTCAGCCCTGGAGAATACAGAGTGAAAACCTAAAAATGTTACAGTCGAGCAGAAGCAAAGAATGTAAAGAAAAAGGCATTATAAAATCAGCTTGACAGGTGTTATTACAGTTAAAATGCAACATAATATATAACTATGATAAGAAAAAGCATTTGTAATGAAGTATATTAAAGCTTAAAATAAACTGTACTTAGAATTAATGTTGTTGATATGCTGTGTTACTTGTAATCTTTACAAAGGAGTTATAAACTTTTCTTAAGACAAGACAGTGAATTTAGTGTTTTATACGGTGGTGCAGTGGTTAGAGTTGCTGCCTCACAGAAAGAGGTTCTTTGGTTTGATTCTCGGCTGGGGTGCCTTCTGTGTGGAGTCTGCATGTCCTAACTGTGGTCACGTAGGTTTCCTCCGGGTGCTCTGGTTTCCTCCCACATCCCAAAGACATGCAGTAGGTGGATTGGACACTTTAAATTGGCCCTAGGTGTGAGTGTGTGCCTTCTGTGGAAGGTTGGGTGCCAGGCTGGCAACTCAACACTGTAAAACTCCACTGCCAGTCATGAGCAGACAGATGATCCGCTGTGGCGACCCCTAACCAGGAAAAGCCAAAAGAAGAAGAAGAAGATACAGTTTGGAAATGGATAACAGCCATGGATTAAGAGATAAAAGTTATGCAGTGCTGTCGATCGTGAAGCATTTCCACTTGGCTTTTCTGCTTAAAAGTTAGCTTGAAAATCTAAACAGGAGGCTACACTTTTTAGATTAGAAGGAATCCCATTGTTCAGGGTATAGGATTCAGAAACACTGATTGTTGAGATGTAGTCTTGTTTGGGGATTTTATAAAGTATATGACCATTGTGGGTATGTGCCTTAGTTAAAGGTATAGGTAGAAGTTATTTGTTTTAGTTTAGCTCTTTATATAGCAGAGAGCCAAAAAGAGCTGCACTTTTTTATTAGCAGCCATTTAGCTTTGTCTAGAATGCCACAGTGGTTTACACTGTGTAAGGCAAGTGTTATAAATCTGATACCTGTCAGCTCTCCAAATTTCGGACAATGCCTAGATTTTTGCTTCATATTTTCAGTCTGCCTTATATGGAATTTTATTTATTTTTTTGTCAAATCATTGAAGTTCCAGACATAAATGCATGCAAATGCAAAACTGTTATTCTAGAAACTACGTTTATAACCAAAATTGTTAACACAGTTCCCTATTATTGAGCCTTTGCCTCCCTCCCCCCATTTTGGCTTTGTCCCCGATTCTTGTGCAAAGAAGTTGAGAGGTATCTACTTTTTATGGAGAAAAGTTGGAGTGCTTTATTTAGTTATTTATTAGTGGCTAAAGTGACTTAGGAGGACCATAATGTTGCAGAATTAATTTACCTGTTGCAGACCAAGAAAGAAAATTAGTTTTTCCATCCTAGATGAATAATGGACTTTATGTTTTTTTTTTGTTTGTTTTTTTTGGTGAAAGTAGGATGTCAAGAATTTTTTTTCTAATGTCAGCTGAAATGAAGCTTGATAAAAGTCAAAAATTAATGTAGATTTTGGTTGTTTAGGAAGAGGTTTTACTACAGCATATCATAGGGTAGTTGGTAAAATATTTTGATAGATGCAAGGCTTATAAAATATGAAGAGAAACTGTGACATAGTCTTTGCAATATTTCACAATTGAAGGGTTTAGAATGTTGAACGTTGAAAGGACATCAAAGGGAATTTGCTCAATAACAGTTTGTGTGTCCTTGATTATAATATGTTTAAAGCATAATAGGGGAGTTATGGAAATATGTGATTTTAGAAGGCTAGCAAAATGCAGGAGGTTAGATAATTCTTTCAGAAAATGAAAGCAAAACAGTTGGCCCTATGTGTTGAAATGGTATTACAGGTTTTAGTGTTTTTGTAACATGGACAAAATAGGTGCTACTTAAGCATTTTCAAACAAATCAACGCAAAACAACAAAAGAGCAGCAACAATTTACACACATGGCTTTAAAAATGCATTTTTAAGACGAGATTTAATAATAAAGGTGCATTTCTTACAAATGAAGTCAAACAATAGTGTTCTTTAGAATGCTAAACTGGGTCAACTTTGAATTCTAAGTATTCGTTGAAGTCATTATTCATTCTTAAAAATACCACAAAACTAAATGAGATGCCATATTGTGCATACTAAGTTATGTGCCAGTTGTCCCAGCTTGTAACATAACATTTTTTATGTTTGATCTAATGAAAAAAATATATGATGTTCGAGAGGCTTGTCATTAATAAAGCTCCTTGTAATTTAAATTATTTTGACTTTTTTATGTTTACCTGTGACTACCAATGTACCCTTTGATCTCAAACATCAGACAGCCACCCTTTAATTATATAAATGCATCCACATTCATTTATTGTGTTGTTCGTAGTGGTGTCCTTTTAACTAAATCTTCAGGTCATTAAGTTTTATTAACAGGAAACATCTGTGTTAATTTGGTACAATATATAAAAAAATTGGTATAAAACATGTATGAATATGAGATTTTGTTTCAAGCATAATTACTTGTCTTTGGTGTTTTGTAAGATACTAAACTTTTTATCACTGCTTATTACTCTCACTACTCTACTGAAATACCTTTTAGCAAAAGTATTATAGATTGTATTGTATTTGAATGGGAGATTATTATATTGTACTTTGTTTTCTATTATATATATTTAACAGTACCAGGAATACTACTCACAGCTGAAGGTGCTCTCACCAAACAAAAGGAGGCAAAATCTGTAAAAATGTGAAAGCAACCACCACGAATATCAGCAGGAAATAGGTTACAGCAACTCCCAAGTAATGACCATAGGCAATCCTTCAAAAACAGCAAAGACTTTTATTCAAATAACATGAAATGAGCGCTTTCGCATAGCCAAGCTATGCTTCTTCAGATATCAATTCAAAATGAAATCTGTAATGTTTATATACAGCTTTTGGGCGGGCTCATTAAACGTACAAATGCAATTAATCAATTATAAATTAGTAGTCATAGAGACAAAAAACAATCTAAACAGTTTAAAAAACAGTTTAAAAGACAGTTTGAAATGCATTACCTAAAACTGTTCATATAAATTATGCACATAGCCATGTAATAATGAATCATAACCATCATTCAAATCAAGCAACAAAATTTATCTAAAAACAGCTCCAAAAAATTCTGCAACATCAGATATACATTTTAGTTCAGTGTTACGCTGACCTTCATTTTCGTCAAGCATGACAGCCATTACTGTGTTCAGAATAATAAAACTAAATAAAACAACTCACTGCTCACTAACATGAATATAACAAAAATAGACATGGGGAACGCTGAAAATCTACGACCAAGCGTGCAGCATAAAAATAGAGCTTACTTTGCCTCAGTAGAACATTTCACGATCCAAAACCATGTATGTATTTACAAACCATTTCTACTTAGTATAAAGTACACATCCAAAAGCGTACATAGCTATAGGGAAAACACGTGCTTCTAAAGGATGACTTGAAGAAGACAAGGCTTCTTCTGGGTCCTAGTGCCTAGAATATACATAACTTTACAAGCATTAAGCCGTGTTTATAACAACTGCCGAAGTTGCTTGAAACTTAATCGTATCAGTGAATGGGGCATTGGTTCAAATACCATAACTGAATGCCTCCCTTCTGTGAACATATAAACTAAATACATAGCTAATAAAATAAAAATGAGGAATGCATACAACATATAAAAAATATATATACACAACCATAAAAGATATGTGCAAACAAGCATGAGAGCCTGTATATGTGATGAATCCAAACTCATCATATTAGCAGCTGGACTATAAGACCTCTCTGAATGTCAAATAAAGCAAAAGCTTAAATAAATATAAATATATATATATATATATATATATATATATAAGGGGTGATCAGTCTATGCTGATTAAAAGTGTATCAAGCCAACATAGGCTAGAAACCACCCTGGGATGTGCCTACTAAGAGGCATTAAGATGCATGCATGAAGCCTCATATCTTAATGCTGTTCTATATTGGACTTATGAAGAGGAAACATGTAGATGTAAAATCAAAAGATACAAAAAAATGATACAGTGAATAATACCTCTATATTAGGAATAATGTTCATACCATAAGACAAGCTAATATTGATAAACATAGGGTATGTAATGGGTAAACCTCAAAAAAGTGGAGGTTAATGGAGTGGGAGCACCCTCAGACCATGGCTAAAAAATGGACAAAGTCATACAAGAATATAAAAGTTAATGTTAAAGCCATCATGTCCAAACAGTATAATGGTAAGAGAACCCTACATATTTAGGATCGAAATGGAATATATTAAACTTATACAATCTTATCTACGTTCAAGTAGTATAGGTTTTAAAGGTATGTAACTATTCAGGCCCGGGGGAAGGTGTGCTGCTAACTTGAGTATCCAGTGTAACTCAGCCTTGGCTAGCATGTGTTCATTGCTACCTCTCCTAGCTGTGGGTCTAATAATCTGTAAGACTCTAAAGGCAAAACAATGGGAGGAATATTCTTGTATGTGTTTAGCCAAGGCATTGGTCTCATCTTGTCTTCTAATTTCATAGAGATGGTTATAAATGCGATCACGCAATCTCCTCTTGGTTAAGCCTACGTAGAAGGCTGAGCAGAAAAGACAAGTAGCCAAGTAAACAACATTTTTAGTATTACAATCTGCATAAAAATTGGGTTTAAAAATTATATCCATGCACGGGTGCTTGAATTCCTGCGTTTTACTAAGGCTATTACACCTGGGGCAATGTAGACAGGGGTAAGTCCCTTTAGTTGTTAAATCACCCAAGAGTAGACCTGTGGGTTTGCTTACATTAGTAATATGTTGATCATTACATAGTTGTTTCCTTAAATTATCACTGTTTTTATAACAGAATCTGGGTGAAGAACCCACTATATCTTTAATCTGCTTGTTCCCAGTGAGAACATTCCAGTTTCTTCTGATGATACATCTAATACTTTCAACTTCACTGGTATATTTAATAACATATTGTAAGGTATTACCATCACGGCTCAAATCCACAGGGACTTTATTTCTAAACCCATGGGTTGTATGTGACTCACAACCGTTAACAGAATCTATGTCACCAATAATTTTCCTCCTGATATCTCTAACCATCTGCATATCATAGCCCCTTTCATTAAACAGATGTTCTAACTTAGTGGATTCTTCATGTAAATCTTTCACATTCTGACAGAGTCTGAATACCCTAGTGAACTGACTGGTTACAATCCCACGAAAGGTAAATGCTGGATGCATGCTATCAGCAGCCAGCAATGCATTTCTCCAGGCAGTTTTCCTAAACAATGTAGTGGTAATGAGTCCTTCATCAGTCAAGCGTATCGTAACATCTAAAAAATTTACCTGATAATGGGAGCTCTCTACCGTGAACTTCAAAAAATTAGTGGTAGTATGCAGATGTTCCAATAATACTAAGAAATCTGTCCTAGGTCCTTCCCAAATTAGGAGTATATCATCCACGAACCTTTTATAATATTTAACCTGGTTAAAGGATGTATGACCAAACAGAAACTGTTTCTCCCACCAATAAACTACGAGGTTAGCATATGTGTTGGCACAGGGGGTCCCCATAGCTACCCCCCATGCCTGCAAGAAGAACTCATCTCCAAACATGAAAACATTATTACTAAGAACTATATCCAACAATTGCGTAACCAAGGTGATTCTATCAGTGGAGAATTGAGTTTCCTTATGTAGTAGTTCTCTAATATATTGAATGCCTACCTCATTCGGGATAGATGTAAAAAGTTTCTCAACGTCCATGGTTACAAGTAGGTAACTTCCCCTAGATTTTTCCAAACGTACACTTTTCAAGGTCTCAAGTAGTTGATAGGTGTCCCTAAGTATATTACTACAGTTATCTACCACTGGACGTAAGATACTCTCAAGAAAGGTAGAAATATGGGCCGTAACCCAACTTCCACCTGCTACAATGGGTCTCATGGGAATGGGCCATGTCTCCTTATGGACCTTCGGAAGGCCCTTAAGAATGGGTATAATCGGGTCAGTTTGCAACAGATACTCATATAACTCTAAACTGATCTGCCTGCATAGCAGTAGATCATAGATGTTATCCTTAACATTGTTCACAATGATAGACACATGATGTGTGGAGATACGAGTATACGTGTTATGATCAGATAACAATTCAAACATGCACTTCTTATATATATTTGTTTGCCATCTGTTGCCATCTTGGCCTGGGCCATCCCTGAAAAAGCTCTTTGGACGAGTGTACCAACCCTGTTAACAAATGTTAAAATAAAATAAATTAATTAATAAAAAACCCTGGCATAGTGGCACAGCATTTCACTTTGCTATCTCATAGTGACTGCTTCTTCAGTTTGATTCCTAGCTGTGTTGTCTTCTTGATGTCCTATTTATATCCACGTAGGTATTTATTGGGCGCTTTGATGGTTTCCTTTCAACCTCTGAAGAAATTATGTATTGCAAGTGTGTGTGTGTGTGTGTGTGTGTGTGTGTGTGTGTGTGTGTGTGTGTGTGTGTGTGTGTGTGTGTGTGTGTGTGTGTGCATATCTTGTCCTAATAGCCTATCCAGAATTAGTTTCTCTGTCTTGAACCTATGGAGTGCCAGGATAGACTCTGGTTTCCCCATGCTCCTGAACTGGATGAAGAATTTATTAGAAAAAGAATGAATGACAAAATAATTTTCCTAGTACTGCATTGTCAGGTACCCTCATAGCTGATAAATGGATATGTAAGGGATGGTATCATATTCATAGGCAGATTTATTTACTTCCCAGCTAGTAATATTGTCTCACAGCATGTGATATTTTTGCACTTCTTTTCGTCTTACATAGTGCCAGTGTCATGCATGTTAGCTTTTTTCTGCCAGATGAGATGTGACAGCATGTCTTGGTTTGCCATATCTGCAGTGCTATACCTATTAGTTAAGAACTATAAGAGACACTCAGATGAAAAATCTATAGGATCTGGCAGGGGAAGAATGCTAACGAGTGGTCTCTGCTGGTTAGCCCATCCTGGGGAAGACAGGCATTTTGCTTGCAACATAGTTGATTCATAGTAGGAGCACGGAGTGTTGGAGCTGAGGAACATAAGTCTATGCTGCTATTGTGCATATGTACATAGCCGAGTCACCACACGGAAGCATATGACCTGTGGTCTGCAGCATGCAGTGGTGCTTGGCAAGCTACTGTTTGGGAGAAAGTGCCAACTTTACAGAGCCTGTGTGCCGGACCTCTGCATTCCATGTGATTCTTGCTGTTGCAGAGCAAATGGGCTATCCAGGCAGAAACAAATGGGTTATAGAGCTTTTGCATAGCCTGCCTAAAAGCTGACATAATGAATGGGATGACTGGATGCCGGTAGAAATAAAAACAGAATCATCAATACTCTGACATGGCTAAATATGAAGGACTCCTAAACTAAAACTCTAACTGTAAAGGATTTTGCTTAATATGAGTACAGGACTTCTTAGGGTAAGCAAGATAAATGCAAACCGTGTTTTTTTAGGTGATTAACATAAATGCAAACCATGGGCAGACTTCAGAAAGGTTATAACCAGAGGAAAGCCATTTTTCACCACTGGTGGTAGCAGCTTCTGATTCTTAGACAGCCGTACTGCAGTCTTCAATTTGGAGAGGTGCAGCACCACTTTGGACCTTCTCTCTGGCCTACTGAAAAATGCTAATGAGGTATTCTGTGGGAGTGGCATATGGTCATTTGCATGTGGTCTTCCCCCCAAAATGCTTGTGGTAAGTGCTTTACGCAGATGAAGGATTCATAGAACCACTTATTTATTTATTATTTGTTTGTCTTTTGTTAACCAGGTTGATCCACTGGGATGGGAGCCCATTTTCAGTGGAGAAGCTTCAAAACAAAATGATAAAAATAGCAATGACAATAACAAATTACATTACAAGTCCAAAAAATATGAGAATATATATGAATAAAACATTGATGCCTTAGTGGGAATTACTAACAGTATAGCATTCAGCAAAAGTAGAGCAATTAACCAATACAAGAGAATATTACAAGTGGTGCTAAAGAAAGGGAAAAAAAAAACAGATAAGGACTAAGAGCAATATTTCTATCTAGTCTAAGCAAGTAGAACAGAAAGAAGTAATTAATAGAAAAGTTAATATATAGCGGAGGGAATGGGTGTGGGGGGGGTGATGGTGAAAGAAAAGTTAAGTTATAAGAGAGCTCAGTGGTGCTGCTCAGGTTTAACAGGACTAGTGATTATAAGGTTACATAAAAGGTAAGAAGGGAATAGGTTACAGTGTGACTGTATGGGGAGCAGAAATTAGGTACGGTGATGACATGTGCAGGAGGGAGAGTTGGCAAGGTAGTTTTTCAGTTCTTGTTTGAAAAGGAAAGCAGATTGGATAGCTCATATGGCAGTTGGGAGTTTGTTCCAGGTTTGAGATATGGAGCCATTTCTGTAGTAATCTGCCTATTGTTTTATTAGGTCTGTAGGTGTTAAGTAGTACTTCGTCAGTGCTATGGAGAGATCATGCGGATTTGTAAAGGGATAGGAGTGTAGACAGGGAGGGGCACTCTGCAGGTTTGTAAAGTAGAGAGTGCTCAATCTGGAGCTGTGAAAGTTGGAGCAGTTTTGGGAATTTGAGCCGCTGCAGTTGTTTAAGGGCGAGGCAGTGATGAGATTTGTAAGGCAGATTACAGGCATATCTCGCTATCTGGTTGTAGGTTGTAGTTTGGTCAAGAGATTTGCTTAGATATGTGTAAATAAAGGGGAAGCATAGAGTGGGGGGGGGGGAGAGATAGACTTGGGCTAGTGTTGTCCTAGAAGTGGTGGATAAGAATTTTAGTAGACCTTGTTTTTGATTGGTCTATTTGATGGATTGTTGGATATGATGGTCAAGTTTCAGTTGGTCGTCAATTGCAATTATTTGAAGTTGGCTGTTGGCCAGCAGCCAAGCAGTTGGCTGTGTAAATCCTTACCAGCTGTCATTATAATTAACTTGGCCAAAAGCTTGTGTTCACCCATTTCTTGTAATGGATAAGATCACATTGAAGGTAAGTGACAGGCAGTTTATGGACAGGTAGTGTTGGGGTGTGTTTGTGTGTGTGTGTCTGAAGAGGTACATGTGGTATCATGTGTCTGTGTGTTCATGTGCGTTCTTGTGTGTATGTGAACATACCTCTCAACTTCTTTGCTCAAGAATTCTGGACAAGCCAAAAATAATGTGGGGGACAAAGGATTAAAAATCAGGGACAATTTTTAAATATTTATCTAATTCACCCTAAAATATCTAATATTTTTAAATATTTATCTAATTCACCCCAAAACAAAACACGTGCAACACATAGCTCACAAAGCCAGTGTGCCGAACAGTCACAGCCCTTAAGGCTAAACAACACACCTGATACACTTGTAATAGGTGACTCTATCATCAGGCACACTGACGTCCCGCTCACCAGGCTGAACAAGGAGAAGGTCACGGTGAGCTGCCTGTCAGGCGCTAGGATCCGCCACATAACACAAGCACTCAGGTCACTCCAAGGCAAGTACAAATATGACTCAGTCATTGTCCATGCTGGTGTGAATGACCTGAGACGTACCTCCCTGGACTACATGAAAAGAGACATAGAGGAGCTCTCTGAGCATGTAGCCCAGGCCGGTATGACCCTGACCTTGAGTAGCATCTTACCCTCACCAAGAATGATGCCACAATATGAAGACAAGATGATCAATTTCAACAATTGGCTTAAGTGTTGGTGTCATTCAAAGGGGATCCTATGCCTGTCAGCCTGGGATGACATGCTCGACAAGCCACGATGCTTCACTAGGGACGGCTTGCACCTGTCACCCCTGGGCTTTCTGATATTGGCAAAGGCTGTTGCTACCCCCATAGTGCCTTTTTAGGCAAGGCTCAAAAGACAAACCAACCTCCATAGGTATCACAAGGGATAAGAAACTAAGAGTAATGCTACTCAATGCCAGAAGTCTAAACCTCAAGATGCACGCACTCGAAACTCTCCTTAGAATGGAGAACATCGATATCTGTGCAGTAACAGAAACCTGGTTCAAGGCTCCCGAGAGCACCCCAGCACTACCAGGTTATACCTCATACCATGCTTTTCGGCCCCAAAACTTGGACCTAACCACAAAAGGAAGGGGAGTATCAATATTCGTCAAAGATACCCACACCTCCAGGTTGGTGGCACAGCACGAAGCATCAGAGACTATCCATGTGCAACTAACTGTGGGTAAAACTGCCTTCCAGTTTATAGCCTGCTACAGACCACCCTCCCAAACACAGGAACCCCACTCAGCCTTCCTGAGAATACTGGAAAATATGAAGGTCTCTCCAAACACCATTATATTGGGCGACTTCAACTACTCAAACATAGACTGGGAGCATTACTCTAGCTCCAACACCCTAGCCCAAAGGTTCCTAGAATTTATAAACTCAAATCCTATGGAACAACTTGTTACCACTCCCACAAGAGGGGAAAACATACTGGACCTGATCATCACCAATATGGGGACACTATGCTCCAGACCAGAAGTGTATCCCTCACTGGTAAGATCAGACCATAAACTAATCTCACTGGATATTCACATCCTGACCCCACCCCCTGCCCAGAAAACCACAGTGAAAAACTTCTCTAAAGCAAATTTCACACGCCTCAAAACCGAGGCGAAATCCTTCAAAGCCCCCGGGCCTGTGGAAAATACGGCCCAGACTGCAGAATCCTTTATAAACGCATTCTATGGACACTTTCAGGAATGCATGGATCATACAATCCCAAATAAAACCAAGACCCAGTCCTCCAAAGGCAGACGTCCTGTCTGGTGGACCCCAGCCATAAACAAACTATACAATAGAAGGAGGAAGCTACTACATGATAGAGCAAAATCCCAAAAAGGGAAGGCATCTCTGATCAGTATTAGCAAAAAACTACGGGCACTCATAAAATCGTCTAAGGCCAGCTTCGAGAGAAAAATTGCACAGGACACTAAGGATAATTACAAGGCTTTCTTTAGTTATGTTAGGAACCTGGGTGGGAATTCCCAGATATGCTCAGAATTAGTCCAAAATGACAAAAAATACACTGAGCCCACAGACATTGCCAACATCCTAGCTGACAGGTTCAGTGCAAACTTCTCCCCCCCCTCCCCACCAAAAGGGCAAATATCTATCCCAGCAGAGTGCTGCCCCCCTGACATCTCATATGCTCAGGTAAGAGCCTCCTTCTCCAAAGCAAAAAACACAGCATCAATGGGACCAGATGGTGTCCCGGGCTGCATCCTACATAAACTCCAAGAAGAGCTAAACCCAAACATAAAACTACTGTTCAGTCTTAGCCTTACTACAGGATATGTACCCAAAGAGTGGCGTACAGCAACAGTGGTCCCTCTCCACAAAGGTGGTGCCTCAACGGATCCTGGAAACTATCGCCCCATAAGCCTGACTAGCTTGGTCTGCAAAGCTATGGAAAGGATCATCATGGACCTCATAAACAAAGATATTGGGGACCTACAGACACTGGATCCTACCCAGTTTGGCTTTGTTAAGGGCAGATCCTGCCTCTTAAACCTAGTCGATTTCTTTGAAACAGTCACCAAGGCCATTGACGAGGGGAAGGTGGTCCACACAGCCTACCTGGACCTCGCAAAAGCCTTCGATACAATACCCCACTCGAGCATTATAGATAAGCTCACCAGCTTAAATATAAACCCCTATGTCACTAGATGGGTTGCAAACTGGCTCAAGGACAGAACCCACATGGTTAGAATTGCTGGAGCCATGTCAGACTCCAAACCAGTTACAAGTGGCATCCCACAAGGCTCAGTCCTGGGACCTCTCTTGTTCGGTATATATTTCTCGGCGGTACAGGCCAACACGGAAGGACTGTGGCTGACCAAGTTCGCAGATGACTGCAAACTGGGTGCCATAATCAACTCTCCAGCCGACACAAGCATCCTCCAAAAGGGCCTCATAGAAACAGACAACTTGTGCCAGAGCCATGGCCTCAAGCTAAACGCCAAAAAGTGTATAGTCATCCCCTTTGGCAAAAACAAAGTGCCCAGAAATTACCACATAGGTGGCAATCCATTAAGTACAGAAGAAGTAATTAGGGACCTGGGGACCCAAGTTGATAGCAATCTCTCATTTGACAACCACGTGGCCAAAGTGGTTAGAAAAACATTTTATATAGCCCACCTAATCACGAAGGGATTCACATCTAGATCAGGGGAGGTCATCGTGCCTCTTTACTCATCCCTCATCAGGCCCATAATTGAGTACAATGCCCCTTTTGGGATGTACCTTACCAGACACCTGCAGCAACTGGAAAGACCCCAAAAGTACCTCACCAAGAAGATCAAAGGGCTCAAACAGATGCCATATGCTGCCCGGTTAAAGAAACTCCAGCTCTACTCAGTGGCATACCGCCTGCTCAGAGGCGATCTGTGCCTGACGTATAAAGCCATGTCCAACCCGGAATTAATGGACATGCTGCACCTCAGAAAATCCAAATCCCATCGAGCTCGTGCTGAGAGACTTGAACCTCAGCACTGAAATAAATAGGACATGCTGGAGGGACAGATTCATAACCCAGAGGCTCCCTTCACTCTGGAATAAAATCCCAGTCCAGGTTAGGCAGAGTCCCCCATTGACTCTCTTCAAGAGGAATCTTGATGAGTGGATGGGAGATCGTAGGTTTACCCCGGATATCACTTCTGTGTCACTGTTAGACAGAGGCACAGAATACTAACCTCAAAAAAAGGCATAGCAAAATTAATTTAAAATGGGTGGCGAAAGCCAAACACACTCTGGCTAGGCTTATAAATGCCCTAGGGCAGATAGCCTAGTATGAACCTATGAACCTATGAACTAAAAAAGTTAACAGAATTCTGTATCAGCATGCATTTTCTAAACAATAAAAAGTATGAATCTCTAATGTCAGGCATTATTTTCTGACTGGAACCCTTAATGATCTTCCAGAAAATTAAACAATTTTATGAGGGACACGGCAAAAATATGAGACAAAATCGGGGATGTTCTGCAAAATTCTGGACTGCTGAGAGGTATATGGGTGAAAAGGCAAGTTAGATTGGATGGGGGGGAGTGTCATGTACAGAGCATATTTGTGTACATATGTGTGTGCACATGCACATGTGAATGCAGCCATACCTCTCAACATCCCCCCTAGACTAATGAACAGTGGATGAAATGTATGAGAGGAGGACGTGAGGAACCAGGGAAACATCTGTAATAAAAAAGGCATTAATGTAGAAGTTACTAGGACAGCATGTGGAGAAGAGGCTTCAAATTAGAATGCACAAGTAGGAAACTCTAATGTCTGGCATTATTCACTGACTAAAAAGTCCATGATGTCAGACGGGAACACTAGATGACACTAGGGAGCCTTTTGAAATGTTATGCTAATTTACTTAAAGAGTTAATGCATGATAATGCATTTTCTTAACAATAAAAAGAATGAAACTCTAATATCTGACATTATGGACTGATTATAATCATAATGATTTGTGAAAGACAAGGAAAAATTTGAGGCAGCATTAGGGATATTCTTTTAAATCAGGAACAGCTAAAGAGGTATGGGGGTGTATCCATGCATGTGTGTTTGTGTATTTTGATTTGTGTGTATATGTGTTGGGGGAGTAAGTGAGGGGGTGCCTGTGCTAATACAATGCATCATCTGCTTGTGAAGATTTTTCCAAGGGCAGCAGAGAAGGGCCTGTTAACTCTTGCTTTAATCATATAGCAGTTCAGAGAAGCGCAAACTGGCCTATAATGAGGTCTTTCATCATTACAGCCAATGTGACCCTGAAATTATTGATTTTGGTTATTCACAAACAGGCCTTTTTTGCTCCAGCCTTAGCACTCACAGCCAGGCCTGTTTCTGAATACTAGCTCATGTTTTCAGATGGCTCACCTGCTTTTTGACTGCATCTTCAGACATGATCTTATTACTGATTTACAAATATGTTTCATATAGTAGCCAAGAAAGTAAAGACACATTTCACTTGTGAACACATTTAGTGAAACTCCATTCCTATGATTGATAGCCCAATTTTTATCAATGAGTGATGCTTTCTCAGTAAGGAATAAATTAGTTTCTGGATCATACAGTTTTTTTTTTCATCTAAATTTCCATTTTGCAGCTCAGGTATTCTGCAGAGCCATTTTTTCACTACAAGGAAACTCTTGCAAATAAACATGTTGTTTAACTTTTGCAGATATCTTTGCATTGGCTTATGTACACACTTAATCAACACATTACTTGGTGAAGCTCATTTGTTAGCAGTATGCAGAGTGATGAAAATATCATAATCTTCCACAGAGATAAGCACTTCCGAAATTGAG
The DNA here is from genome assembly GCF_019279795.1 of Protopterus annectens. NCBI lineage: Eukaryota > Metazoa > Chordata > Ceratodontiformes > Protopteridae > Protopterus > Protopterus annectens. Next base: position 826,254,146 of record NC_056735.1, read on the forward strand.
GGTTACTTTATAAACAATTGACAAATTAGCAGCAGCAGCAGCTTGAAATAGATCTTTTAGTACTGATAATACTAGTGGTTTTTTTAATGCATTGCAATACATTACAGTTTGTCTTATTCCTCAATAACATTAATGAGGCTAGGAATTTAATACTATGCAACTGAAGAGAAAGTTGCTGCCATTTTGTTTCCTAATGACAATGTGCATGGATTTTTTAATCTAAAATTAGACTTTGAAATGCTACTTTCTGACATTATTTTTAAAATATGCATGGTAGTTTGCTATTACCATAAAATGACATTAAATATGTCACTGTAAAATGGAAAGCAGGATGTTCAAGGCACAGTTAGGAAGCTTTTCTTGATTCAGCAATATAAACATTGTTTTGGCAGAGATGTAGTAATGCTGTATATAGTGTACTTCCATCAGGAATACATACAGAGCAAAACACTAGAGCTCCTCCAATAGATACTGAGTTTTACAAATAATTTTGAATTTTATTACCTTTTTGCATGCTTTAATAGCTAGTGTGCGTAGCAATGCTGTTACCAAGAATAAAATGCTATTATGATATGGAAACTAGTTAGTTACTATGACTAACTGTATAGTTAGAATGCTGCTGTGTTATCCGAATATAGAGAGCTTTAATATGGGTCCATGTTGTTTCATCAGCATACCGGAATGTTGAGTCACATATAGTTGAGACAATATGATCGATGTTACAGAATGTTAAAAAATACAAAAGTAAACAAAATTGTGTTTTTGCAGGAGGGATAAGCCCCCCTGTGCCCTTACAAACACCTAATTTTATGTACATACTGCAAGATTGTACTACAGTGGAGAAAAGGGCAAATTCCACACTTCCCACTGTATAGTGATAGTGGTATAAAGAATTCAACATTTTGGAACATCAAGAGCATAGACCATATGCTGTTCGATATTCGTAGGTTCATAGCCTCATAGGTGTGTACTAGGCTAATGGTCCTGGAACCTTTACAATCCTAGCCCATAGGATTACACTAGCATCGTGCCACCCAACCTTAGTTTCCCTGCCTCTGTCAAGTAGAGCCACTGGAGTGCTCCCCGGGGTGATTTCCCATCCACTCATCAAGATTTCTCTTGAAGAGGGCCAGTGAGGTGCTCTGTTTGACATGTATGGGAAGTCTATTCCATAGTATGGGCAGTCTCCGAGTTATGAACCTGTCCCTCCAGCATATTAAGTTGATTGTGGTATTGAGGTTGAGGTCTCTGGAGCATGTGTTGTGGAGGGATTGGTTTCTTTAGATGTAGCATTTCTAACAGAGCTCGGTCAGACACGGCTTTATAAGTCAAACAGAGATTACGTCTAAGTAGGCGATATGAGACAGAGAATAGTTGGAGTTTTTGGAGTCTGTCCATATAGTACAAGTGTTTAAGGCCTAGGATCCTCTTTGTGGGGTACTTTTGAGGCCTCTCCAGTTGTTGCAGGTGTCTAGTGAGGTACATGCCAAATGGGGCATTTTACTCGATGATTGACCTAATGAGGTAAGAGTAGAGGGAGACAATTACCTCTTTCTTCCTGGATGCAAAACCCTTAGCAATGAGATGTGCCACATAGAAGGACTTTCTGACCACAGTGGCAGTGTGGTGGTCAAAAGAGAGGTTGCTTTCAACCTGTATTCCCAGATCTCTTATAACGCCTTCTGTGTTTAGTGGACTACCATCAATGTGGTAGTTTATGGGAACTGGGTTTTCCCAAAGGGGATGATGACACATTTTTTGGCATTGAGCTTTATTGGTTCTTGGGGGGGGGGGGAGTTGGCACTGAATCTGTCGGCCAGTATATTGGCAATATCTGTTGGCTCAGTATAGGAGGTACCATTGTGCAGTAGCTCAGAGCAAATCTAGGTATTGTCGTGGAGGTTCTAACTATAGAAGGCCTTGTGGTTGTCTTTACTATCTGCTGCAATTCTGTTTTCATAGCTAGCTTTAAAAGATTTGATGAGGGATCTCAACTTTTTGTTGAGGATGATAAGGGAGTTTTTCCAGTCTTGGGACTTCACCTTATTCCGCATCAGTTTCCTGCTTCTGTTGTAGAGTTTGTTTATGGCAGGGGACCACCAGATTGGCTTCCCTTTTTTGGAGGAGAGCGTCTTGGTTTTATTGAGTATGGAGAGATTCATGCATTTGTGTACATGTTTGTACAGTGCATTGGTGTATGATTCGGCAGTCATGCAACTATTCTCCATTTGCATGGGTGCAGTGAAACCACCTCTGTTCTTAGGAGCCCAAAGTTAGCTTTGGACAAGTTTTTCATGTTGGTTACCTTTGCAGGGGGTGGATGGGATGGATGTGGATTTCCAAGGTGATTAGTTTGTGGTCGGATCTAACTGGGGAGGAGTTGACTATTGGTGTAGAGCAATGGTCACCCATGTTAGTAATGATCAGGTCAAGGATGTTGCTACCTCTAGTGGGGGAAGAACGAGCTGGTCCAGGGAATTAGAATTAATGAATTCCAGGAAATGTTGGGCAAGTGTATTGGTACATGAGTAGTTTTCCCATTTAATGGAGGTGTAGTTGAAGTCACCCAGTATAAGTGTGTTAGGTTGGACCCTAATATTCTTCAGGGTGCTTAGGAATGTGAAGTGAGTGTCTTGGGACATTATTGGGGACCTATAACAGGCTACAACCTGAATCGCTATCTTACCCAGTGTTAGCTGCACCTGAAGTATCTCTGATGCATTATGTTGGGCTACCAGTCTGGAGGTGTGCACATCCTTTCTGAATATGGAAACACCACCACCTTTGGAGCTTTGGTCCATGTTCTGGGGCTGAAAGGTGTGAAATGAATTATAGCGTGGTAGTGCAGGGGTGTTTTCTGCTACCTTGATCCAGGCCTCTGTTACAGCACAAATGTTGAGGTTCTTTATTTTTAGGAGTGCTTCGAGCGAGTGCATTTTGAGATTTAGTTTTCTAGCATTGAGCAGCATGACCCTCAGAGTCCATTTGTTTGTAGCTGTTATGGTGGTAATTTGATCTTTGGAACACCCCCTGAAAAAGGCACTATAGGGGTGGCAAGAGCCTTGGCCAGTATCTGGAAGCCCAGGGGTGATAGATGCAGGCCATCTCTGGCAAAGCATCGAGGTTTGTCAGTCATGTCATCCCAGGCAGACAGATACTGGATCCCCTCAGAATGACACTAGAAACGTAACCAGTTGTTGAAGTCAATCATTTTCTGCTTGTACTGTGGTATCATTCTGGTTGATTGTAGGATGCTGCTCAGGGCTAGGGTTGTACCCACCTGGGCTACGTAATCCGAGAGCTCCTCCATGTCTCTTTTCATGTAGTCCAGGGAGGTACATCTCAGGTCATTCACACCCACATGTACAATGACAGTGTCATATTTGTACCTGTTGTTGAGGGACCCAAGTGCGAGATTATATGGTGGACCCTGGCACCTGATAGGCAGCTGACTGTTACTTTCTCCTTATTCAACCTAGTGAGTGGGACATCAGTGTGCCTCACTATCGTGTCACCTATGACTAGTGTGCTCTGTGCTGGGCATGCTGTTTTGCCTTAAGGGCTTTGGTTGAATGGCACACTGTTTAGGAGAGCTATGTGTCTCATGATTAGTGTTGTGTTGTGGTGGTTGAGTGTGTTTCTGCCTTGGGGGTCTCTGCTGTTTGGGTATATTTTTATTGAGAGCCTCTGCAAAGGTGGGTGTGCGGTTTGTGTTTTTATGTGAAGGCAATGCTGGTGTGTGTTCTGGAGGGCTGTGTGTTCCATGTGGTGTGGTGCAAGTGTTGACCTTCTCCTCTTGAGCAACTATTCCGGTCTTGGCTGGAGAGTGCATGGCTTCCAATTTGGATATGTAAGTCTGAGTGTTGGGAGGTAAGAGGGTTGTCGATGTACATGAGGCAGTTGCTACATTGCCTCAAGATGCCCATGTTCACCAGGTTAACAGGAGAAGGCACAGGGAACTGACCTTTAGACATGCCTGGAGGGTTGGGCATTAAAAATAAGTACTGGAGCTGTTTTCTTTTAGAATATTTAGTGCTGGTAGCACTTTTCTGTGCTAAAATAATTGCTACAAGAAGTCTGGTATGGTAAAGTGCTAGACTAATAGGCTAGTAAAAGTTCAGGAGATCTAAGGGAAAAATTGAAGAACAGACTTTGGCACCTCTCAGGAGCTTACAAACAGTCCTAAACATTGCTCTTCTAAAGTGGACCCCTTTAATATACAGTGCACAAAAAAGTAGTGCTATAGCTAATGTGGATTGGGTAAAACAGCATCATAAAACAGCATAATGTTTGTTACAGTGTATGTTCTGCAAAGCAGTGCTATTTGGCAGTATAATATTAAATGATGCTCTTAGGCCTGCAGTAGAAAAACTGTATTTCAGTATCTGTTTTGCATTTATCTTTACAGTGTAAAGCAGTGCTGCTGTCAGTGAGTATTTTGCAAATGGATATCACTGAATAGCAACGCATTGGTTTTATAATATGATTTGCCCACAGCAGTGATGCTTGGCAGTGTTATAATATTAAAGTATACTGTCAGAAATGTACCAGGAGATCTAAATTTCTTCATCCATTCTTCTTTACTTTGCAGTCATGTGTATTATGCAAAACAGCATTGCTTAGAATATAGTGGACAAATATTTATCCCTGAAAAGTAATGCATTTATTACAGTTTGTATTTTGCAAAGCAGTAAGTTAACCTATTTCACTGTGAACTGAGTAGATAAAAATCATGCAGTAACCTTACGTTACTTTAATAAGCAATCCTCAATAAACAACAAAGTTAAATTCAGCCTTCTGTTTACTCTATCTGATAACTGTAAGAAGTAATAGGAAAACAAAGATGATAACATACATTATTAGGTACAGAGTGCTTTTTTGTAGTAAGGAGAGGAGAGTAACAAAGGCAAAGCATATAAGATAAATACTATACTGTAGTAACCATTATGTGCAAAAGAAATGACAGTAACTCCATAATAGTACAAAGTCCAATAAAGGATATAACGTTTTACAAGCAATGCCTTTATACATACCACATACACACAAATAAAAGTTTACTGTCTGTATGTAATAGTAAGTACACAAGAAAGTAAACAATATATATACATATATATATATATATATATATATATATATATTTTTTTTTTTTTTTCATGATACTATCATGCTGCACATTGGTGTAGATGTAATTTGCATCCTAAATTTCCTTACATTGTTTCATAACCAGTTTAAATTAATATATATATATATGGTTTACTGTTGTTTGTGCAAACTACATTCTGCCGGCAGCAGTGTGCTGAAAATCAGAATGTCGAGTGCACAAACAATAGTTGATGACATATTCGAAGACACTTATGCAAATGCACTACTGTATTCGCATGAGTGTAATTTGGCTATCTGCATGGAGATCGTGGTACAGTGGGGATTGGAAATTCCTAATGTCTCTGTCACCAGCTTCATAGATATGAGCACCCTGAGTGAATGTAACAATTGTCTCTTGTACTCAGACCACCTTTTAATCCTAAAGAAACTAACGCAGTATGTGAGAGATGCATATACATAACTTCCTTGGAAGCAAAAATCTCACTTACACAAAAGGTTCTCAAGAAACCACATACTACATCCTTCACACATAATGCTCACCACACACATAGACCTTTTTATGCTGATGCACTTAAAAGAAACCTGTCCATACCTCAAAAACCTCCTAAGCCATGAAACAGCAGCATCAATCCTCAGTAACCACTAAAGCAGCCACCAAAAGCAACACCTAACTCTGCACATAAGCATACACCCAATGACTGACCAAGATCAAAGCCCATAAGGCAAGCAGGCATATTACCTAGTACTTTTGTCATAGGAGACTATATTACATGGCACACAGATACTCCTCTCACCATACTGGACAAGCAGATGTTAATGGTAAGTTGCCTCTCTGGAGCAACAGTCCGCAGTATCACGCATGCACTCAAGTCACTGTACCACAGGTACCAGTATGATTCTGTCATAACCCATGTGGGTATAAATGACCTGAGATGTACCTCACTGGACTATATGAAAAGAGACGTTATGGAGCTCTATGAATATGTGTCACAGACAGGTTCATGCCTTGAATTGAACAGCATTCTACCTTCACCAAGGATGATGCCACAGTATGAACAGAAAATTAATGATTTTAATAACTGGCTTAGTTTCTGGTGTCACTCCTGGGGACTTGAATATCTACCAACATGAGAGGACATGGTTAACAGACCACATTGCTTTGTCAAGGATGGTCTGCACCTGTACCTGCTGGGCTTCTGGATATTGGATAAAACTTTATCCACCCCCTAAGAGCCTATTTTATGCAATGTCGAAATAACAAAATTACCAACATATAGCAAAAAAAAAAAAAACCCTCAAAGCAACAGTAAGGTGTTACTGCTCAATAATCAAGAAAATCCACAGCCTACAAAATGTCCTCACTTTGGAGAATGTAGACATCTGTGCTGTTACCAAGACTTGATTTAAAGTCACAGAAAGTAGTCTGGCAGTGGATGACTGCAGTACTTGCCACATATTTAGATAGCAGTTCAGATATGGGCTACGGTGGAGGTACCATGATCTACATTAGCAATAGTTACAACTACTGGTTGGTTAAACAGAATGGAACCCTGGAGTTTATCCATGCATAGACAAGGTTCCTTACCATGTCCTGCCCAGCTGCATGTCACCCTGTATGAACCAAAAAGCTAAGTTCACAACTCTTACCTAGATGTACTAGAGGTGCTCACCAACTATTCATTGGAGACTTTAACTATCCTCAATAGACTGGGAAACATACACTGCCTCTACCTGACAGGCACAACATTTCTTGGAGTTTATCAATACAAATACCTTGGATCAGATAGTTCACACTCCAACCAGAGGATCAAACATATTGGTCATAGTACTCACCAACATGGGAGACTGTTGCATCCCCTCCCCAGTAGCACATCCTCATTGATGAAGTTGGACCACAAAGCTGTCTCCTTCAAAATAAAAAAATCAACCTGGAAAACCCAACTAAACCCATAACAGTGAAGAACTATACTAAATCAAACTACTTTCTAATTTCAAATTCTTGGCACCCCAGACACTAAGAGCACAGCTACCTATGAAGAATTATTTGCAGAAACCCTGTACAAACATGTAAATTGCTGCATTATGGCCACCATACTGTAGACTGTTAGTGCACTTTGAAATTGCTTTAAAGAGTGCAAGTTCCACATTGCTGACTTGTCTGCCCTTGAATCGCCTTGTAACTACTTGTAGCTAGTCATTAGATGTGTTTCTTTTACCTCTTTACTTAGTGTTTTTACATTAGGAAGATCAGCTGTGATGGATCTCTTTCATATGCATAGCTCTCAACCTTCCATCTCTAAAATGAGGAACACTATCCCTCATAATGTGGAACAAATGGGCAAAATGTGGAACCCATACTAATGGCTTACTAACAACTTCAACTAGGAGGGTCATATGATGGTCAAAATATGCTGGTTTTACTTATAAAGAAGATATTTTAATGAATTAATAGGATTAATTTCTATTTACAATGGATTTCACTAAAAAAATTCCTAACACTGAATGTGTGACAGAGTCTTTTAATGTGGAACATTTGAGGAACTTGGAGGAACATGAACTTTTTAAGACCCCAGATGAGGTACGTTCCTCGTAATGAGGTAAACTTGAGAGGTATGTTCATATGTCTTGCACATAAGCAAAACAAACATCACCAGAAACACTAGATACAAGAACCTGAATTTTGACTGTGACATAAATAGAACATGCTGGAGAGACTGAAATATGTCTTAGAGGATCCTTGCACTGTGGAATAAGTTTCCCATATATGTGAAACAGAGTTCAGCTCTGACCCTGTTCAAAAGAAACCTTTATCATTGAATGGGAAATCACATATTCATTGCTGCTCTGGCCCCCATGTCTCTGATGGACAGAGGATGACAGTTGACAGTAAGTAGATTAATCCCCAACTAACACACCCCCACATACCACATAACCCTTTGCTATTTCTCTACTAACATACCCCATCATGAGGCTTCAAAGGAACTAAGGGACAAAACTGGGTTGGATTGGACAGCTAGGCTTGTATAGATCCTAGTGGTCATTACCCAGTCTAAACCAATGAACCTTAAAACACGATGATAAAAAAAAATCATATCAATGTCTCTCAAAAAGTAAAGTAAATTAATAAAGTACAACAGCTCACATATTTTACTATACATCTGTAACAAAACTAAAATAATGTAAACTAAATCAGTAAATCAAGGCAATGGCACAAATTAAACATTGCTTTATAATGTACATTTAATACTTTAGCTGATCAGGAACAGTAAAAGCATTCAGAAAGTTTCAAGAAAAATAGCAGTGTGGGCAGGAACACACAGTGAATAAAATTTACTTGCAGCAAAGATTAGTGGTCTTCCCAGCAATCGAAGTCAGAAAGCCAATAACATGAACCTAAAATATAAGCTTAAAGCTATATTACACAGAAGTAGAACACTGTATAAATACAAAAGCATAGTATGACAGTAACTAACCATGTAAAAAATAAAGGCAACAAGAATGCTGTCAGCCAAACCAGCTTAAAAAAATGACAGGGACAGTTATTGCTTGCATGTGTGCGTCTTTTAGTTTTTGGAGGTGTTGTCAAACTTATACACCTCATGAATGACACAGTGCAGTTGAGATATAAGTAATCACCATTACAGTAGGTGTTTCAAAAGCAGAATCACAAATACAGTATAATTCCTTATAAATGGGAATTGATCCTCCTTCTAGCCAGACTTCTAGAGTAGACAGCCATCGCCAAAACAGACTTGGTCTAGGCAGAGAAGGTTAACATGGCAATCAGCTGTAAAATTATGAACAGCCTATGCTATCTTTTTATTTTTTTATTTTTTATTTTGTGCGGTATACATTTTAGCAATTTTTATTTCCTCCAACACCACATTTTATTGCATCTACTCCACTTGTGTATTGTAATTTGTTTGTGTATTATTTAGGTTTAAACTTAACTTTCTTTATGGTGACTGACTATTTCAGAAACTCATTTTCTGTAACCACTGTTGCAGAGCCATAACTAATTGGGTTGAAGGGGTACTGCCCTGGGTGCAAGTTGTTAGGTGGCATAAGTGGCAGGTGCTAATGGGATGTGACAGAAGGATATTGCTGCTTCATAAATGAATGCCAATAGTGTAGTCACAGTTATGGTTGAAGCTCAGTGTGTGATAGTAGCTGTAACAAGGTGCTTACTACATTGGCATCAGACTTTTTTTTAATCGCTCCTCATCATTGAGTTAAGGAGGTAGCAGTTACTTATGGAGGCAGACAGATGACATAGTTGTGGTTCTTACTGTTGCACACCAGCTAAAGGTTTCTGTGTACAAGAGTCAAACTCTGGCACTAAAAGGACAGTGGAGCTTTTGTGTTTGTTAAAGATAAAATACATTAACAGTTCCCTACCTCACCTGTCTGGAGTACACCTATAGCTCTTAGCGCTGTCTCTACCTCACCTGTCTGGAGTACACCTATAGCTCTTAGTGATGCAGTAGCCCTTCTTATGAAACTTTTATTGATTTGCTTGACAATTTTTACAACCTTCCTTATTAATCTCACATCTGATACGTTGCTGTTTTCCCATTTCCTTTTCCACGTTTCTCGACATTTGGAGAGCTAACATTTCATTTAGCATGTTTTGATAGAGAGTGGAAAATTCCCAGAAGAATTTATTCTGCCTTGCATTTTGAACAGTGCTCATCTGCTGTCTAGTTAGTTGCATTTTTCCTTTATTATGCATAATAGAGAAAAGGTATTTTTAACAAAAAAGGTCTTTTGTTATTTGTACAGTGAATGTTCCATTGGGCTGCTTCTGATAGACAGTTGTTGAAAGTCATAAATAATTGATACTACAGGGTACAATGGCCCAAGGACATTTAGGAAAGCAGGCCTGATAGACTTTTGTGACACCACTGAAACCTTACAAAGATTGCAACACTAGTATTTCAGAGGCTTCACTCCATGTGATTGCAGA